>NC_133413.1:112646136-112947272 GCF_049350105.2 Macaca mulatta
AAAAAGAATTTTTAACAGTATAACTTGCATCCCAAAGAAATGAATGAATGAAACTAGAGTTTATAAAATGTGTTGTTAGATTAATGTGTGGGCATGATTTTTTTTCCTCCTGCTATAAAAAAAAAAAATACTGTACAGGTGTACACATCACTAAAAAGAAAAAGAAATAATCACAAACACAGAACTCGTTAGGGGAAGTGGGAACTACCTGTATGAAAATCTATACTTTACCTTTGAATAAAACCTTACAACGGCTACAAAATTAATACATTTAGAACTAACAATGATTTAAGAGAGAGCACAAAAGGCAAATCCCTTCACTCAGTCACAATTTTAGAGCTTGTAAATGGATAAAGAGTAAAAATTTCATGTTGAGGGCCAGACAACACATAAGGGACTTCATTCTCCCATGTAGAATTAATCTCAGACATGACATTCTCATGTGAAAGACCTAACACCTTACTAGATACGCATAATACATCTAGAAATAATTTCAAGTTTTATTAATGTTTAAATCTCTATTGCAATTGTTATTTAATTGAGGATAAATGTGTTTTTCCATATCAATACATTTTTAATTTTAGAAGGAACTTTTTTTAAAAAGGCATTCACAAAAATTACTTTTAGAGGCTATGTTCAGGAACATATCTATTTTATAAGACTTATTTATGACTTTTTTTTGGAATAAAAACACTCTGGAAGATTCTGCAATGTAAATGTTACTGTCTCAAATAATATATTTGCCATTATAGTATTCACTATTAAAAAATAACTATAGTTAATTCTTTTATAGTATCAATATCTTTTTTCCAATTTAGAAATTGGAGTTTAAGAGTTTTTATAATGTGGATGGGAGCATGGCACAGTGACTGTTTCAGTCCAGGTCACTTCCCTGTCCAAAGACGTCACCGAGAGGAAAAGGAAGACTCTTTACCAGTAACAGCACACACCATGGTGACTGTTCACACTGTGATGCTCCTATACAATTTTAATTAAGCTCAACAGACACCTGGTATCCTAATGTGTCTTGCTCAAAGCACAAAGAAAAAAAAAAATCAGCAATAATTGGGAGACACTACAAATAACCTGAAAATAAATGCATGTTTTGGCCTTTTCAAGAATGCTTACACCAGAGTCATAAACTCAATGGCTAATGGGTCAGAAAGGTAAAATAAGGGCAGTCAGGTGTAAGAAATGGGGGTAGTGACAAGCTAGAGGCACACATGCTTATCTAAAGGCATTCAAATTAAAGGAAAAAAAAAATTTAACATTGCGCAGGCCAAACAAAAAACATGTGGGCTATTCTCCAACTTCTAGCTTAAAGCAGATTAAGAATAAATGAAGATAAATTGAGACCATAGTCTCATCTTGAACTTGCAAACTCCCAACTTTGTTGCTGTGATGTAGTCAATTCAATATTAAATGAGGGGGTCATTCCTTGTCATTTTTAAAATTGTCCTTAACCTCTTTTCTTCATTAGGTCTTGGGAACATTTTTAAGTACAATGCCCAGCTCCTCATATAGATTCTTAAAAAACAAAAAACAAAAAACAAAAAAAGAAAATTATTCTTCAAGATGTTGTACACAATTCATGAAGATTCACCTGTATCCTCAGTGGCTGAGGACAATACTGAGGAGATACCACCTTGGCTGCTAAGATTCAGAGTTTTGACATTTCTTCGTATAGGCTTGCCTGGAGTCATCGTATTTTCTGACAATATGGAAGAATTCAAGGATGATGTAATTTCCTCTTTGTAAGCACGTTATATCCATGCTACAGAAGCCTTAGAATCCAGTCATGTTCAAACATAACACTGTGACAAAAAAGCGAAGGTCATGTGTCTTCCAGATTAACAATCTCTAGAGTACATACACCTGCAATCAGATGCATCAATCAAGCTTTCCACTAAATCTGCCCTTTGTACTCAGGAACTATTGAGTCACATAATAAAACTTCTGAGTCAAATCATCATCTGAAGGCATTTAACAGTATTCCATTCAATATTGAAATTGCATCAGTTTTGAGCTTACAGCTCATGAATCCCAGCCTGCATACTCATCAAGGGGCATCGCCTAGAAAATCCATTGGAGGCTAGAGGAGGGTTTCACTTCAATGAAGCAGTCTGTGGACTTCCTACTGCCCGGCGTGGATAATAAGACTCCTGTGCTTTCATCTGTTCAACCAGCAGCCCTGAGTTTGAACTGGTTAAGAGCACTGCAGTGAAATCTTCGGCAAATTCCTCAAAGGAGCTTACTCTGCAAATTATTTCTGTGAGCAACACATCACCCACTCTTGAAGCTCCTTTTAGTCTTTGCCTTCAAAATAATCCTGACATGAAAAAAAGATGGCAGCACTGGCATTGGACCAACCATATCAGAGTCCAACTTGATTTGCACCTGTAATTTCCCTGAGGAAATGAAATACCTGAAATAATTCAGACACTAATTTCTTCATGAAGAATTTAAGTTGCTTCCCACTTTAGACCAAACACTTTGTCTGCCTAGTATAGTCCTGAATAAATAAATTGGTGATAATTTCCATTTTGTTTAGTCTATATAACGCTTTTGCACTGTTTCAAATTATAATTTGGTCACCCACGAATACTTTTTGATAAATCTCACTTCAGGATGTTTTTGAACCTGGGAAAGTATCAACTTGGATCAACTTGGTAGCCTTCCTGTTGCCAATTTAAGAATACACATTTTTAAAGGAATAGTTAACTACGAAACAGAAAATAGGCAAGGAGAATCTTCATTTTGCAACCTACCACATTAGCACATAGTAAGCAGTGCTTCCATTAATGATCTTGTCAAGCAGACAATAAATTTTTTTCCTACAGAAAGAAAACTATATCCTGAATTCTTTATATTCATTATCTAGTCAAATACCTAGCAATATTTAATGTGTTATAAAAGTTTGTCCATCCCAAAACTCAGCCTGAAAATTTAAACATCAAACATCCATAATACACATCAGCCTTTCATTTTTTTTCCAGATCAAGATATCTGAGAAACTGACCTAAATAAGCAATCTCAAAAGATTAAGGTTCCTTTAATTATTATACTACTTGTTCTTCAAGTAAGACAGTAACTTCCTAGGAAGCAAGATGATGAATTTAGAACAAATTAAAAGAAACAAATTTAAACTACTTGTCTAAATTATCTCAAATTTATTAAGTGTCCCAGCTCTACCTTAAACTTTAATTTGTTAGATTATTTTTCCCAGGGTGTTATTGGGAGGAACAAAAATGAAACAAAAAAGGACCCACCAATTCATGTACACGACAGGTAAGAGATACACTGCTCTCTGTACTTGGTTTTTTCCTCCAATTAAAGTTTCCTGGTAAAAATCACATTACCTTCGGCTACTTGACGATCCAGCCCGATTACCTGGGCCATTACTTGAGACAACTGATATTGCATTTGCAATGGCCTCAACAGCAGAAAGCCTTTCTGCAAATGTATTTCTTTCAGAACGCTCCGCTTCTGAAAAATGAGAAAAAATTAAGATCAATTTAAGTTTTAAAACTAATACACTGAGTATGTACAGTCCACTAAACACTAATTTCTATATATTTAGTACTCTAATTCACATATTAGATAACCAATTGTTCAGTTTTTCCTCCTTAGAGCAACTAACACTTAAGACAGATTGAACTATAAGATCTTTCATATGTGATTTATTTCCTTATTCCGCCTTACTTCTCAATCCACGAAGGGAAAAAATAAGGTCATTAATAAGAAGACTGAAATTTAGCTTTCACAATTAAATTAGAAAAAGACCTACTTACCAGTATTTCAGTCTTAGTTTATGTATTATGTATAATACTTACTGATTCAATGATAATGATAGAAAGGTCAGAAACCTGCAAACCACTATTCAAAAATGTAGCTACCAGAATATCATCAGCAAATTTAAAATTAATTTAAAAAAAACATTATGAATTACATATTTACACTTTGTTCTCAATTTCTGCCTTCATTTAGCCAATTAAAAAGTTTATGTCAAAAAAAAAAAAAAGCTTATTTACCTTCCAAAAACAAAACACCTCACTAAGTGATTTTTCTCCTCTATATTCTAAAAATTTAGATAAAAGTTGCCTCAATGTAACTTGGCTTAACTTGCTAAATAATTCTCATGTAATAAATGTCATCTGCAATTATAAAATCAGTAAAGTTCATTTAGTATTATATATCCAGTTTGTATGTATCATATAGTATTAAAGACAATAAAAACACACTAGTGGAAAATTTTGTTACATACCCATCTTTACCTTCCGAGAAAGTAAAAAAAAAAAAGACACACAAATCTTTATAGTGATTTGCTTTTCTTTAACAACTGTTACATTTTCAAAATTGCCTAAAAACTCCCTTTAAAGACCTTGCTATAGTTCTTAATCTCACCCTCTTCTTCTTTAGTTTCTTTATTGCTGGTTGGAAAGCAAACTGATACACAAGCATGCAAAATATTTCGATTTCCATCACATCTGTGGCTGATGAATGTCTGTAGCATCTGTAGATTCTGCTCTAAAACAACCGCTTGCTCAAGATTCATTAGATATTGTCGACAGGCCTCATAGTCACAGCGCAGAATGTGTTGCATTAAGGTTTGTTTCTGTGCTCAGACAAATTAGGGGGAAAAAACCTCAATGAATTTGAGTAGCACATTACATATATTAAAAATTTCTCACGGCCAACACAATAATATATAATCAGATTTGCAAATAAGTAGAGACAATTTCAGGTGGCCTATCAAAAGAAACAGAACTTAAGGGTAGACTTTAAGCAGAACATACAATCGACAGGAATAGAGAAGGGAGGATAAACTTTATGTTAAGGACAAGTACATATTTTTAGCTTTCTCAACTAACTCAACTCTGCAACTGAAACGGGAAAGCAGCCACATACAATGCATAAATGAATAGGAGTGGCTGGATTTGGCCTTTGGGCCATAGTCTGCCAATCCCTGGTTTTTACTTCATGTTATGTAACTATCTAATTAGAACCCTATTAATAATGATAGCCAATTAAGCGAAGGATATAAATTTTATTCCAGGCTTACTCTCACCTTCTTAGGCTTTTGTGTGTGTGTCAGACAGCGTCTCACTCTGTCATCCAGGCTGCAGTGCAGTGATGTGAACACAGCCCACTACAGCATCAACCTCCTGGGCTCAAGTAATCCTCCCGCCTCAGCCTCCCATGTAGCTGGCATGTACCACCACAGCAGGCTTATTTTTTGTGGAGGCAGAGTCTTGCCATGTTGCCCAGGCTGGTCTCAAACTCCTGGGCTCAAGTGATGCCCCACATCAGCCTCCCAAAGTGCTGGGCATGTGCAACCTACACCCAGCCCTCTTATGCTGTTAAGAGTTTATATGAAAACCAAAACCTTCAATTCTGCAGGAATCATGACAGGTGTAATTTAATTAACAAAGACACAGTGGTATTGGTAAGTATTTATAGAACATATCATTCGCTTTCTGACAAATAGCATGAACATACCAAGAAGTTCATTCTTTCAGAATGGAAAACTGTAGTTGTGGAATATTTAATGAACCGAATATAGAGCTTTAGTTTTATAAAATAAAGTCATTCATTTTAACTATAACTAGAAAAAGGCAGGTGGGAAAAGAGCATGTGGGAGTATAAACGAAAAAAGAAAACTGCATTTGAACAACTTGTCACCTTCTGGAAAACTGTCAAAATAAGCTCTCTCCTCTCCCCAACTTGAGAGCGGGTGGAGAATAGATGTCCACACAGGAAAACACACTTAAACAACTATTTTCACTAACAACCACACGTGAGATAGGCCACTTTGACTGTGGAACTAACTATGGCTCTGAAGTCACCTCATCAATAGCAAGCTCCAGTACACAAAGGGCTTAATACTAAATGTTCCAAAACATAGGGAAATTTATACATAATATGTTAAGAGAAAATGTCAAACAAAGTCTCCCTGAAAACAAAGAACAGAGTACTTTCAAAGGGCAACTAAAATCAAGATATTTTGTGGTACACTGCTGTCATATACACTAGTTTCACGCAATAGCCAATTATTTAGTCAGAAGCAGCTACTACTCTACAGGAAACTCATCTCCAACCTGCCAGACTGTAGTAGATGGGCTCTCACACTGAGGGTGTCAATACTACTTAGTTGTGTTACAAGCAGAAAAGTTTACTCTGCATCATTGTATGTTACATCTGTCACTTATTCTTATAGCAAAAGGCAGAGTGAGTTCGATAAAAAATTTCTTGTGGGACTACTGTGTGGTAGGCCCTAGTCACTGAGGTATAAAGACTAATGATGACACACCTTATCCCTACCTGTGGGATGATGACTCTACCTGTCAGATGCTGACAAAGTGAAGAGGTCACAGAATCAAATGCCTACACTTGAAGTAATATATGAAGGAGGCTGTGTGTAAAAGAGATAACAGAAGTTGTATACTAAATGGCATCACTAGCACTTGGAGCAACAAACTCTAAGTAGTGAGAACTGCAATGAATTGTAAAGACCAGTCTAATGTTTTTGGGATATAGATTACAAGGCCCAATCTCACCAGATCTTCTATCTTTTGAGAGCAACTGAAAATCTGGATTTTAAATATAAATCCTGTGGTTTTTCAGTATTGGTAACCCATCAAGAATTCTAAAATGATATGAAGGTTATTTCTAGACATCAAGTTCAGACCACAGCTACCTCTATATCATCACCTCCTTTAGTTTGAAACCACTAGTGCAATAGGTTACAAGCAAACCTAAGCTAAGAATGAGTCTGGGTCTCTATTTTAGATGCAGTTCTAAAAAGTACTGTTCACCTCCAACCTAATGGAGGGTGAATATGCCCCCATATTAAACTCCATTTCCATCCTTTATAGAAAAACTGCTCAAAAAAGTTGTATTTATCTTCAGCTCCTCACCTCTCATTTTCTCCTAAGTTCACTCTAACAATGCTTTCATCCCCGCTATCAACAATGACCTAGATGGAGCTAAATCCAACAGTCAATACTCAGTATTCACTTCACTGACCTACTGCATCATTTGACACAGTTGGTCCCAGCATCCTGATTGACACGTGCTCTTCATTTGACTTCCAGGACACAACTTATTCTAGCTTTCCTCCAGCCCTGTGGATGTTCCTTCTCGATCTCTTGTGCTCGTTCCCCTTTATCACCCTGACATTTAAATGTTGAGACTATTCTCAAGGCTCAGTCCTTGGACCTTTTCTCCTCACAACCTCTATGATCTTGTTCAGTATAATTTCTCTAAAAAAACAACTCCCAAGTAAATTTCTCCAGCTTGAGCCTTCCTCTGTTAGTCAGACGTATACATCTAACTTTCTACTCACCATCTCCTCTTGGTTCAGGAATCTGTCAATAATCTTCTAATAGACAACTTAAATTTCACCTGTCTAAAACCAAATTCTTGAACCTTCACCTTCACTTCTTCTATCAGAAGAGAATCTATTACAGTGTCTTCACCTTCACTTCTTCTATCAGAAGAGAATCTATTACAGTGTCTTCACCTTCACTTCTTCTATCAGAAGAGAATCTATTACAGTGTCTTCACCTTCACTTCTTCTATCAGAAGAGAATCTATTACAGTGTCTTCACCTTCACTTCTTCTATCAGAAGAGAATCTATTACAGTGTCTTCACCTTCACTTCTTCTATCAGAAGAGAATCTATTACAGTGTCTTCACCTTCACTTCTTCTATCAGAAGAGAATCTATTACAGTGTCTTCACCTTCACTTCTTCTATCAGAAGAGAATCTATTACAGTGTCTTCACATTCACTTCTTCTATCAGAAGAGAATCTATTACAGTGTCTTCACCTTCACTTCTTCTATCAGAAGAGAATCTATTACAGTGTCTTCACATTCACTTCCTCTATTGGAAGAGACATCTTAAACTTCACATGTCTAAAACCAAACTCTTGAATCTTCACCTCTACAGTCTTCAACTCAATGACAACTTCATTCTTCCAAAATCATTAACCCTCTTGCTTCGTCTATTTGATACCCTACATTTAGCCACTAGCAAATGCATTAGTTCTGCCTTAAAAAGATACCTAGTACAGTCATGTGCTTCATAAAAACATTATGGTCAATGATGGACCACATATATGACTGTGGTACTGTAAGATTATAATGGAGCTGAAAAGTTCCTATTGCCTAGTGACATCATAGCTGTCGTTAAATCATACTGTTCATGGCAATGCTAGCATAAACAAACCTACTGTACTGCCAATCATATAAAAGTACAGTACATACAATTTATGTACAGTATAACATTTGATAATGATAAAAAAACTAGGTCACTGATTTCTAAAGTATTTACTATACTTTCTTTGGTTATTTTAGAGTGTACTTCTATTTTTTTTTTAAAGTTAACTAAAACAGCCTAAGGCAGGTCCTTCAGGAGGTATTACAGAAGAAGGCACTGTAAATTGTACATTTTTTTAAAAGGCAATAAAAAATTTTAAAAATAGAAAAAGTGCTTAATACCTGGGTGATGTAACAATCTGTACAAAAAACCCTGTACATGAGTTTACCTTGCAGTAAAAGCTCACACGTACTCCCAAGCCTAAAAGTTTTTTTTTTTTTTTCAAAAAAGAAAATAAAACTCTGACAAAAACAAAACAAAACAAAAACCTTAAGGATATAGGAAAGAAAACATTTTAGATAGCTACACTGTGTGTGTGTGTTTTAAGACAGTCTCACTCTGTCGCCCAGGCTGGAGTGCAGTGGCATGATCTCAGCTCACTGCAACCTCCACCTCCAACTACCAGGTTCAAGCGGTTCTCGTGCCTGAGCCTCTTAAGTAGCTGAAATTACAGGCACAACCACGCCCGGTTAACTTTTGTATTTTTTATAGAGACAGGGTTTTGCTATGTTGCCCAGGCTGGCCTCAAACTCCTTGCCTAAGTGATCCACCCGCTTTGGCCTCCCAAAGTGCTGGGATTACAGGTACGATCCACTGTGCCTGACTGTGTACAATGTGTTTTAAGTGTATTATTACAAACAAATCAACAGTTTTAAAAAAATTTAGTGTAGCCTAAGTGTACAGTGCTTATAAAGTCTACGGCAGTGTACAGTAATAACATAAGCCTTCATATTCACTTATCACTCACTCACTGACTTACCCAGAGCAACTTTCAATCTTCTAACCTTCATTTGTGGTAAATGCCCTATCAGGTGCACCTTTTTTTTTTATCCTTTAGACCATATTTTTACTATACCTTTCCTATGTTTATGTAAACAAATACTTATCACTGTGTTACAAATGCCTACAGTACCCAGTGTAGAAATACACTATATAGGTTTGTACCCTAGGAGCAATAGGCTATACCATCTAGGTTCATGTAAGTGCACTATATGATGTTTGTACAACAATGAAATCACCTAACAATGTGTTTCTCAGAACGTATCCCTGTCATTAAGCAACACAAGACTATGTATCTAGAATCTAGTCACATTTCACTCATAACTCCATCCCCTGGGCTAAGTCACTATCATCTCCCACCTGGATTATTATCATATCCCTCCTAACTGGCACTCCTACTTACTCACATTCACCCTAGTACTCTCAGCACGTCATAAGTGATCCTTTTAAGATGTTCAGTGATACCAGGTCAATCTTGGCTGAAATTGCTCCAATAGCTTCTAATGCACTGTTTCCACATCTAACAAATACTCAATGACAACATGTTTAAAACTACATTCATCCTTTTCCCTTATCCCATTTGTTCCCCCCTGTTATATTTCCTCCCTACCATCAAACATGTCCAAATCAGAAGCTTTATTAATTCTTCCATTTACAGCTAAAATCCAGTTACCAAGCTTTGTAGGTTCTAGTTCCTTAAGATCTCTTAAATCCATCCCCTCCTTCCTTGTTTCCAAAAGTTGACATTTACTTTGTTTCTAACCTGGATTATTGCCTTAACTTTTTTTTTCTTTTTTTAGTGTTTCTTTTGTTTTGTTTTGTTTTGTTTTGAGATGCAGTCACGCTCTGTTACCCAGGCTGGAGTGCAGTGGTGCGATCTTGGCTCACTGCAACCTCCACCTCCAGGGTTCAAGTGATTCTTGTGCCTCAGCCTCCTGAGTAGCTGGGATTACAGGCGTGCGCCATCATGCCCAGCTAATTTTTGTATTTTCAGTAGAGACAGGGTTTCACCATGTTGGCCGGGCTGGCTTCAAACTCCTGACCTCCAGTGATCTGCCCGCATCTGCCTCCCAAAGTACTGGGATTACAGGCGTGAGCCACCACGCACAGCCTACATTAACCTTTTTATCTGATCTCTAAACTCCTGATCTCTATCAACTGCTCTCTAAACACCCACCAGCCACTGCTCATCTTTTTTAAAAAATCAAAAGCATGTCATTCAATGGCTTATAATCCTCCTCCTCCTCCTCACTTTCAGGCTAAAGTTTAGGTAATGTTAGTGAGCACACAAACACCCTAGTGCCTCTCTCCAGCCTTTTCAGTTGCTACTCACTGACCCATAGGATCCCTACCAGAATTCTGGTCATATCAAAAAAAAGTACTTTCTCCCAATTAAGATTCACAAAGGTTGCTCTTGGTGCCTGGGATAATACCTCCCAACTCCATCCCTGTGTCTAGGGGACGCCTATCTGATCTGTCCAGGTATCGTTTCTTAAAGGAAGTCTTTGGTACAGTCACAGTATGATTTATATCTCTCCCCTTTGTGCTCCTACAACATTGTGTACACCTTGCTCAAACACTTAAATTACATATAATCACTGATGTACTTGTCTATGTTGTCTTAATAGACTATTAGCTCTTTCAGGGAAGAAAGGGGCAATGAATGATCTATTTAAGATTGTTGCAAGATCTATTCAAGACTATTTAGTGGTGTTTTCTGAATAAAAATGCCCAGTAGTTTCAAAACTCAAATTACCTCTACAGCCATGATGATAATAGCAGCTTTCTTTTTGATTGTTGAATTGGCAGGAAGATTTATTAAAGAATGCACACCCATTCCAAGACTACTAATAGGTGGAAGATCCAGCCAATCGGGATCCCTTATTCCTCCCATGCAATCTTTGGCCATTGGATAGATAGTACCATTTCCATCTCGAAGAATAATGGGAGATTCCTATAATAATGGGAAGACGGTAAAGTTTGACTCCTAATCAAAAGATGTATCTGATTTTTACGACAGGCATATTTGTTTTCAAATTAGATTTTAGTAATAACAATAAGAAACCTAGTATTCAAATGTGTTAAATATTCTAAATTTTCGAATAATTAACAAGCTAACCAGAGCCAGACAGACCCCCTAACTTCAGAAAAATGCCACTGTTGTCCTATCACTTTTCAAAAGCAAAAATGAGCCTCTACCTGTCCAGCAGTGAAAATGGCTACATTCCTCTCATTCTGACCAAGGAAAGCAATGCTGCTTGTAGGAAAATTATTTTCCTGTTCTGCTTTTCCTGTAGCAAGATCAAAGATACAGTATCGTACCCAATTTCCAGTCTTCAGAACAGCATGAACACCTTCAGAAGCACATAAATGAGAAGAAAAATTGTTATACATCTTATCTCTAATATAACATCTACAATATTTTAACTTCTCTGGCCACACTTGTACGTCATTTCAAACAGATACATGCCATTCCATAATGTTACAGACAGGAAACAAAAAAATGCCAATGCCCTGAATTATTTTATCATATTCCCATTTCCTGAACAAGTATTAATGGAATATAGAATATGCCAGCTGAAAAAGTTACAAAATTTACCTTTGGAATCTACATTCACTGCTAATATTTCTGTTTTTTCAGGTATACAAAGCTTTTTAGGAGTCCTTTGGAAACAGTCGGGAACCTTCGGTGTTCCACCAGTTTTGACAACCTGCATGACACAAAAGGAATTTTGCTTTCAAACTCCATAATAAACTCAAGGAGTCAGTTCCAATATTCACTTGCTGAATGACTTCTTTACACTTACCTGCAATTCATCAATCCTAAGTAACCTACAATCCTGCAGGAGAGAAGAAGGGTCAGCATCTGGACCAGAACTGCTCTGACAGTTTGTATTACTGGAAGTTCCTGGAAATTTTACAGCAACATAGGCACCATCCACTTTTAGCACCTGGAAGTATAGGCAAATTCAATGAACATTAAAATAAAATCAACACACAAATTCTATTCACTGAACTAATTTAATGTTAAAGGAATCCAATTCTTTGTATGTTTCTTCAGTGATCACCAAGTTATAAAATTAACCTAGACAGACTCACCAAAGTTTTGCTATTGACATCTATATGCAAAGCTCATTTGCTAGAGAAAACTGACCCACGCAGCCACTGATTACAGTCTGCGAATGTTTTCAGCAATCAACTGAAAAACTTAAGTATATAGCCCATGGGATCCTCCCATCTCCCCTCTTAATTACATTAAAGCAGCTTTCTGTCTGACAGAACTTTCTTGAAAATGGCAACATTCTACATGGGCAGTGTCCAATGTGGCAGCCATTAGCCATAAGTGGCTACTGAGCCCTTGAAATGAAGCTAATGTGACTAAGGTGCTGACTTTCTAAGTTATTTGATTTTAACAAATTGAAACAGCCACATATACAGCTAGTGGCTACAATACGGTCAGCACAGGGATAGGGTCAGCAACGCACAGAAAGACAAGCACAGAACTTGAAACCAGGACAAATGTGGGTCCCGCTTCTGCTACTTGATGCTTTTTATTTTAAGCCAGTATCTTATTCTTAGAAGAAAACACCCACCCATAAACTACAGGTCTATTTTGAGAATCAAATGAAATAGTATATGAGAAAGACCTTTGTAAGCTGCAGAACCTGGTATATCTGCTCTTTCCTTTAAGTATAAATGAAAGACTATCACATTTCAGAAACTACTGAGTAATCCTGAAAACCTTTACTTTACAGACATTCTACAACTGCAAGTGCATTTTAAATATGTATCAGTAGAAGAGTGAAATTAATGGCATTCAAACTGATGATTTCTTACAAGGCAAAACTTTCTTCAGGGTGAAGAGAAAAAGTGGAAGGTGACTTGTAATAAGATTTTTCAGTACTATGTAAGAATTTTAAATGTCATGGAAGATGATCTCAATTAGAACTGTCTAACAGATCCAAAGAATGGGCTGTACCAAAAAGTAACGTATCTCTGTGCAACTTTTCTACAAATCTAAAATTATTCCCAAATAATAGGTTTTTTTTAAAAAGCAACAGATCATCACAAATGCTCAAGGAGAGGCAAAATCTCTTTGTCTGTCAGGGACTGAGAAGATAGATCTGCATCAGATGCAGGGTGCAACTAAAGATACCACTGAAGCTAATCAATAAAACAGCCCTGAAGAAAGGACTCAAATATGAACCACAAATCCCTGGATAACCAAGATCATTATAGTTCTGTTAGTAATTAATTCTTAGATATTTTGAACAAACCTTGCCAACAGGAACATTCTTGACATCTTCCACAAAAACCACTTCCCGAAGAGACCACTGCTCTTCATTCACCTTTTCTTCTTCTTTTGGTGCAGGGGTTGACCGTCGTCGTTCTTAGACAACAACAAAATGGTAAGTACCAAAAAGAAAATGTAAAAGAGACTTTATAGATTTCATCTAAATTTATAAGAAAGACTATCTTTAAATGGATACTAAGTGAAGGTTCTCAAAAATTTCCTAAGCTACTGCTTTATGAATTGGAGTTTTCTAATCAATCTGTACTTCAAATAAATTCACAGTGAAAAACAACAATAACCATTAATGTTTAACTGTATTAACACTAGTATAAACAAGTGCAAAGAAATAGGATAAAATGTATTTTGTACTCCCAAAATTAGGGTTATCTAACCAAAGTTTAAAAAGGAAGATCTGCCAGATAGTTTTAAGAAAATTATCGCATAACTACTAAAGTCTAACTTTTAATTTCCTAAATTGCAAAGCAATTACATCATAAAATTTATTTTAAGGGACTTTTGAAAAAATTCTATCCATGGTGTGGTAGTAAGTTTATAAATTCTACAAATTTTGAGCAAAAGTTGTGACCAAGACATAACCAATTTACAATAATAAGAGTCTCAACAAAAGTGAGTAGACAGACTAGCTAGTGGCAATTATTTCCTTCTATTACTATAATGAATTTCACATATCTTTTTAAAACTCTAATTCTGAAAAACAACAGAAATAGTCAACACTGTAAATACCATCTTTCTATTCAAAGAAAGTTATGCAAAAAAAAAAAAGTAATAGAGATACAAATTATATAAAAAGATGTAAAAAATGATGAGTTGCCTTAAATCAGAAACAAACTAAACACAGCTGTCTGCATGAGACCAATTTTGACCAATGTGTACAACAAATAAAACTTACTATATGGCATTGATGCACTGCTGGCAATTGAGGACGCATCACTACAGGTGGATGCTGGAGATGGTGGAGGACCCATTTCTGTTTTCACTGGCTCCTGCTTACTTTCAGGCCTGAGATAAGAAATAAGATTTTCCTTATAATTAGATAAATGAAATAATGGAAACTAGTATTTTTTAAAGACACCACAAGTATTTTCTTATAAGAGAATGAATATTAAAAATATTTTTATTAAATTGTGTATTTATACTAATTTTTTATTGTATATTTTTAAGACTCAAGAATAAAAGGTACACAATGCATACTTTCAAATAGTGGTTTAATATGGGAAGGAAAAATATAAAAGCTACCAACAACTTGAGACAATGATTCAGATAAGCTTTACCTAAAAATAACGACAAAATTTACACTTAATTTATCAACACAGCTTTATCAAAGCCTCTTGAGCACGTAAGTTTCACACTGCAACACTGCTAAGATTTGGATATGGCAATTTAACCGAAAAAAAAAAAATGGTAAAGGCAAGTAAGTAAAAAGCCCATTAGACCATTAATTTCTTAAGAGTTCAAAGAAGAAACTCTAGTCACAACGGTTTATAAAAATTTATTCTTAAATGATCTGGTGACAGGATTAAAAAACTGCCTTCTTTTGAGTTATTTAATACTCTGTTTAAGAAAATAACTACAGCAACTAAACGGCATTCTACAGATGGTACAAACATAAATATTTTTATTCATTAAAGGGTAGAAATCAGTTTTTAATCAGAAAAGCCACTGATTACTCACAAATTTGTTATTTATATACCTCTTATAATCTGGACCATCATCTTAACCCTCTTGTCTCCTATTACTCTCATCAGAAATTTCACCTGAGTTTAGAAACAATCCAAAAGAAAGCCGGTATTATTTTCACTGGGATCTTAACAAGAGTGATCTGGATAAGCACACAGCGAATACTCCTGGCTGCTCCACAAATGCTGCGATGGTGGGGAAAAGCCAATACTGACTAATCACTAGCACACCTTTAAAGTGAATGCATTTCGATGACTGGCAAACAAGGGTACTACTGACATGAAAAAGACTATATTCTTAACATTTAATTTCACTTAGTTCTTTTGCTAATATTTGAAATGGCTGACTTAAAGGAAGATCTTGAAAAACTTCATAAATTACAGGCTTTAAATAGCATGTTCTATTCTAATCTTGTTTATATTTGTACACATCAAAATTATTTCAAATGTTCTTTACAAAGTTCGTAAGACAATGAAAATGTTTTATTACTTTTATTTTTAGTACAAAATTCAACGTAATTAGAAGAAAAGTCTACAAATCTTTTTTTAAAAACCAAGACAGAGAAAGAACACTAAAACTAAAAGCAAAACCTTAATTAGGTATAAAGTGCAATAGCTTTGGTTTGTTAAAAATTACATTTAACTTAACAGTAATCACTGTTTCTACATTTAAGTTTGCACTTTTGACACTGAGAAGAATGACAGCAGTAAAGTCAGTAAATTTATAATCATAACATCTGAGTATAAATGGAAAGTAAACTAAAAAAGTTTGGAACCTTAAAAAGCTGTAGGTACAGTAAAATCCCTATCATTTTTCAATGACTGAATACATTTAGAAAAAAAGAAAATACACTGATGTTTTAAATGTTATTTCTAGAACGTGATTATCACTACTCTCCCACATAACTATACTGGTCACCTATATTTTATAAGATTAAGAAAAAATGTTATTTAACAATTTTACTAAAGTTTTAAAGTTCACATACCAAACAACCAAATTACAGTACAAACGATTATTTTTAAAGATGAGTAGATGTTTCTAAAAGCACAGGTGTTAAGATCTCTGTACCACTCTCCAAACAATAAGCCAGCCCCAGAAATGTGGGGCTATACAAAATTCAGTGGTGTTTCTATTCACAAATCCCTTCAACCCAAAAAACGTTTACAAATTCTTTACAGATATTTCCCTCTTGAGTACATTAACCTGTAAAAAACCATTTCAATAATCAAGATGTAGGGCAGGAAGTTAGGTAGAAATTAAGATGATTACACAAGGAGAGAGGAGAATGTCGGCTTAATAGTAAGGCTTAAACATATTATTACTGCCACAAAACACCTGCAAAGGATATCGCTAATAACAAAACAAGGGCATCAAAAGAACGCTACAATGTCATCTGGATATTAAAATCAACTGTTTTAATACACAAATATTAGCCAAGTTACAAACAGTAAAATTTAGCAATTCCTTTCGAATTTCCTGGGAACCTTAACAAGACCCTATCATATTAAGAGTTTACAACTTCACTATATACCTCTAAGTCTTCCTGGATTATTCCCATTCATATGCAGAGCAAACAAGGAACTGGTGTAAAAGCACGATTAGTTAAGGTATAGTACTTACTTAGCTTCAGTGGTTTTGCTAGCTTTTTCCATGTTTTTCAAGCTTTCAGGAGATCTAAGTTGAAATCTACAGCTGTCATTCATATTCCAAACTGACTCCATTAAGACACCAACTTTAGGAATCCCAGCACTAATTGAAAATGCAACTGCTCCAGCATGATAAAGAGGGTTATTTCTCAAGCATACCTAGCAAACAAAAGAAAACCATCATCAAGATGACATAACTTTAAATATATATATACATATAAAATATTTATTTCAAATGGATGAAATATAATACATAAAAGTACTGGGCTTCCTAGTTTCCCAATATAATCTTACCCAATCAATAAGGCTGAAAAAGCATCACCTTAAAGGTCTTCATTAAGAAAATTTGTTTCTAGGCCGGGCGTGGTGGTGGCTCACGCCTGTAATTCCACCACTTTGGGAGGCCGAGGCAGGTGGATCATGAGGTCAGGAGTTCAAGACCAGCCTGGCCAAGATGGTGAAACCCCATCTCTGTTAAAAATACAAAAATTAGCTGGGCGTGGTGGCATGTGCCTGTAATTCCAGCTACTTGGGAGGCTGAGGCAGAGAACTGCTTAAACCCGGGAGGCGGAGGTTGCAGTGAGCCCAGATCACACCACTGCACTCCAGCCTGGGCGACAGAATGAGACTCCATCTCAGAAAAAAAAAAAAAAAAAAAAGAAGAAGAAGAAAAAGAAAAGAAAATTTGTTTCTAATATTAAGGAACAGGAATAATTTCAACAATTTTGCTAAAAATTTAGCATTAACTTTAAATTTTCATGCAGCAGATATCCCAACTATTCTGCTACAAACAGAGCAGAAACAGCAGAGAAGAAACTAGAAGGCATTATCACTTAAAAAGCAAAATGTGAATAAAACAATTATACTTGTCTGTTTCCTACAATTTGAAATAACTTTTTCCCTTAATTCATGATAGGCTCTATAACTTCATCTCTATAGATGTGTCTTTCTTCCAGAAGACTATTGTTTCTTGCTAGCCAGAAGGTTCCATGAATAATTTTTCTTTTAAATTAAAAAAGAATATGTAGACATTAGTGTCAGAAGTTTAACTGAGTTCAGGAGTAAATAACCTACAGAGGAAAAAAAAAACTCTCACTGTCAGGGACTAACCTCAGGTCATACTCTGAAAACCAATGGCCTTCAAGACAGCACTGTTAAACACACCAACAATATCTCCATCTTAGATAGGAACATTTTTTCTGGAGATACCTTTTGATTTCTCCAATATCCCAATCTTACTATGTGATAGATGACCAGAGGTATATACGAAGATCATGATTTTTTGTGGCTTATAATTAAATGAAACAAACAAAAGAAGATGGTGGTACATTTGAAAAGTGCAGGAACTGGAAACATTGGCTTAGAGGTACAGTTCTACCAAAGAATAGTTGCGTATCATTAACTCTAACTCCGTGGCATAAAATCTTAAGATGACCTATAAATACAGATGCTGCTGAATACTCTAAGTGACCAACAGTTATTTTTGATGTTAAGACATGAATATTTTCCTTGTTCTGCAGCTGCAACTGCCCTCAGCCTCCAGTATTCTACAGGTTTAAAATACAACTTTGGTTCTACACCAAGGTATTTTAATATGTTATCTTTCAGCAATTTAGTGTCAAGCTTTTTTATTGATAGCTTTTCTCCAGTGCATCTTTAAAGTATTTTTTCTGCTCTCCCTGCCTACAGTAATGCCATCCTACCTGCTGATATGGCAGCTGCTGCAACATCCTGCTAGTACATGAGTGCAATTAAAGAATGTCCAGGACATCTGAAATCAGTATTTAAATTAAATAGGCAAAGGGGGGATCCTACAAAGGAGGAAAAGAGGGGCAAAGAGAGGGGGTAGGAGCAGAGGGAAAAAGAGAGAGCATACCCTGTCCAAAGAAACTAATATAAATAATGAAGGCCAATCAATAATATTCAAAATAGTGGGTAATCGCTGAAAATTTTCTGGTTAGAAGACCAATAGGCAGAAGAAAACCATGAGTAAGACCAAGAAAAAAGGTGTCATGAAGAAAGAGAATAGGTACATTTTACTACCTTTGTACTGAGAAAAAAAAACCTGCATTTAAAGTGCTAGATGAAGAAATTAACACATTCTATAATTAAAAACCACCATTTTGTCTTAAGTTTTAAGGATTACGTTTTTAAACCTTCATAACAGCATTTGCTGTAATGAATATAAGCATTAAGTTTTACCCAGAAGATAAACCTCAACCAGAATGTAATAAATTAGACGTTCTCAGACTCATTTGATCTCAAGACCTTTTTTCACTGTTAAGTATTACTGCATATCCCAAAAACCTTATGTTTATATGGGTCATATCTAGTTTTAATAATCAGTAAATTAAAACTGAGTAAATCAAACATATTAGTAATTGAAATTGAGAAAATTTTAAATATTTTACAGTAATAAAACCCCACATTCATATAAACAATTTTTATGGAAAATAGATTTGCAAAAAAACAGCGGCGAGACAAGTAACATTGTTTATATTTTAGCAAATCTCTTAATGTCAGACAGCTGTATTCTCATGTCTGCTTCTGCATTCAATCTGGTGATACCTTCTTCTGACAAAGCTAATTCAGCTAATAGGAAACTAATAGGAACCTATTAGCTAACAGCTAATAGGAAACTAATAGGAACCTATTAGCTAACAGCTAATAGGAAACTAATAGGAACCTATTAGCTAATAGCTAATAGGAAGCTAATTCAGCCTGACACAAATATGTAATAGAAAAAGAAAGGAAATTTTCAGACTCTGAAAGGGTTGAGGAGAAGGCAGGAGTCTCTGGACCACACTTAGAAAACCACTGAGATATTAAGAATATCAGCTTCCAGAAAATAGTACCTGTAGAAGCCTAAAACCATCTCATTCAGGGTCAAAAACCAGAAAGTGGTAGAAATGGGGATTTGACAAAGCCCCCTGCCTCATGCTGACAACATCCCCACAGAGCAGTATCTTTCAAACTGTTTAGTCATAAGAATCACCCGGGATGTTTGTTAAACACAATGATGCCTGGCCCTAACACCAAACAAACTTAAACATTTCAGGTAAGAGGTTCCAGATTCTGCATTTTAAAAGTAGCAAGTGATTCTTAAAACCAGGGAACCTTGCCCCATAGGGAAAGGTTACTAAATCTATACAGTATTACTCTAAAATCTGGAGTAATACTGTATAGATTATACTGGACCAAAATCTATACAGTATTACTCTACTGAATGAAGGAAGAATGATGTGACACATACATGTTACTGGAAACTGATTCTTCAAATGATGCTTACCTGTAAAATTGCTTACAAGGGAAGAAAGTGATTCTGAAGAGAAATGAGGTCCCTTAAGACAGGAAGACAGGCTTAATTCATCACTTACCTGGGTACCAACAGTGATGTTCGGCATTGAAGAAATACCAGCACTGGATTTAGGCTTTTTATTTTTCGCTCTAGCTTTCTCTAACATTTTCTTCCTTTGACTAAAAGGAACTACACCCCTGAAAACGAAAAACACAAATTGGTCAAATAAGCAGTAAAACAGCCCACTAAATAAATTTGAAATTACACATATTATGAGTTAAGCATTTCTGGCATTTCTCCAGTAATTTCGCCTCAGAAAACTATTAACATGTACAATTTCATCTTAATTCTAATTTGTCCATAAGATTAATAACTGGATCTACTTTTATTAAACCTTTATAATTAAATTTTATGGGAAATTCATCAATTGATTTCCTTTTTTTTTTTTTGAGACAGGGCCTTGCTCTGCTGCCCAGGCTAGAGTGTAGGTGGCTGATCTCAGCTCACTGCACTCACTCTCTCCTGGGCTCAAGAGATCCTCCTGCCTCAGCCTCCCAAGTAGCTGAGACTACAGGCACCCACCACCACACCCAGTTACTTTTTGTATTTTTTGTAGAGACTAGGTCTCACGGCATTGCCCAGGCTGGTCTCGAACTCCCAGGCTCAAGTGATCCTCTGGCCTTGGCCTCCCAAAGTGCTGGGATTACATGTGTAAGCCACTGTACCTGGCCCTAATTGATACATTTTCTTCCAAATAATTATACTTCATTAAGAAACTCCCCTGTATATTGTTTCCAAAATGCAAATTTGCTGTTAACTCCTTAAAATACAACACAGAAAAAATGTGAGGTCACCTTCTAACAGTAAAGCTATAATTAAATAAGGTAGAGAATATTCATACAATGAAATAAAAAAAAAATTCTATAACCTATACTTTCAATTATGTAAAAGCAAAGTATATGATTATGTAGAGAAAAAAAGATTTAAAATACCCCCAAATGTTAATTGTAGTTATCTCTCGTGGTAGGATTCTAAAGGATTTATGTTTCTACTTTATATTTTATAAAACTTATTAATTATATTCACTAAGTATGTACTACTTTTATAAATGTAACTGTTACAGTTTTTTAAAATGTTACTTTGTTCCAAAGTGAAATTTCCCTTCCATAAGGCATTATCTTTTAATTGACCTTCTCATGTTGGTATTCCACTACTCAAAGCATCTCTCTATACATATACAAGCATTCGCTGATAAATTCCTCCTCCCTATAGACTCACCACCAATATAAATTGTTCTCCAGCTGAGCGCAGGTGTAAAGGGCACAGCAATGTAAAGAAACTATCCGCTCTCCTTGAAGTTCCGAGTAAGTCTGAGCAGTGTGCTCTAATTTAGAAGCCACAGAACTTAAAGTTTCATCCACCCATGTAGCAACCTAAAGAATAAAATATTAGAACTTTAAAAAAAATCAAGCCATCTTTTCAAAAGGATTGTGGTAAAAACTAGGGCAAGGCATATACACTTTAAAGACTGGAGTTCTAAAATGTTTTGAGTTAAATGCTATAAAAATAAGTAATTCAGAGAGGTTCTTAGTAAGACTAGAAACTAAAATACCTTCTTCACACAAATCAAAATAGCAGTTATTGAAATGAATCTCTAAGGCCATCTTTAAGGTCAGAAGTAAACATCTGCTCTACCAATTTTTTAAAAAATTTAGTGACTTTAGGCCAGGTGGCATGCCTGTAATCCCAGCACTTCGAGGGAGGATCACTTGGGGCCAGGAGTTTGAGACTAGCCTGAGCAACACAGTGAGACTCTGCCTCTGCAAAAAGTTTTAAAAATCAGTAGGGCACAGTGGTGTGTGCCTACAGTATTAGCTACTCGGAAGGCTTGAGTTCAAGGCTGCAGTGAGCTACGACCATTGCACTGCAGCCTGGACAACAAAGCAAGACCCCAACTCAAAAAAACAAAACAAAAGAATTCAGTGACTTTAAAGCCAAACCGATAATTTGAGGCATAATATCCATACTTTCTCATTTGGTATTTCCTAGCTTCTCAACATCTTTTCTTAGCAATTTTCTTGAATATTTTTGCCTTTCCTTAAACCAGAAAGCTTTTTTTTTTATGTGAGACGGAGTCTTGCACTGTCGCCTGGGCAGGAGTGCAGTGAGTGGTATGATCTCAGCTCACTGCAACCTCCACCTCCCAGGTTCAAGCAATCCTCCTGCCTCAGCCTCCTGAGGAGCTGGGATTACAGGCACCCGCCACCACATCCAGTTAATTTTTTGTATTTTTAGTACAGATGGGGTTTCACTATGTTGGCCAGACTGGCCTTGAACGCCTGACCTCATGATCTACCCACCTCAGCATTTCTATTTTTAAAGTTACAGTATAAACTAGCCAACAAAAATATACATTAGATTACTAAGGCTTGAGACACTTTGTATTTATGTTAACATAGAAACATCGAAAATGAAAAGATGGAAAAGGAGCAAAAAAAGAAAAAAAGAAAACAATAGTTAAAGCATGAAATGTTTATCAATGCAAAGTGTTTCATACCTTGTTATTTTCTGTAGCTACAGTTGCTCTTATGCTATTTGCAGACAGGAGGACTATCTTTTCATTGGTTAACCCCAAAAATGTTGCTCGTGGATGATGTAATGAAGGATTCTTTGAAAGCATAAAAAAAAATTACTATTTTATATGCTGATATGTAGAGCTATTCAATCCAAAATTTCATAAAATAAAATACCTGGGCATTTCTGTAAGGCTCAGATTCACTCCATTTCCACTGATAAAGTTCTCCTTTACTGCTGACAGCCAAAAGTTCAGAATATAGAGCCCCAATACAGATGAATTTTGTTCCATCCTATAAAGTAAAATACAATACTATAAATATAAAAATTGCCAAATCTACTGATTTGAACACTGTCACTTTAATCACTTTATCAAATCTAGATTAATTATGAAAACACATAAACCACAACTACATCAAGTCTTTAGCACAGCCTACAAGGTATCCAATTAAGGTGGCCCTGGCTCCCTCCATTAACTCACCTCCATTCACACTGGCCTTCTTCCTATTCTTGGACCATGTCCACTATGACCCTACCCTTGGACCACTGTCCTTGCTGTTCCCTCTGTCTTGTTACTCTTTCTCAGGTGACATTCCCTCAAGAGACTGTCTCTGATGACACTATGTACAGAACCACCACTCTCACATTCAGTTCCTTATACTGCTTTCTTTTTAATCCACAGCACTTCACAACTTGACACATCTGTTTATACACTATCTCACTCAAGTATAAGCTTTGTCTTATTCACCACTGTAACTTAAGAACTTAAGTGTACAAGTAGGTGCTCAATCAATGTGCTGAATGAGTGAAGGGAAAAAAAGAAAAACAGAATAAGGAGCTGACGCAGAGAAAAACGATGTCAAATCAAAAGATTCTTTCCCTGTAAGCTCTTTCAAGCTATGGAAACAAATGCCTATATTTAAGGTAATAATTTGTTCACTTTTATGTTGACATACATGCAGTAAGTTGAAATGCAATTAAATTATAAAAAGCTTGGCTAATAAATGTAAATAAATAATAATTTTCTTTAACATAAAACCAATGATCAGAGCCACAAAGCTACCTAGAAATCTCACAGCAAAATTTGCCAATAACAGATTTTAGGTTGCAAAAATGCTATTGGTCTATACACGTACTTCTCCACTTTCTTTGGGATTCTGACCCCAGGGTATGATAAACAAACGGTGTCTTTCTGGTTTTCTGCCAAAATTTAATTTTATTTGATCAGATGGTAACGTTATAGAGCTCAGCTAAAACTTGTGAAGTTTACAAGATTTATTAATATAACACAATAATAACAGGTTATGCCTGACTGTTACACAGAAATAATACTAATTTTAATCTTCTATTTTACCTGTACCAGTCAACCCTATTTTCAAGTCACTTTTATTGGGGGATGTAAAAGAGACCAAATTTGGAATTCTCCAAGTTAGCAATTCTTCCCTTACCTTTAGCATGGATATCTACAAACCATTACTGACTTTCTCCATAGAAGCTGCATCAAATTTTACCTTTCTACTTCATACTCTCTTCTCAATCCTACGGTTAAGAATTAACTATAATAGAATCAGACTAAGTGAGTCCCAAACCTAGATCCAACACTTATTAAGTATGTGACTTCAGGTAAACTATACAATTTCTCTGGAACCATTTCTTCATTTCTAAAATGGGTATTAAGGTAATGCAAATCAAGGTAAGGGAGAGGGGACTGCAGGGTAAAAATCAAATGGAGTAACATATAGTTGACCCTTGAACAATATGGGTTTGAACTGTTAGGGTCTGCTTATAGTTCTCTTCAGCCTCTGCCATCCTTGAGACAGCAAAAACAACTTCTCTTCTAACTCTTCCTTCCCCTCCTCAGCCTATTCAACGTGAAGATAATGAGAATAAAGACCTTAACGGTAATCCACTTCCACTTAATGAATACTAAATATATGCTCTTTTCCTTAGGATTTTCTTAATAACATTTTCTTCTCTAACTTACTTTATTGTATAAATAGAGTATATACTACATATAACATACAAAATATGTGTTAATCAACTTTATGTTGTTGCTAAGGCTCCCAGTCAACAGGAGGCTATAGTAAGTTTTGGGGGACTTAAAATTACGTGGATTTTCAACTGCATGAGGAGTGGGTGTTTCTAACCCCTTCATAGTTCAAGGGTCAGCTGGATAAAGTACACAGCACAGAGCCCAGTGCAAAAAGCACTCAATCAAATTCGACTATGACTAATCTCCTCCCCTGACTTCATCTCTGACTCAACCAGAAAATGACAGCTCTCAGGCACAGGCTTCCTCAATATTCCTAGCTCTAGATTTGCTTAATGAAAGCGCCATTCTCACCTCTTCCCTTCTCCCCATCTCAGAGAAAGAAGGATTTTCCTCCCCTATTTAAAGATAACCCACAGACGCATTGTAGGCAACTCCTTCTCATATCCCCCAACAACCATCCAAACAAATCTCTCCTTCAGTCCTAACATGGTAAAGTGAATTACTGCCTGGGCATGTTTCACCTTACCAGTTTTCAGTGATGGCTACAACATGTTTTCCAACTGCCAAATCAATGCCCAATGTATTTCATCAATCCATCTTCTCTTTAAACTCTTCAAATGATTTGCCTCAGTTCATTATCTGTTATGGAACCCATCCTTCTCTCCTCACTTCACAGGTTACCATTCTCTACTGGTCTTCCATCTACCCTCCATCTCCCTGGCACTACTACCGTGCACTACTATGCATGGTCTTCCCTCCATCTCCCTGGTACTACCATGCACTCCCTGCCACTGATTCTGTCTTTGTCCCTGTATTCAAATTGTGCTTCACCTTCAGCCTCAGTGACTGCATCCACTAGAGCATCATGCTTTTAAATGCGTAAATCTCGTATCTCCAGACTTACCTACAGCTGTCTTAAAAAGCACAATGACATCTCTAAAATGAATCTGCCATCTCCTGCAAAGCTGTGCCTTCCCTGTAGTCCCTATCTCTATGAATGACATCACCACCCACCTGGTAATGGGAGACATGACAAATTGACTGATGAGAGAAAAGAAAGAGATGAGGGGTGCTCCCAGGTTCCCATGTCTACGATGCTCTCAGATTCTTTTTTTTTTTTTTTTGAGATGGAGTCTTGCTCCATCGCCCAGGCTGGAGTGCAGTGGCGTGATCTCGGCTCACTGCAAGCTCCGCCTCCCGGGTTCCTGCCATTCTCCTGCCTCAGCCTCCCAAGTAGCTGGGACTACAGGCGCCCGCCACCACGCCCGGCTAATTTTTTATATTTTCAGTAGAGATGGGGTTTCACCGTGTTAGCCAGGATGGTCTCGATCTCCTGACCTCGTGATCCGCCCGCCTCGGCCTCCCGAAGTATTGGGATTACAGGCGTGAGCCACCGTGCCCGGCCAGATTCTTCTCTTTCTCTGTCCCCATAACCCTGCTTTGGCTGAGATCCTCACAATTTCCTTGAACAACTGTAGCATTCTCATAACTGACTTTCGATTTTTCCTGTTTCTTTCTCCCATCATGCCAGTAATGTTCGCCTCCTTAAAACTAATCAAATACAACAAAACAAAACCCCACCAATCACATCAAGTCACTTCTCTAAGGACTCTATTGACGTCTAAATTGCTGCAAAACAATATCCTAACTCCTTGCTTGGCAAACTGCCTAGTCATCCCACCTCTTCTCCTTCTCCCCACCACAAAGCAGCAATTCTGAATTTTTCATTGTTCCTCAAACACATCATGACCTTTCGTGACTCTGGGCCCATGCCTAATACGTTTTAAATACCTTTGAGTCTTGGTCAATGCCCACCTCACCTTACAAATGCTGCTTAAATGTCGCCTCCTCTGCGACGCTTTTGCCAGATCTCTCAGGCGGTATGGGCCATTTCCCATTCTGAACCCCTATGGCACTTTATTCATACTTTCAGTCTAGCGTTGACCATACTGTGATCACATTATATTCTATTTAATGTTTGTGTTCCCCACTGAATTCCTTGTGGAAAGGCCAATATCATACTCACAACTACATTACCATATGCCAGTTTGGTATATGACACAAAGCAGGAACACACTGACCAATTGTTGAATGAGCAAATGAATCTTAACTCCAGCTTCTTTGGGTAAAAATGCCTTACGAGAGCAGTACAATCCTGAACAAACCATCCCAGTAGCAAGAGCCTGGTGCATGGTGCATGAGGCCCTCTCGGAACTGCCTTGCCTTTATCTTTCAGAAATAGGGCAATGTCCCCCAGGGTGATAAGGCCTGGATGAGCCAATTAAACCCCTACAGGCCCTGAAAATCCACTATGAACAAATGAAGATGAATAGCACAACTATGAACCCACAGGAAGAGGACAAAAAAATCACCTACTACGTCTTGCCTTCTTCAGATTTATCCATATTAAAGAAAATTATTATATGTAGAGAAATACAAAATAAATACATACACAAGGACAGTATTTTAGCTCACTCACTTCATAAGTCATAGAAAATAATGTTTTTATTAAATATGAATTGCTGCTTCTGAGCAAGCTGACATCTGCTCAATCCAACTAGAGAAAGTGGCTATGCACGTTTCCTTAAAGAGCAGTAGTTTGTAGCTCTATTTTTCAACAAAAAGAAGTTGAATCAGTAAATCTGCAACTGTCCAACATAAATGGATCGTAAATTTAACTAGAAATCCTTCCTCAAAGGGGGAAGGAAAACTATTAAAAATATGAGACATGAAATAGTGGCCAAAGCTTTAAAAAACACTTGGCCCAGCAACACCAACTCTATTAACTGGCCACACCTATGTTTACTAATTTATATTGTGAAAAAGTTAGCCTCTCTATTCCTAAATTTTGCCCCACAAAACTTGGTTTTCACATATTTTCTACTATGAGCAAACACTGGTTTCATCATTAGGTAGCAGCTCCAACTCCTGTCACTAAATACAATGTACTGCATGTCATGATTGGAATGGATGGCAACTACAGGATACACTGCAATTTGGCCAACTGTGTCCATTCACACTTCATTTCTCTCTGCCTATCCACTTTTTCATATGCTTTTTATGCCAAGCTTTTCCTTTTTATGATCATTTTTCATTTTGTTCTTACTTCATATTAAATTACATTTGTGACACATCTAGTTAATCCTGGAAGTTTCCAGATGTCAATAAAATCAAATCAAAGATCTTCCCCAGCCAACTTCCACTTTTAGAACCCTCTGCCTTCATTCTCCTCAGTGTGGGAAGCACAATGAAGGTGAAGCAGTATAACCAGCAAGTCTGATCAGCTGGTTCCAACAGGGAGATTGCTCCAAAGAGCTTAAACAAGGGGTCAAATGAAATGGTCCATTTCCTCTCAACACCATTCAAAGAAACAGAGTAACATACAACTCTACAATATAAAGGGAATAAATCTACTTATTGTTTCCTCTAGACTAGATAAAAATAGACCCAGAACAGTAAGGAATATTAATTTTTTTTAGCGTGGGAACAGAACCTCGCTTTGTCGCCCAGGCTGGAGTGCAGTGGCACGATCTTGGCTCACTGCAACCTCCGCCTCCTGGGTTCCAGCGATTCTCCCACCTCAGCCTCCCAAGTAGCTGGGACTACAGATGCACGCTACCATGCCTGGCTAATTTTTGTATTTTTAGTAGAGACAAGGTTTCACCATGTTGGCCGGCCTGGTCTCGAACACCTGATCTCAAGTGATCTGCCTTGGCCTCCCAAAGTGGTGGGATACAGACCTGAGCCACCAGCCCTGCCAGTTAATGTTAATTAACAGGACTGAGTTGGGTGCAGTGGCTCATGCCTGTAATCCCAGCACTTTGAGAGGCCGAGGTGGGTGGATCACGAGGTCAGGAGATCGAGACCATCCTGGCTAACATGGTGAAACCCCGTCTCTACTAAAAAATACAAAAGAATTAGCTGGGTGTGGTGGTGGGCGCCTGCAGTCCCAGCCACTCGGGAGGCTGAGGCAGGAGAATGGCGTGAACCTGGGAGGCAGAGCTTGCAGTGAGCCGAGATCGCGCCACTGCACTCCAGCCTAGGTGACAGAGCGAGACTCCACCTCAGGGGGAAAAAAAAAAAAAACAGTTCTGAGTTGCTGAATCACTTTTGCATCTTCATCACATAAGTCTCATCGAGCACTTTCTGAGAGCTTAGTGAAAATACAGAATGTATGCACCCCTTAAATTGAAACAGTTTTGTTGCAGAGCACAAAGCAAAGTTTTTATGTTCAGCTTCAGCAAGTTTACCTAGCATAGATTTCTCTGTAATTTTTCTCTCTCCACTCCCATCAACTTTTATTACTTAGCTCTTTGTGTTTGACTTTTAACAGTCTTTGCTACTACTGTGGTTTCATCTTCCCCTTTTAAGTCCCTTTAGATTCTTTCTATTAAAATAAATTTTGGTCAGGCGTGAAGGCTCACGCCTTTAATTCCAGCACTTTGGGAGGCCGAGGCAGGTAGATCACTTGAGGGAGGCCAGGAGTTCGAGACCACCCCGGCCAATACGGCAAAACCCTGTCTCTACTAAAAATACAAAAACTAGCTGGGCATGGTGGCACATGCCTGTAATCCCAGCTACTGGGGAGGCTGAGGCACAAGAATCACTTGAACTCGGGAGGCGGTGGTTGCAGTGAGCCAAGATCATACCACTGCACTACAGCCTGGGTGACAGAGCAAGACTCTTATCTCAAAAAACTAACTAACTAAATACATAAATAAATTTTATTGTGTATATTTGAAGTTTACAACATGTTATAGGATACATGTAGATATTTACATTGTTACTATAATAGATCAACATATCTATCATCTCACAGTCACTATTTTGTGACAAGAGCAGCTAAAATCTACTCAACAAAATCCATAATATGATACCATTTTATTAACTGTAATCCTCATGACATACATTACAGCTCTAGATTTGCATCCTACATGTCTGCTGTGGATCCTTTAACCCCATTTTCCTTCCCTCACACCCCCACACCCCTTGTCAGCCCGTGGTAACCACTGCTTTATTCTCTACTTCTGTATATTTGACCTTTAAATAAAAAATAAAAAAAAGACTTCACATATAAGTGAGATCACGCAGTATGTTTTTTCCCTGTGTCTTGCTTATTTCACTTAGCATAATGTCCTCTAGGTCTATCCATGTTGTGGCAAATGGATCTTTATTAAGCTGAATATTTTTCATTTTTTTCTGTTGTGTCTGTGTGTGTGTGTTTTCTTTATCCATTTGTCCATGAAGGACACTTAAGTTTTTTCCATATATTACCTATTACAAATAATACTACAATGAATATGAGAGTGCAGATACTTTTTTTTTTTTTTTTTTTTGGGAGACAGAGTTTCGCTCTTGCTGCCCAAGGTGGAATGAAATGGCACAATCTCAGCTCACTGCAACCTCCGCCTCCCAGGTTCACACGGCTCTCCTGCCTCAGCCTCCCGAGATGCTGGGACTACAGGCACATGGGACTACAGGCACATGCCACCACACCCAGCTAATTCTTTGTATTTTTAGTAGAGACCGGGTTTCACCACATTGGCCAGGTTGGTCTCGAACTCCTGACCTCAGGTGATCCACCCAGCTCGGCCTCCCAAAGTGCTGGGATTATACACGTGGGCCACCATGCCCAGCCCAAGTACAGATATGCATGATTTCCTCTCCTCTGCATATGTACATAATAGGGATTGCTGGGTCCTACGGTGGCTCTATTTCTAACTTCTTTAGGAACTTTCATACTGCTTTCCAAAATAGCCGTACCAATCTACGCTCCCAATAGCCTATAAGGGTTCTCTTTTCTCTGTATCACTGTCAACATGTGCTATCTCTTGTCTTTTCCATAACAACTATCCTAATGGGTGCGAGATGGTGTATCACAGTGGTTTTAATTTGCATTTCCCTGACAATTACTGACTTATTAAGCACCTTTTCAAATATCTGTTAGCCATTTTTATGTCTTCTTTGAAGAAATGTCTTATAAGGTCCTTACCCGCTTTTTAATCAGGTTATTTTTCTGCTACTGACTTCAAGTGTTCTTTATAAATTTTGAATATTAACTCCTTATGAGATGCATGGTTTGCAAATAGTTTTTCACAGTCTATAGGATGCCTTTTTATTTTGTTGATTGTTTTCTTTACTGTACACAAAGACTTTTTGTTTCATGTAGTTCCATTTACTTATTCTTGCTTTTGAAGTTTGAGTTTTTGGTGTGAAATCCAAAAATCACTGCCATGAGCAATGTCAAGGAGCTTTCCTTAAACTGTCTTACAGTCTGTAAGGTTTCATACTTCACATTTAGGTCTTTTGTCTATTGAGTCGATTTTTATGTATTGTCTAAGATAGGAATCCAATTTTACATGTGAAAATCCAGTTTTCCCAGTACCACTTATACTATCTTTTCCCCACTGGTGCCCTTCTCAAAAATTAGTTAATAATGTATGTTTGAATTTATTTCTGGGCTCTCTATTCTGTTCCATTGGTCTATGTTTCTGTTTTTATGCCAGTACCATATGGTTTTGATTGCTTATAGCTTTGTTTATTTTAAACCAAGAAGTATGGTGCCTACAATTTTCCCATTATTGCCTTCACTATTTGGGGTATTTTATAGTTCTTTACAAATTTTAGGATTGCTTTTCTATTTCTATGAAGAATGCCACTGGAATTCTTATAGAGATTACGTATGAATCTGTACGTTATTTTGAGCAGTATAACAATACTAATTCTTCCCATCCATGAAGCTCTCTAGACTCAAGAGATCCTCTCACCTCAGCCTCCCAAAGTGCTGAGATTATAAGCACGAGCCACAGCACCTAGCCAAGATTATTTTCTTAATTTCTTTTCTAGCTAGGCTGTTATTTGTGTATAGGAATACTGCTGATTTTTGTATGCTGACCTTGTAGCCTGCAACTTTAATGAACTTATTAATTCTAACAGGTTTTTTTGTGAAATTTTGGAGGGGGTTCTACATATAAGATCATGTCATCTGCAAATAGAGATAATTGTACTTCTTCCTTTCCAATCTGGTTGTCTTTTATTTCTTTTTCTTGTTTGATGTTCATTAGTGCTTCTAGTACTATGATGAATGGAACTGGCAAGAGCAGGCATCCCTGCCTTGCATTAAATATTAGTGGAAAACCTCTGAGTTGTTCCCTGTTGATTGTTAGCTATGGGTTTTTTCATATATGGTTTCTATTATATGGAGGAGCTTTCCTTTCACACCTAAACTGTTAAAGAGTTTTATCAAGAAACAATGCTCGACCGGGCATGGTGGCTCACGCCTGTAATCCCAGCACTTTGGGAGGCCGAGGTGGGTGGATCATGAGGTCAGGAGATCGAGACCATCCTGGCTAACACAGTGAAACCCTGTCTCTACTAAAAATACAAAAAATCTGCTGGGCGTGGTGGCGGGCGCCTGTAGTCCCGGCTACTCAGGAGGCTGAGGCAGGAGAATGGCATGAACCCAGGAGACAGAGCTTGCAGTGAGCCGAGATCACGCCACTGCACTCCAGCCTGGGCAACAGAGCGAGACTCCGTCTCAAAAAAAAAAGAATGCTCAACTTTTCCAAATGCTTTTTCTGCGTCAATCAAGGTGTTCATGTGATTTTCAGGTTTCATACTGCTAACACGATCTATCACATTGATTAATGTGTATATATAAAGCCAGCCTCATGCCAGGAATAAATTCTACCTGGTCATGATGTATAATCTTTCTGATATGTATTGAATTCAGTTTCCTGAATTTTTTTGGAGGATTTCTGCATCAATGTTCAAAGATATTATTAGCCTATGGTTTTCTTTTCCTCTGGCGTCTTCGTCTGGCTTAGGCCTTGTAAAATGTGTTTGGTTCAGATTTTTATTGGAAGTAGGTTGGTATAAACACATGTATAATTACAATTTACTTGCAGACATTCAGCAACATACTAAATTTCTAAACTAGAAAAAATAAATTGCAAAAATGACCAAGAGAAAATACAGTCATGTTATAGAACCACCTAATTGAAAGATTACCTCTTCTCACCAAAGTAAATGAATTATCGAAGCTATTCCAGAAATACAAAATGTAACGAGCAGTCATACAAGTCAAAAAAACAGTAAAAAACAGTAGATGCAGAGATGGTTAGATGGAAAGGTGGACGGACGGAAGGATGGAAAGAATGGCTAGAGAAGGGTGAGTAAAGGGAGCAGGGAGAAAGGAGTCGGAGGCAGAGTATGGGAGGAGAGAGGAAGGAAGAGAGGGAGGGGGAGACAAGAAAGAAAGGATGGATTTTAGGGAGTAGGGATAGCATAATAAGAAAGTTGATGTTTTGGGGTAAAAACCTTCAGAAACCAGTATAAACTTGGCTAGTTTGACTGTGAGCATCATAACCTTGGACTTAGAGCACAGACTTAGTTAGGCACTCCCTCCCCTTCTCACTTTGGTACATATAGGCTGCCCTTAATTTCCTATTACACTAAATTATTACTGTAATAAAATGTTTTCATAACTTGAGTTCATTCTAGTCCAGTCAGATAAAGGGGGCATGCATGATCTGTATCTTTTTGGTCTGTGTCCAATTCACTACCAACAGAGAACCTGGCACATAAAATACAACTCCCACATAAACGTACTTGGAAATACCCAACAGGGCTCTCTCACCCTCCCATGATCTGCAGGAACTGCCTGTTCTCCCTTTGTGGGACAGGACCATGTTTCTCCTTGCTCTTTGCACTTTACATAAACTAACTCATTTAATTCTCATAACAAACCCATAATGTAAAAATTATTACTATCTCTATCTATATGAGAAAACCAAGGCAGAGAGAAGAAAGAACTTGATCAAGGTCACACAACTAGACAGTGGCAGGGTTAAGATAGGAAATCCAGCAGCTTGACTTCAGAGTCCACACTCTTTGTAATCATTCTGCGCAGCCTCCTGTGATTTCCCAATGCCTCCTGTGCTATTGTGTAGCTATTATGTATGTATGTATGGAAATCTATTATAGTACTTACTCAGATTACTATTATTTTTCTTCTTCCTATAAAATCTCTTACTCTAACATCTAACAAAAGGTCTAACACATGGCATATATTTAGTCAAGGTTTCTAAATTAATAATGATTGAATGACCCTTACTTCTGTCTTTATGGAGCTTTCAAGATGCCTATAATTTTTAATTATGCTTTTATATTATATTAGTTTTGATATTTAATTCAAAGAATAATTTTGGGAAATCTTTGTATTTTACAGTCACCTCAAATATTTTCAGTTCAATATTATACCACAAAACCTTAAAGAAAAGAGAACATCCTATCATTAAAATAATTTTATTAGCTTACAAATGGTAAAACTGCCAGGCACAGTGGCTCACGCCTGTAATCCCAGCACTTTGGGAGGCTAAGGAGGGTGGATCACCTGAGGTCAGGAGTTCAAGACCATCCTGGCCAACATGGTGAAACCCCATCTCTTCTAAAAATACAAAAAACTAGCTGGACGTGGTGGCGGGTGCCTGTAATCCCAGCTACTCAGGAGGCTGAGGCAGCAGAATCATTTGAACACAGGAGACAGAGGTTGCAGTGAGCCGAGATCGCATCCCTACACTCCAACCTGGGCGACAAGAGCGAAATTTCATCAAAAAAAAAAAAAAGGTAGAATTTTGAGGAACTGGTTGTTCCTCTAAATGGATGCTGGGAAAGTAGGCACTAATCCAGTTCCTTTACCAACAGAATTAACTTTGTACCCTAACAAGAGGCAAAATGAAAAATACTATGAACATTAACAACCATACTTAATATTTAAGAGTATTGTATTAGCTCATTTCTGAAATTAAACTAGGATGCATATTTTGATTGCCCCTACTCCTTAAAAAAAGCTACTCCTTCCCATATTTAAAAAGAAACTTCATTGCTACATCTGCCATTTACAAGCCATGTGAAATAAGCAAAGACATGAAGTTTCCTTCTCCATAAAAATGAATGGATCAGAGGCAAGCCAAAGGTCTTTTCCAGCTATATTCCAAGTTTACTACTGTGTACAAAACTGAGACTATCCTTTAGCAGCCTGGTATGTCAAGAACGTAGAAATAACACTTTCAATCAAAATAATGCAAGTTACCAAGATTTTTTTTTAAAAGCAAACCCCAATCAAGATTATAAAGGAAGCCACATTTTAAGAATATTACTTTGAATGAGTAATCATCACCTGTCTCCTAAACTAAACCTCACAAGTTTCTTAGGACTGGCTCAATATCCAATCTTGTGATTAATATAGCCCCCATAAGTAGCAAGGTACTAGGCAATTAGCAGCAATGTCTGTGGCATGAAGGAGATAAAATGATAGATGCATGCTCTGCAACTGCTCTAGTTTCCCAGTGTCAGCCTTAGTATGACATTCAAACTGTCTTGAGCTGGGAATTCCTACTGGATCCCTCATTAGACAAGCCCCTACTCTTGGCAGACCACTCTCATCTGGTGCTGGTACCTCCTCTTCCCAGTGGTAAATACCAAATGCATCCTGACACCCTATCTCCCTGCATTCTCCACCTACCTCTCTATTCCCTGTCAAGCCTCCCCCCAAAACCTTCTGCTCCTCAGGAATCACTACCCCTAACTAATTTTGGGAAACCAATATAGGTCTCACATATTGCCAGTTTCTGCACGTGGTATTTATCCTGTGCCTCTGTATAATACTTTGTTTTCCTAAAGTTAGTTAAAAACAAGATCTTCTTTCCCTTTAATAGCTCTCTATATTCTCTTGTAGCATTCAGCCCTGCAAACAAGCACCTAATGGTATTTATTGATCACTATGCTAATGCTTAACAGTTTAATTAAAGGCTTAAGCTGTTTTCTTTCCCAGAATTCAAGTATGATTTTTAGATTTCAATCATGTGCTAATAAAAAGTGTTTTTCGATGTTGCTATTTTAAATTTGGTGTTTAATGGAAAAAAGAATATAGGTAGGATATACTTTGTTTCACATACCACTCTTCTTCCATTCACTCGGTGGCTAAACAAACCAAGGAATAATGCACTAAAAGTCTAAAGTGCCAGGATTTCATGATGCACTTACAACTGTCTATAAAAACAAAGTGTACTTAAAAACATATCTATCATATTTTTAGCTAGGCCAACAAGGGCTAGCTAAATCTAACAGAGAGTATAATGACTAGGCTTGCTAAACTTGTACTATTCAGAAATACTTTCATTAATCAAAAATAATACATGACAAAGAAACCTAGATTAATAATACGTGATGGCCCTATTAAAACATAATTCAAGAGTCCTCTTTTACTTCCTGCCAATATGAAACAGACACAGCTCCAGCATGATTCAGGCAAGAGAAATAGGAAACGGTAAATGATGTACCAAAAGAAAAAAAAAAAAGTGAAAGCCCAATGGTTTAAATCACTCCCTACCACATGAAGTAAAAGTAGAACTTGGGACATTTCTAGTTTTAGGGAAATAAGTAAAAGAATGCAATTCAGGGAAAGTTTGGCATTTGCCAAAGAAGACAGAATAACCTTTTGCTTCCAAAGAGACTGATTAAAATTCAGGTTCCTTCTTGCATTCAAGCTTGCCACATGAGCTGAATGCAGAGGAAAATAAATGAACTACAAGACTCACAGTAACTATGGAAACGTAAATTTGGAAAGTTAAATAATATTTCCCTTCAATATTCCAGATTCAAGTTCTAAATCAAAGAAAGGAAAGAAATCCTTATCAGGCTCCCTTTATCTGCTAATAGGGCCCCAAAGTTCCCATCTTCTTTTAGTTTATTTCTGCTTCAGAAAAATTCCTACCCAAATGGTTCTGGAAATAAGAAAAAAGAGACACAGTAAAAAACAAGTGAAAAACATGGGTTCCAATAGGAGCCTCTGGAGATGAACTATCAATTACATACATACCATGAACAGGATGCATCAACTCTGTTTCACTTATGGCAGTGATGGATTTTTAAAGATTCAAATCAATTACCAAATCCTAGATGTTTTCTATAATCCAGTCATTGCACTGTTCCTCAGGATGCAGAGCATACTCCCCTAGACCATTCCTGTTCAGTCAGCTTTGTCTCCCACAGCATTCACAGCAAAGGATCTGTCAGAACTCACTGCCATTAAATGGCATAGTTAACTAATCAAGGAACACAGATCCCTAATCTTGTCATGATATACATGCTGTATCAATGACCAAAAACACGCCCTGCAGAAACTGGTGTCCACTTGACTTTAGAAATTTGACAAAACAAATTTCTACCAAGGAATGTAACATCATTTATTAGAGTAATTATTACCAGAAAGGAAGTACTGGAATAGCATGCTGATGTGTTATCTAGAACTACCATCCTAATTACTCTGATTTACTTCATCAAGCAGTAAGATACGTTGCACCACTGAATACATCTCACTGAGATGACTCATGGAGTGCCAAATAAAGATACATTCTATTTATATTTTAAAACAAAACAAAAATATTGTTTTATATTTGTGTTTTTCCTTGAGTGATACTACAAAAACCAGAATAAATAAAATGGAAACCTTGGAGGGAGGGGTTGTCAGGGATCCACTTAAATGGAAGCGGTGTGAATTTTTTCCAAATACCTTATCAGGCCACCACTGCAAATCTTCTCCTAGAGATACTGGACTTTGAACAGGTGTATTCTTCTTATCCAAGTTTGGCTCTCCTTCCTTGCTGGTAGAGCCCCTTTCATTATCAAATGAGGCTCCATCAAGCCACCTTCGTTCACGTAAACGTAAAACGGATTCACGTTCACGCAACAGCTCAGAGTCTCTCTCTAAGGGAAGAAGGAGAACTGGTATGCAATTGGGTCACACCAGTGGGATAAAAGTAAGCCACTCTCTAGTAAAGACCCTTCAGGATGCAACTAACAGCAGTTTATCTACTCATAAAAATTTATGTAAATGTGTATCTAATAAGGCTGACATGCAACATTCAAAACATCAACCCTTTCAAGTGAATGTATAAAAATTATAACTAGTATTTTAAAAAATTAGAGGCAGACTTTTCTATATTTCAACTATATGGTTTTAGAGCTGAACTGCTTTATTCTGAACTCTATTTGGTTTTTTAAAAAGAATTTTAAATTGTTGGCTTGCATTAGAAATGCTTACTATGAATTCAATTTATATACTAGAAAATATACATTCCTCATTTGTCTACTGGTGGGTTTAAAAAGCACATAAATTTAGAACTTCCACATGTTACACATATAAGCAAACTCAAAAAATGTACACATAGAAAAAACCCTAAAAAGGTTAAACTATGAATCCATTAATATAAGCTAAGTAGAAAGTTTTTAAAAACCAAGCCCTTGTTTAGAGTAATTTTTATAGGACAGATTTTTATGAATAAGTCTTAAATTTTTTTGAGGAACCAGACAGTCTGTTTTTTTAAAAAGGAATCTTTATAAAATGATTTCCTTACCAAAATGCTTCCCATGACTACTGACCTACAAACTATCTAAAGCCAGTTTTTCTGAAGTTGCTCATATATTACTTTTTAAATAACATAACCAAAATAAACTTTCTAAGAACAGGATAAATAAGGATTAGAAACAATAATTAAATTGAACTATACAAAACTGCCATATATATAGGTCAAAAGTGGTCAAGTATTAGTTATTCCATATGGTTCAAACTAAAAGTAATGCCTACATAGAATGAACATAGGAAAAGAGACATTTGGCCAGGTACGGTGGCTCATGCCTGTAATCCCAGCACTTTGGGAGGCCAAGGTGGGTGGATCACTTGAGGTCAGGAGTTTGAGACCAGCCTGACCAATATGGTGAAACCATGTCACTACTAAAAATACAAAATTAGCCTGGTGAGGTGGCCAATGCCTGTAATCTCAGCTACTTGGGAGGCCGAGGCAGGAGAATCACTTGAACCAGGGAGGCAGATTGCAGTGACCCAAGATCATGCCATTGCCCTACAGCCTGAGCAACAAGAACGAAACTCCGTTTCAAAAAAGAAAGGCAGGGGGGAGGGGGGAAGAGACATTTAAAGGAGTTATTTATGTTAGATATGGAATATTTGAAAATATATTACTTGATACAGTTAAGGCAGTAAAGTATGCATTTATTTTTAAATTCATAACGCTATTACATAGTGCATTCAATATATTAAAAGATCACCACAGATCTGTTATTTTAAAACTTTATTCCTAAGTACTAAAAGTATATGCAGCAAGCTCTCAATGTAACATGGCATATTTTCCAGTTTAAAGATCAGTAAATACAGCTAATTTCTGTTATTTGAATCAAGTAGTTTTATATTCTGGAAAGTAAAAATATTGACAATTATAATGTAAACAAGCTATACACAAACATATGCAGAGAAAGGCAGGATTAATTATTTCAAAATCTTTCTAACCTCTACCATGTACTGTATCTTTTAAGGATTTCACACTTTTTTATTTTTTTTTTTGGAGAAAAAAAAAAGCCTGCACTCCCAGGCTGGAGTGCAGTGGCGTGATCTCAGCTCACTGCAAGCTCCGCCTCCTGGGTTTACACCATTCTCCTGCCTCAGCCTCCCAAGTAACTGTGACTACAGGCACCCACCACCACGCCCGACTAATTTTTTTTTGTATTTTTCTAGTAGACATTGGGTTTCACTGTGTTAGCCAGAATGGTCTCCATCTCCTGACCTCATGATCCACCCACCTCGGCCTCCCAAAGTGCTGGGAATACAGGCATGAGCCATCATGCCCGGCCTCAAACTTCTGAAAATAGCATTTTAGGCTGGGCGCAGTGGCTCATGCCTGTAATCACAAAACTTTGGGAGGCTAAGATGGGCGGATCACCTCAGGTCAGGGGTTCAAGACCAGCCTGGCTAACACGGTGAAACCCAGTCTCTACTAAAAATACAAAAATTATCTAGGCATGGTGGCAGGCACCTGTAATTTCAGCTACTCAGGAGGCTGAGGCAGGAGAATCTCTTGAACCCAGGAGGTGGAGGCTGCAGTGAGCTGAGATCATACCACTGTACTCCAGCCTGGGCAACAGAGTGAGACGTTGTCTCAAAAAAAAAAAAAAAAAAAAAAAAAAAAAAAAGAAGCGTTTTAATAAACTAAACATTTCTACACATTTAATACTGGTCCTAAACCCATTCTAGTAAGTTTTTTCACATTTCATTATTTTATCTAACCAGGATTTAAAATAAACAGATCACTTATTTTAAACAAATAAACTAAGACTTGTTTTCTGAATGCTGCATGTCACTGTAAAGTAGAATTCTGCTTTTAGTTCAGAATCCATATTCCAAATTAAAAATACATTTAGGTGAAGTCATAGTCCTTGACATCAATTCCACAATGTAAATAAGATCAACTCTAAAATACTATTGTGGCTCTTCAAAATAATAAATAATTTTAATGCTAAAGCATTCATAAAAAACTAATAATAACTGCAATATTAGAAGTTCAAATACAGTAAGTCGATTCTACCACTATCTTTCCATACAGCTAGCCTGCGACAATAAATAAATAAATAAATAAATAAATGCAAAATTACCTCGAGATGAGCCTAGCCTGGAAAGTGATGAACGACGAAAAGAAGGGTAACCAAAATAGCTAATGTCTTCAGAAAACATGGCATCTGCATCAATAATGACACTTGGGTGGGCAGAATGAATGTCAGCATCAAGGAGAGACATAAGATCCTCTATAAACAGAAACAAACATCACTGAAGGATACACACAAAGAGCATCTGTAGACTGCTGAAAGATCTCTAAAAATTAAAATACATTAAAAAACTAGGGACTGACATCATCTGAGGAAAAACACAACTTACATTACTAACAAATATTTTAAGAACACCAAATGCATAAATGTTGCCTGAGCTACTTACTACATAATCACAAGAAATATAGATCACTCGTTAAGATATAACACTTGTGGCCAGGCGCAGTGGCTCACGCCTGTAATCCCAGCACTTTGGGAGGCTGAGGCAGGCAGATCACAAGGTCAGGAGATGGAGACCATCCTGGATAACTCGGTGAAAACCCGTCTCTATTAAAATACAAAAAACTAGCCGGGCATGGTGGCGGATGCCGGCAGTCCCAGCTACTCAGGAGGCTGAGGCAGGAGAATGGTGTGAACACAGGAGGCAGAGCTTACAGTAAGCTGAGATCACGCCACTGCACTCCAGCTTGGGTGACAGAGCAAGACTCCGTCTCAAAAAAAAATAATAAAAAAAAAAGATACAACACTTGTGACATCAGAGAGATAAGACAGTCAAGATCAAAATGTAGTTCAGTTATTACATATTTTCAGTAATAAGGGTATCAAAAAACAATACTGTAGAGTCATGTGTCATCTAGTTATAAAGCTATGCACATACAGCCATGTCTTTGTTGGGATCAAGCACAAATCCACTGAGCAAAACCACTTCCCCATTTTCCCTTAAAAGAAACTTTACAATCAAATCAAGCAGTTCTACAGTGAAAAATATCTACCACCTTGAAAAGAATACTCAGAAAAGTCTATGTACTTTAAATTCCAATCCCCAGTCCAAAGAGCACTCCAGCACTGAGAAAAACATGACAGTGATCCACCAACCTCCAGGCAAATAAGATTCGCTGGCTGTATCATCCCCATCATCTCCATCTTCATCATCCCGGCTAAGTAAATTATTTACAGCAAGGTTCACATCAAGATTTGTTCGCTGAAGTTCTCGAATAATGACACTTCTGGATTTGCCTTGTAAAACAACTTGGGCCTGAAATAAAAAATAAAAAGAAGTGCTATGGTAATTTTCTTTTGATTAAATTCTTTATCAAAATCAGCTTTCTAGGACACGGCGTGGTGGCTCAAGCCTGCAATCCCAGCACTTTGGAAGGCCAAGGCGGGTGGATCACCTGAGGTCAGGAGTTTAAGACCAGCCTGGCCAACATGGCGAAACCCCGTCTACACTAAAAAATACAAAAATTAGCTGGGTGTGCTGGCTACACCCGTTAATTCCAGCTACTTGGGAGGCTGAGGCATGAGAACTGCTTGAACTCAGGAGACAGAGGTTGCAGTGAGCTGAGATCAAGCCACTGCACTCCAGCCTGGGCAGCAGAGTGAGACTGCCTCTCAAAACAAAACAAAAAACAAAACAAAACAAAACAAAATAAACTTTATAGGATCAAAATAGAAAAAGTTATTTCAGAATTCATGATATGAGTCATGACTACAACCCACATATTCAGTAAAACCTCATCTTGTCCTGTTGTCTGACATTAAGTGTTCTATAAGATCCATACCTGTGAAATCAGCTCCTCTGGAATGACAGATGCTGGAATAACTGGCTGGGGCTGACTGCCCAAAAGCCCAGACCCTCGATCCCGTCCTGTCCGAATAACTCGAGTCTGCCGCCGGGAATCTCGAGCTCCAGCTGACGACCTACCAGAGGATCCTCCACCACTTCCACCCACTCCAGAACTCCAGCGGCTTCTAAATATTGGAGAATTTATAAAATTAGCATTTTTAAACAATCATTCTGATGGCTTGGGTCTCACTGTTATTATTTTCAGCTAAAATAATTTGTCTAATTGACATAACATGTTATGTAGTGTTTTGACAAAAGAATAAGGTAATAGAACTGGGCTTTAAAATAATAATACTGTTTTTTAAAGAAATGGGATCTTGCTATGTTGCCCAGGCTAGAGAGCAGTGGTTATTCACAAGTACAAACAAAATACACTACAGCCTAGAACTCCTGGGCTGAAGTGATCCTCCTGCCTCAGCCTCCTGAGTAGCTGGGGACCACAGGCATGCACTAAGATACCTGACAACTGTCCCAATTTTTTTGTGTTTTTGAGATGAGGTCTTGCTATGTGGGCCAGGCTGGTCTCAAAACTCCTGGGCTCAAGCAATCTTCCCGTCTCAGCCTCCTGAGTAGCCAGGATTACAGGTGTGTACTACCATGCCCAATTCAATTTTTTTAATGCTTAAATATAACTTCACTTTTTATAAAGATAAACATCACACTTTTGCATCCTTACAAAAAAAAAATTTTTTTGAGACAGAGTCTCCCTTTGTCGCCCAAGCTGGGGTGCAGTGGCAACATCTTGGCTCACTGCAACCTCTGCCTCTGCCTCCTGAGTAGCTGGGATTACGGGCGTGGGCCACCACAGCCTGGCTTTTTTTTTTTTTTTTCAGCCTGGCTAATTTTTATATTTTTAGTAGAGACAGGTTTTCATCATATTGGTCAGGCTAGTCTCGAACCCCCGAACTCAGGTGATCTGCCCACCTTGGCCTCCCAAAGTCCTGGGGAAATAATTTTTTAAAGACACCTATGTATTTTTAATCACAACTACAAAATGAACACATCGGCCAGGCACGGTGGCTCACATCTGTAATCCCAGCACTTTGAGAGGCCAAGATGGGTGGATCACAAGGTCAGGAGTTCAAGACTAGCCTGGCCAACATGGAGAAACCCTGTCTCTACTAAAAATAGAAAAATTAGCTGGGCATGGTGGCACGTGCCTGTAATCCCAGCTACTCCGGAGGTTGAGGAAGGAGAACTGCTTGAACCAGGACCCGAGAGACAGAGGTAGCAGTGAGCCAAGATCGCACCACTGCACTCCAGCCTGGGCAACAGAGCAAGACTCTGTCTCAAAACAAATAAATAAATAAATAAAATAAAATAAAATAAATAAATAAAATAAAGTGAACACATCTTGCCTTTGCATGAAAGACCTATCAGACTTAACTACCAACGTTGTTACACAAAAACTAAAATTCAGAGTTTAGAATTCAGTGCTTCCCATGAAATAAACATTCATTTGCTAAGATAGTACTGCATTAATATTCAGTGCTATCAACCACCTTGTCCAAGAGGGAGCTGCTATTTAAATATGGTAATTTTTTCCTGTGAGAAAACAACTTAGAAAGGGCATGACATCTACATCTTCACTTACTGCCCAAACATGAACATTAAGAAGATTCAAATCAACTCATCTAGATAACCATGACTGCCTTCTGTACTTAATCACATCTTAAAGAAAATGGTCACACAAGTCACTTCAGCTTTTTAAATTAGGGCAGCGTCTGTTCTCTTCAAAATGAATCTAATACTTGGAGATCATTTGACCTAGAGAGAGGTATTTTACTCTCAATTCCTACTGTACTCACTGCCTAAGGCTGAAACCTTCAAACTCCCAATGCAAACAGACTTCATTTCAATTTGATTTTCCAAACCATTTCCCCCCTTTAGAAGTTTGGAATACATTAACCAATAATGATTCTTAAATCAGTATATATCAAACTTCCATGGTTTCTCCTCTCACTTGACTGGAAAGTCCAATCTCTGGCTAAACAAAAAAACTGTTTAAATAGTTTCCTCAGTAAAATGAAAAAATAAACCTAGAGAAGCTGTTGTCATCCTTTTGATGGGCTTCTGTACTTGCTGATGCACACTACCAATTCATGTTTATGCAGTATCTGTATTTATAGCCTAAGAACTGCCCAAGATAACTTCGGAGAAAAGCAACATAGTGCATCCTCAAGGCTGCAGTATGAAACAGCATTTATTTCAGTTAATAAATGTCATGTTTAAATAACTGTTCATTAAAAAGCACATTACGTCAACAAAAAAAGGAAATTAAAAAAACAATCCAGGCTGGGTATGGTGGCTCACACCTGTAATCCCAACACTTTGGAAGGCCCAGGAGGGAGGATTACCTGAGCCCAGAAGTTTGAGATCAGCCTAGGCAACATGGCAAGACCCCATCTCTACAAAAAATAAAAAAATTAGCCAGCCATGGTGGCCTCACGTGTAGTCCCAGCAGGGAGGCTGAAGTGGGAGGATGGCTTGAGCCCAGGAGGTGGAGGCTGCAGTGAGCCATGATTGTGCCACTGCACTCCAGCCTTGGCTACAGATCAAGACTCTGTCTCACAGAAAGAGACCAGAGGAGAGAGGGATAGGGAAGAGGGGAGACAGAAGAGCAAAGGGGGAAAGGGCACAGGAAGGGAGAGGGAGAGGAAAGAAAAAAGAAAACAAGCCCCACTTAACAGTAGCATCAAAAAGAATAAAGTACTTAGGAATAAAACCTAAGACTTATAACCTGAAAAGTAGAAAACACTGCTGAAAGAAATTTAAAGACGACACAGATAAGAAAGGTGTCTTGGGTTCATGAATTGAAAGACTGAATATTGCTAAGATGTCTATACCACCCAAAGCATTCAACACAATCCCTACCAAAATCCCAATGACTTTTCTTCTTTAGCAAATAAAAAATTAGCTGGGCATGGTAGCTCATGTCTGTAATCCCAGCACTTTGGGAAGCCAAGGCGGGAGGATCGTTGGAGGCCAAGGTGGGATAATCGCTTGAGCCCAGGAGTTCCAGAACAGCCCCGGCAACACAGCGAGACCTGACTCTAGAAAAAAATCAAAACATTAGCCAGGCATGGTGAAACGTGTCAATGGTCTCAGCTATGCCGGAGACTGAGGCAGGCAGAATGCCTGAGCCCAACAGGTTGAGGCTTCAGTGAGTCATCCATGCTTGTGCCACTGCATGGCCTGGGTAACAGAGCAAAACTTTGTCTTAAAAACAAAACAAACACAAAAAAAGAATGGAAAAGTTTGACCCTAAAAATTCACATGGAATCTCAGGCAAGCCCAGACAGCCAAAACAGTTTTGAAAAAGAACAAAGTTGAAGGATTCACACTTCACAATTTCAAAGCATATAACAAAGCTAAAGTATTTAAAACAGTAAAGGTTGGGGATAACGACAAAAAAGACCAATGAAACAAAATGGAACCCAGAAATAAACCCTCATATATATGGCCAAATTATCTTCCATAGGTGCTAAGACCACTTGGGGGAAAAAAATTGTCTCTTCAACAAGTGGTGCTGGGAAGAGTGGATATCCACATGCAAAAGAATGAAGTTGAACCCTTATCTTACATTATATACAAAAATTAACTCAAAATGAATTAAAGACCTTAGCATAAGACCTAAAATGATAAAACTTCTAAAAGAAAACAAGGGAAAAGCTTCACAGACTTGGTGATTATTGCTTAAATAGATGCCAAAAAACACAGGCAACAAAAGCAAAAATAAACAAATGGCACTACATCAAACTTTAAAACTTTGTGTATCAAAGGACACAATCAACAGACAACCTACAGAATGAGAGAAAATATTTGCAAATCATATATCCAGTAAGAGGATAACATCCAGAATATATAAATAACTCCTACAACTCAACCATAAAAAATTAAATAACCTGATGAAAAAATGGGCAATGGACTTGAAATGACATTTCTCCAAACATGATATATAAATGGCCAACAAGCATATGAAAAGATGTTTAACATCATTAATCATCAGAGAAATCCAAACCAAATCACAACGAAATATCAACTAATACTGATTAGGATGGCTACTATCAAGTAAAAAAAAAAGAAAATTACAAGTGTTGCGAGTATGTGTAGAAACTGGAACCCATGTGCACTGTTGGTGGGACTGTGAAATGGCACAACCACTTTTGGAAAACAATATGGAGATTCCTCAAAACATTAAAAGAACTACCATATGATCCACAATTGCACTTCCGGTATATATTCAAAATAATTGAAACCAAGGTCTTAAAGATACTTGCAAACCCATGTTCAAAGCAGCATCATTCACAATTGCCAAGTAGTAGAAGCTACCCAAGTGTCCAACAAAATGTGATACATACATACAACAGACTATTATTCAGCTTTTAAAAGGAAGGAAATCCTATCACATGCTACAACATGGATGAACTTTCAGAACATTATGCTAACTGAAATAAGCCTGTCACAAAAAAAAAAAAAAAGACCTCAATGGTTCCACTTATATGAGTCATCTTAAGTAGACATTCACAGAAACAAAGTAGAATTGGTGGCTACCAGGGACTAGAGAGAGAGAAAAAAAGAGTAGTTGTTATTTAACGGGTATAAAGTTCCAACTTCACAAGATGAAAAAGTTCGAGAAAGCTGTTTCACAATAGTGTGGACATACTTAACCCTACTAAACTGTATACTTAAAAATGATTATAATGGTAAATTTTATGGTTTTACAATTAAATTTTAAATTCACTTAAAACTGAAGTTGTATTAAAGAAAGTACTACTCTAGAAAGTAGACATGTTTTCAAGTTATATATTAAAACAATTATGCATCAGAAAACAACACACAACCAATGAAACACAAATAGGGAATAAAATCAACTACTAATCAACTACTTGTGTGCCTATAGTCCCAGCTACTTGGAAGGCTGAGGCAGGAGGACTGCCTGAGCCCAGGAATTTGAGGCTGCAGTGAGCTATCAACACACTACTGCACTATAGGCTGGGTGTCAGAGTGAGACCCTGTCTCTAAAAGAAGTTTCTTAAATTGTTTTTAAAATTAACTACCGGCCAGACATGGTGGCTCACGCCTGTAATCCCAGCACTTTGGGAGGCTGAGGTGGGCGGATCACTTGAGGTCAGGAGTTCAGGACCAGCCTGGCCTATATGGTGAAACCCCCATCTCTACTAAAATACAAAAATTAGCCAGATGTTGTGGTGGGCGCCTGTAGTCCCAGCTACTTGGGGGGACTGAGGCAGGAGAATCACTTGAACCCAGGAGACAGAGGTTACAGTAAGCTGAGATCGCACCACTGCACTCCAGCCTGGGTGACAGACTGAGACTCCGTCTCCAACAACAACAACAACAACAAAAATCAACTATTAAATCAGCACTTTTACTTTATAGTTTCCTATGAGTTTTAAAAACTAAGTCTTTCAGGAAAAACTATCTTCAGGCATTTTTAAAAGCATTCAAGAGCTAAAATATATAAATTATTTCAACGTGAAAACAGGAAAAACCACATTAAAGAGTCTTAAAATGATATAATTATAACTATATATACCAGTTTGCCTATGATAGTGCCCGTTTAAGCCTATTGGCTAAGCCTAATTATTAATTTCACTCAAAAACATCCCTGTTCAGACAATAAATTATATGGTCATCATAGATAAAAGGGAAGACTCGGTATTTTCACTAAGAAATCCATCACCAATTTTTTCCACAAGCAAGTACTATTACAAGCCTGATCAGAAATAGCATCCAAGTACACATCTGCTCCTGGGCAGACCTTACAGGCATCTCAAACTCAAATCTCCATGGGAGGGAGGTAAGTTACGTAAACAAGAGAAGCCAAGATAAGAGGGAAGACAAGAGAGACTATCTGCCTATCTAAAAACACTCCAATTATTTTCTTTAAGCACTGCTGATTTAATCCATTGCACCACCAGCAGCTGCCAGTTTACAATCTCTGCTACACAAGCCCTCGATTGAGTTTAAAGACAACCGTCAAAGTATCTCTCTGGTTTCTCCATTCACCTGACTGTTACTATAGAGAATACAGGTATTCCCACTCTGGCCTGCCGTGTGCAGTTTTCTCCTATCAGAATCCAAACCACCTACCAGTCACCGTACCTCAATCACCCCTGAACATTCCTCTAACCAGCTCACTATCTATATAAAGATTGATGTGTTAAACTAAGCATATTCTAATAGAGGTCTATTGGTAGTCACAAAGGATAGTATTAGAATCAGCTGATTTCTTTTATCTATAATTACAATGAGCAAAGTAATTTTTAATGTTAAACTAAAAAATACTGGGAAAACTTGTTTCTACTTTCTGTGGTTTGCTTATCAAATTAATCCTACAATTTTGACCCCATTACACAGTTCTCAAGGTACACAGAATGACTCAAAATGAACTAAGGATATCATGCCTAGTATGCAATTAGTCCACAGCTTGCAAACGTAAAGCCCATGGGCCAAGTCTTGTTCTTAAAGGTGGCTGGTTTAAAATGTGTATGTATCATCAAAAACAAGAAGAGTCTGAGAAACGGTCATAGTCAAGAGGAATCTAATGAGAAATGGTGACTAAATATAATATGGAGTCTTGGATGGGATCTTAGAACAGAAAAAGGACATTACAAAAAACTAAGGAAATGTGAATAACCTATAGACAACTTTAGTATCATTACTCAATCATTAATTGTAACAAATGTACAATACTAACATAAGATTTTAATAATAGTGGAAACTAGACATGGGGTAGGTACATGGGAACTCTCAGTATGATGTTTGAAATTTTTTTGTCAATCTAAAACCATAGGCTGGGTTCACACCTGTAATCCCAGAACTTTGGGAGACCAAGGTGGGCAGATCTTGAGCTCAGGAGATCAAGACCAGTCTGGGCAACCTGTCAAAACCCAGTCTCCACAAAAAAACAATTAGCTGGGCATGGTGGCACATGCCCGTAGACCCAGCTACTTGGGAGGCTGAGGTAGGAGGATGGCTTGAACCCAAGAGGTGGAGGTTGCAGTGAGCCAAAATCACGCCACTGCATTCCAACCCGGGTGACAGAGCCAGATCCTGTCTCCAAAAAAAAAAAAAACCCTATCCTAAAATAGTTTATTTTTTAAATGTACATACACATGCGTGCACACACGTTTGAATGATGTGACTGTGTGTATTTACTTCCATGAAAATATCAATTAGTCCCAACATTTAAGATAAGAGATTATCACACAATCCAGATTTGCAAGTTTTCTTGGGACAAAATAAGGCAGGGAGGGGCACACAGATTTGAATTTGCCAGCCGTGGCCCTGTATTTTCCTACAGCCAACACCAGTTTACCAGCTGCCTCCTTTAAAAACAGGGAATCCAGTTTGTCAGAATCCTGCTACAAACTATCTTACCTACCTGGCAGGGGCTTCAACTATTTGCAAGTAAAAATATACATTTCAATTCATGTGCTATTAGCTCAGAGTAAACCCTAGAGGAATATGGTAGCTCAAATCAACGAAAAGCAGCTTATACCTATCATCTATTGTTCAATGGTCACAAGTAACAGAATAGAACTTTCGACACTAAGAGGTCCATATTCACCTTACTATTTATTAAACACAAACTCCCTTCTCTTCCCCAAATAAATCTGGTGCTCTTACCCTTAAGCAGGTTTAAAATGAGTTTAACAAAAATACCTAGGAGATTTTTTAAATACCTTGCAGGATAAACTTGAATTATTAAAGAAAGAAAACAGTAGCAGCTAGAAATCTTTAGCACACAACTCTGACAATTAGCAAAATCTTCTAAGGAAAAAGCATTAAATGGACCAGTATGTATTCCTAAAAATAATCAGTCAAAATTAATGATCAATTCCCAATTATCCATGCTGGTCGGGCATAGTTGCTCACGCCTGTTATTTCAGCACTTTGGGAAGCTGGAGCAGGCAGATCGCTTGAGGTCCAGGAGTTCAAGACCAGCCTGGGCAACATGGCAAAATCTGCTCTACCACCAAAAATACAAAAATTAGCAGGGTGTGGTGGGACATGCCTGTAGTGGGTCAAGATCACATTACTGCACTCCCGCCCAGGCAACAGAGGGAGATCCTGTCTCTCAAAAAAATCCACGCTAAAAAACTGTACCAATAATCCCAACTCTCTCAAACGTGGCTCTCAAAGAGACCACTCACTCCCTGATCCAGGACAACTCCCAGCAGCAAAAGTGAGTAGGCGCGGACTCTGCAGGATGGGAGTGGGGATCAAGGTCTCCGAGGACAGTCTCTTTCATATTGGATTGTATTTGGTAAATTTGTGGTTTAAAGACTCCCCTTTGAGGACTCAGGATTTGCCTGTTCTAGATTCCCTAATACATGTTATAAATTGCAAGCTTCTTTAAAATTAATTGTAATTAACACAGAAATTGAAAAACAAAAAAAAGAGCATCATACAAATCAAGGAAACATATTATAAAGGAAAATACGTGTGACTGTAAAAAAAATTTGATTTACAAAATAACTTAATCACAATTTCACCTTCAACAAACTGCAAACAATTTTTTCATACAGGCCAAGAGAAACAATCAGAATTTAAGTGCTTACACTTTGTAAACATCTGCAAACTCAAATATAAGTAAACAAATCACTGGCATCAAGTTGGTCAGGAGGTACTACGACACTTTACAGTATTGCAATCACGGACCTAATGCTTAAAGAATGCTTACACAGTCTGTTCTGGCAGAGAGAATAGAGGCACGAAGAGGGGGTTACGGGGAGTGTAAGCAATGGATAAGGGGACTCAGAAAACCAACGATTCTGTCTACATTTTAAAGTCTTAAAATTAGCCCTAATCTCCTTCAGAGTAGGTCTACAGAGGTTTTATTCAAACTCAAGTATACGCCTTTATTACTATATTTGTTGTATATTTTTATTAACAAAGTCACAAAATTCTACCGTTCTACTTCAGTCATTCTGCCATACATTCTATCATAATTGGTTATTTCCAAGTTTTAAGAGGATTTAAGTCTAAGACAATTTGAGCAACATAGTAAGGTAAATGGGTTATAAACCAGAGAATAAAACAAATATCCATGAGACCATAATGATACAAATAACATAAGAGAAAAAGAAATAAAATAGAATAAAAAATAAGGCCAGGCGCGGTGGCTGACACCTGTAATCCTAGCACTTTGGGAGGCCGAGGAGGGCAGATCACTTGAGGTCAGGAGTTCAAGACCAGACTGGCCAACATAGTGAAACCGTCTCTACTAAAAATACAAAAATTAGCCAAGCGTGGTGGTGCGCGCCTGTAATCACACCTACTCAGGAGTCTGCGGTACAAGAATCACTTGAACCCAGAAGCAGAGGCTGCAGTGAGCTGACATCACGCCACTGCACTCCAGCCTGGGTGACAGAGTGAGACTCTGTCTCAAATTAGATAAATAAATAAATTCATAAAAAGTAAACAAATAAAGAAATGGGGTAGAGGAGGGAAAAGTTCTTCCTTACAGTTGAATTCCAATTAATAAATGTAAAAGAAATGATGAGAATCTTTTTTAAAAATCACCATTTGGCCAACACCACAGTAGCAACTGATTCAGACAAAAAAAGAATCATCAACAAATGTTAAACTCAGCGAGCAAAAGTATGATGAGAAATAGGATATTTCCAGAGTCACAAAGTATCTCCCCACAAAACACATATTAATGAAAAATAGGAAAATAGTTAACTTTATAGTGGAGAAACAGGTAAACACCATCTTAACTAATCACAGGACACCTCCTTTCCAGTAATAAAACAATAGTAACATCACATGCCACCTGATATGATGCACTGAAAAGGGCACATCATCACTTCTGTGGTATTCTTGCAAAAAATATATCACTTAAGTTTAATCACGAGAAACGATAGACAAATCCAAACATTCTACAAAATAACCACTGGTTTTTCAAACTCATCAGGGTTGGAAAGATAAAAACAGAGGATCTGGCCCGGATTAGAGGTAACTAAAGAAGCATGGCTGCCTGGGGAACATAGTGAGAGACCCTGTCTCCACAAAAAATTTAAAAATTACCTACAAAGAAAATTTTAAAGTTAGCCAGGTGTGGTGGTGGCCCATGCCTATAGTCCTAGCTACTTGAGAGGATGAGGCAGGAGGACTGCGTTAAGTCCCAGAGTTCAAGGTTATAGTGAGTTATCATTGTGCCACCGCACTCCGGCCTGGGCAACAGAACAAGATCCTACCACTATTTAAAAAAAAAAAAAAAAAAGCAGCAGCAGCACCATGACAACTCAACGCAACTGGGATTCTGGACTGAATCCTGGACAAAACGGTATTAGTGGACAACTGGAGAAATTTAAATAAACTCTGTATATTAAGCAATGATCAATGTTAATTTCTTGGTTTTGATAAGATGATTATGTAAATGTAACCATTAACATTTAGGGAAGCTGGGTGCAACACATACAGAAATTCTTTGTGCTATTTTTGTAAACTTTTTTTAAGGTCAAATTATTTCAAAATGAAAAGTAAAATTTAAAAATAAATAAGAGTAGGTCAGGTGCAGCGGCTCAGGCCTATAATCCCAGCACTTTGGGAGGCCAAGCCGGGTGGATCACCTGAGGTCCGGAGTTCGAGACCAGCCTGGCCAAAATGGTGAAACCCCATCTCTACTAAAAATACAAAAATTAGGTGGGCGTGGTGGCACACGCCTGTAGTCCCAGGTACTTGGGAGGCTGCGGCAGGAGAATCACTTGAACCCGGGAGGCAGAGGTTGTAGTGAGCCGAGATCACGCCACTGCACTCCAGTCTAGGTGACAAGAGACTCCGCCTCAAAAAAAAATTAAAAATTAAAAATTAAATAGAGTATAGGATTAGGAACAAATCCCAGTATATAAACTGATAAGCAAAACCTGGAATGAGCAGACTTTTACTGTAAAGGGCCAAATCATAAATAGTTTATGCTTTGGAAGCTAGTCTGTCCCAGCTACTCATCTCTGCTGTTTTGGTACAAAGACAGCCACAGATAATAAGTATGGCTGTCTTTCAATAAAAACAGGGGTGGCTGGATTTGGCATGCAGGCTATACTTTACTGATCCTTGAACTAAACAAAAAAATGTTCATCTTTAAGAAAGGTACTATTTGGCAATGGTATAACAGGTAATACTTACTCTTAAATGTAATCAAAATGTTTCCAGTTTTATCACATGAAATAAAATTTCATGTTATTACATGCTACTTTCAGAATTCTTTATCATACACTGTGTGCCTAGGACCATTAAAAGAGCACATATAACATTTTAATAAAGACAAGAGCTACATTTAGTATAGCTAAAGGATGTACTCAACTAAATAACTTTCCTCACATTCCAAAATAAATTTAGTTCAGCAAGAAAACACAAACGCAAAGAAAGTAATCATTTTGGCATTCCCCCTCAACTCCTTTTTTCTTTTTTGTTTTTGTTTTTGAGACGGGGGTCTCTCATTTCCATTGCCCAGGATGGTATACAGTGGCATTATCACGGCTCACTGCAGCCTCAACTTCCTGGGCTCAGATGATCCTCACACCTCAGCCTCCTGGGTAGCTAGGACTACAGGCATGCGCAACCACATTCAGCTACTTTTTCGTATTTGTAGTAGAAATGGCGTTTTGCCATGTTGCCCAGGCCGGTCTTAAACTCCGAGACTCAACAGATCCACTCACCTTGGCCTCCCAACGTGCTGAGAGGTGTAAACCACCATACCCAATCCCAATTTTCAAATCCAACTTTTACTTTACCTACCAATTTGTGGTCTAGAGAAAAAAAAGCCAAAAACTTCCTCCTCTATTTAATCATATTTTGAAACTAGTTAAACTGCTTCTAGTTTTCTGTGAGCAGCCTTTGAACACACATGCTGACTGAAGTAGCATAATCTAATCATTAACTGGTTACTTTCAGAAAATCTGGCCAGTTACACCAATCAAGGTATAAAATGAGTAAAAGCATCTGGCTCGAAATTTGTATATGGCTTCTTTTCTTTTTTTTTTGAGACGGAGTCTTGCTCTGTCGCCCAGGCTGGAGTGCAGTGGCGTGATGTCAGCTCACTGCAACCTACGCCTCCCAGGTTCACGCCATTCTCCTGCTTCAGCCTCCTGAGTGGCTGGGACTACAGGCGCACTCCACTACACCCGGCTAATTTTTTGTATTCTTTAGTAGAGACGGGGTTTCACCGTGTTAGCCAGGATGGTCTCGATCTCCGGACCTTGTGATCCGCCCGCCTCAGCCTCCTAAAGTGTTGGGATTACAGGCGTGAGCCACCGTGCCTGGACGTATATGGTTTCTTTAGTTTAACAGTATACAAACTTTAGATAAAAGTGGTTGAGTGTAATGGCTCAGATGTGTAATCCCAAAACTCTAGGAGGCCAAAGCAGGAGAATCACTTGAGGCCAGGAGTTTAAGACCAGCCTGGGCAACACAGCAAGACCCTATCTCTACAAAAAAATAAAAATAATAAAATAAGTAAGGTTTAATTACATCATTTACAAACTTCATTAAATTGATTCAGAAAGAACTACCAGATTTGGATGCCAAAAATAAATAAATGTTAGACTTTCTTTTACCCAAGAATAAGTTGTAAGAGAGGACCAAAGATAAAATCATTTAAAATTTTAAATGAAATAAATGGCATGATATTATAAACACATATAAACATTATACACATTTTTTAAAGATCAAGAGCCTAAATTAATTGTAATTAGCCTGTGTGGGTTATTTTTATCATGGTGGCTCACCCGAGCAATATGAACTCCTGCCCAGAGTTCAGGAGAATTTTCTCACTCCATTGCTAGATACAATGTTGAAGATGATCATTCAGACTGAGAGCACTCAAAGGAAGATGATACAGACCATCAGTAAGATGGTGCCTTCAACAGGCCACAACTTACCCTAAGGTGTTGCCTGCCAGCCTGCCCAGAGTCTCAGAACCTGAGAGAAACCACGGGGAGTCGCTTGTCCTACCAGGCCTTGACGTCCTCCCTGCCCCCGAGTTGCTGTTCAACTTTGACCTGGGGGAAAACAAGAGGTAAATTTTTGAAGACCAACATTACAACCCGGTTATTTCAAATTGCATTGCTTAATTTGGAAATGATCTATAAAATCATTTCAGTTAAAGAGTAGATGTGACTTGATACCTACTAAACATGTACTATCAATCTTCTGATAGCTGCTTCTGTTAAGTGATAACCAGCTACTCTGCTACTTTAATGTTACTACTTTGGCTGTAAATCACTGCTTGCATAAAAATTAAAATTAAACTACAAAGTAATAGTTTCACTGTTTTAAAAGCATATAATTTTCTGCGATGCTTTAAGTTGAGGGTTACCAAAATCAAAACACAGGTTTAATATAATACCTAAGAGCTAAATACATATTAAATAGAAAGGACATAATATCTTACCCATCATTATTATCAGGTTTACCCAATTCCAATCTGTCTGGCTGTACTGAAAAACCAATCCTGCAAACTCTACCATCCTAAAAGCAAAGAAAACAGAAAAAATTCTCCAAGTAAAAATATGTATTAAAATTTGAATTTATTCAATAGATTCTGTGCCCATCACTGTCAGTCAATTCAGAAGACAATAAACTCCCTTCCAAAAGGTGCTCACACCTGAGATGGGGAAATATGACATACATACACTGTCAAGAAACCAGCAGAAAATAATTTACAACATCTCAATCTGACACAATTCAAACTAAGAAAATGACCGGATTTAGGAGCCTCCCCCATTCTGTTACTAATTAGTTTTACACTCTGGCAAATCATGTAAGCTTTCTCTGGGCCAGAGGAGGAAAGAGAACTGGGAGATCTTCAAGATAACTCTTTCAAGTAACTGCTATTTTCCTGTTACAAAGGAAGAAATACAATGATGCACAATTCTATTTTAACTGTTTATTTTTCATTTCTCTGAGAGTGAATAATTTACCTCAAGAAGAAAGGCAGCATGATTTGGTCCCACCACACACTGTTTAATAGTAGCCTGTTCCAATACATTCAAAGGGGGGTGGCTGAGAGATTAAAAAAAAGAAAAAGTAAGTAAAATTATTTTTCAAATGGTAAATACGTCATAGGGTTTATTCTTAAAATCAATTAGAAAAAAAAAGTTGGCAAAACCTGTTTTTTAAACTAATATTTACTTTAAAGCAATAATTTAAAAATATCTCCATAATCATTTATATCTCCCTGTATGCCAGATTTAAAAAAAAAAAAAAAGCATGAATGTAATTTATAATTAAAATAAGCCCAACTCATAAAAAGCTGATAGATTAAAAGATTCTTAAAGTCTAACAATCACATTAATCTTAATCATATCAGGCTGCTGCCTAAATATGAGTTTTTTCTTAATAAAGAAAAATGGTTCTTTGTCAGAAGATTTAAATATTTTAAAACTCTTACCTGTTTAAATTATATTTGTTCAGCTTCTCAGAAACTTCCCGTAACCTTTAAAACAAAACAAAACATTAACAAATCACATGGACAGATCTTTTGTAAACAAATAATTCTGACAGGTACTTGTACTATTATTTTGGTAATTTCCAATAGTAGCACACAAAACAATTGCTATGGTAAGAATGTTTTTCATATTCTAGAATGTTTTTCATATTCTTTCATTTTTTTCCCAAAAAGATCACAAGCAGACTCTGCAATTTCCTTCCCTCACCACCCCATTTGCAACCTCAGTAACAATAATAATCGTATTAATCCCATTTTCTCATTAATCCCAGGTGAGAAAACTGAAGCTTCTAGAGTTTATAGAAAAGGTAGCATAAAGTTGTTGGTACCTGAACCAATGCCCAACCAAAGGCTCATTTGTTTAAAAAAAACAAAACAAAAACTGTGTTATCCATGCCAAGAGATTGAGTGCACATGGATATCATGAAATGAAAATAGAAAGCCTAATTGACTTAAGGCATCATCTCAAGTTCTTGAACGGTCTTATAACACAATACTGAACAAACCAGAGCATCAATGTCCTTATCTATATAAAGTAAGGTCAACACCTCCCATTTCTAATAGCATTTAAAACAGTATTGAACAGATTTAGAAAAATCTCAAAGGGCTACATAACAAAGAGATATTAACTTGTATTTTCTGTTATGATTTTATTGTTTCTCTTAAGAAAACAGTCTTGAATATAAAACACTATAATAGCTAAACTAAACTAGGTACTTTGTCAACCTAAGGAAGTCATTTCACAATGTAAAGATATAATCAAATGTAGATTTTAAGAGTTCAATTCTATTATCAAAAAATAAAAAAAAAACACTGCCTGATCTGATCTTTTAAAACTTTTTTCAGAAATAATCCTTGTAAAAGCTGAGAATTGTAGAAAGCAATGGGAAAAATTAGAACATTAAATCAATAGAAAAAGTCCACGAATTCTGACAAAAATGAATAAAATCAAATTTCAATCATTTGTACTAACAGATAAAAATGTTATACATACTCCAAAAATAAATGACATTAAAGCCAGTTTAGGACTTAAAAACTGCCACAAAGCATATATAATCTATGGGAAAATAACCTAATTATTTCAGTAAGAGATTCAATTAGGAGTCAGCTGTTCTTTAACTTTATCCTGTGAGTTCTATTCTCCTAGTGAAGAGCGTCTTTCAAAGGTGCACAGTAACTGTCTCATATCGAATTGCATTCAGTATCTAAAGTAACTTTCTTTTTTCTGAGTCTCGCTCTGTTGCCCAGGCTGGAGTGCAATGGTGTGATCTCCGCTCATTGCAACCTCCATTTCCTGGGTTCAAGCGATTCTCATGCCTCAGCCTCCCGAGTAAGCTGGAATTACAGGCACCTGCCACCACACCGGCTAATTGTTGTATTTTAGTACAGATGCGGTTTCGCCATTTTGGCCAGGCTGGTCTCAAACTCCTGACTGCAATAGATCCACCCAACTCAGCCTCCCAAAGCACTGAGATTACACGCATGAGCCACCACGCCCAGCCTAAAGTGACTTTCAAATGCGGCCATATTTTATTTCTCTGTGAAGAAGTAGATACTTACTGGTGACCTTATTCTCACTCCTAAAGAACAGTATCTGATCATGTGTGATTTGGCCCCCAATAAAATACATTTTCATTTTTGTAGCCCAGTTTTGCATTTACTGCCATTAACAAAACATGTTTTCACTGGTTCAAGAAAGTTAAGATTTTCAAAGAATTCCAGTTTGCCCATTTACAAAGCACACTTCTGTGTTCCAAGATAAAACACCTTAAGAGTAATATACTGTGGAACCCATGAGCTCTGAGAGAAGGCTGACTAGAGAAGGCTGACTAGAAAATAGGGAGAAGATAAACAACGGTGGGTTTGCTCTGGAAAGTAACAGCAGCCTTTAGAAGACCTTAAGAAGCAGAAGGAGCTCTCACTTTCCTGGGTCCACATTTACTATGAGTAATCACAGTAGTGACACTTTCAGAAGATAATCTGTTCACTGGCATGCAACTAAACTCATTCATTTCCATTCCTTTGTTAGTAGCTCAAAAGTGCCTCCAGAGCTTTCACAAAATATATAGTATTGGTAGAGAAAAAAAATTGTCAAGGCCTTTTTCAAAACTGGACAATGCCTGAGAATAAGAATTAAATGTTGTTTCCATGGCTCCAAATATTCCAGGCAATTATTTGTAAAACTAAAATAAGCTTTGAGGATATCAGAAAGCTAAAAGATATTTGAACTCAAGAACTCTAATTTCAGGCTATCGGGAGAGACAGTACAAATGGTTACTGCTATCAATTAAATTTTCTAATCTTAAAAGTCCTGGTGAGACCCCTAACCACATCTGAAATACATGTCTGAAATGCACATCAATTTGTATGGGAAACAATGCCACCAAACAGCAAGAAATCTGGGGTTTACTCCCAGCTCATCTACTACTACCTGGACTCACTAAAAGTCCACTAGGTCTCAAGTTCTCATCTATGTGAGAAAGAACTCTTTTAGTCATCTCTGGTTCTGAAAATTCTTATTCCTGAAATTCTGTTTTTTTGTCTCTTTTGAGACTGGGTCTCACTCTGTCGCCCAGGCTGGAGTACACTGGTGCAATCACGGCTCACTACAACCTCATCCTTCCAGGCTCAATCTAGCTTCCTGCCTCAGCCTCCTGAGTAAATGGAACTACAGCCTGTAGCTAATTTTTCTATTTTTTGCAGAGACAGCATTTTAGCATGTTGCCCAGGCTGTACTCCTGGGCTCAACGGATCCACTCGTCTTGGCCTCCCAAAGTGCTGGGATTACAGGCATGGGCCACAGTGCCCAGCCTCAGTCCTGAAATGCTTATGAATATATGAAAAGCAAGTGTTTCAATGGAAGATATATATGTAATGTTTACAAAGAAATATTCAATTTTTATCATACCCATTTGAAACTTTCAAATGATTTTATACAGACATTTAGAATGCTTCCCCAAATATCAAATTTTAAAAAACTCTTAAATTCAGTCCATAGATTTACATAAAATGTATCATCCTTTCAAATCTCAAGACAGTTATCATGACTAAACTGGGCCCTACAAATTAGTTTACATGAATCCAGATAACAGTAACAAATAAATCTTCACCGCCAAAAAAGTAAGCTATATTTAAGAAGTATTTATTTATCTTTTACATTATAGAGTCCTCAGTAGACAGGCAAATCACAGAATCACTGCAGGCCTGTGATAACATTCGTTTAAATTTGCTAACTTATCCATGCTGTTCCCTTCCTTTAGCCAAAAAAAAATGAAGTTTTTTTAGTTTGCTAATTATTTTATATAATAGAGATTCGCCTACTTTAAAGGATCTTCATACAATGTTTACAATAGGCAATACTACATAGGCAATATTAACAAAAGTTTACTCTCTCTTTAAAACAAAAAGAAACTCACACCGAAGCTCACCAAATTCCATTTCAGAATAAATTTTTACATGTGGTTATGATGAAAAACAATTTTAAGAGTACAGCATAATATTAGAAAATAACCTCATTGGCCAGGCACAGTGGCTCATGCCTATAATCCCAGCACTTTGGGAGGCCGAGATGGGCGGATCACCTGAGGTCAGGAGTTCAAGACGAGCCTGACCAATATGGCAAAGCCTCGTTTCTACTAAAAATACAAAAATTAGCTGGGCACGGTGGTGCATGCCTGTAGTCCCAGCTACCCAGGAGGCTAAGGCAGGAGAATCACTTGAACCCGGGAGGCAGAGAGCCAGGATCAGTGAGCCGAGATCATGCCATTGCACTCCAGCCTGGGTGACAGAGCAAGACTCCATCTCAAAAATAATAATAATAATAATAAAATAACAAAAACAAAGAAAATAACCTCATAATAGCATTTAATCTCATTCAAGGACCGACAGGTGAACTTTGGTGAGGTGGCTGTAACACACAATGAATAAGTTAGCAAAAAGCTTCTGACAATCCTTGGTACTCTACACTTCTATTCTCTACGTTTATTCTATATTCTGATTAAATAAACTATTTCATTTCTTTAAATGTATAGATCATTTTACAGATATAGAGGCTGAAATTTTTCTTTAAAGTAACAAAGTAAGGTAACAGCAAATTGATGTTAATTAACAGAGACAGGGAAACAGTGTAACGGTACTTGGTAGAAGCTAACATATTTCATTGCTATACTTGAAATCCCCTATAAGTTCAAGCTCATTCTCCCCAAATTTAACATTACAATTTCAAAGGTTATTTATCTTTTCACTGATCCTCAACTGGCAACAGCACTAAGTGCAGGTTCTTCAGTTTCATAATTCTCTGCCTACCTCTGTCATATAACATATCTGCATGTTCAAATACCCCTAAACTGGACTAACCCTGACGGATCCTTTCTTGCTGAATTTCTAAAGCCAAAAAAAAAAAAAAAAAAAAGATATAGTTAAATCCTTCAAAGGCTTCAATTCTCAAAGACAGAAAGATATTTCTGACATCACATTCTCTACAAGGTGATGGTTTCCATATACCTGGAACTGTTAAACAAGGTACATCCACTCATGTTTCGTGACTCTCAGCAATCACCTTAATGACAAAGGTGGCATCATCTGCCACCAGTGCATTTCCTCCAGTCTCATTCCACTTATTTCCCACCCAGATCAAATGCCACCTCCTCCATGAACCTTTCCTAGTAATTTCCTTCCTACAGAAGTCTACAAATTCTCTCATACCTAGTCATTTGTGTTTCTATCTGAACTGTCTTCACAGACTCTAAGCTAAGACAGAATACAACTTGCCAAGTCTTTCCTTACCCCTCTGCTTTTATGGATACAGTTCCAACAATGAAAAAAGTACATTACTGGTACATAACTCATTTCAGAGGTAGAAAATGTTCCTGATCTTAATCTCAACAAAACTAACTCTCCAGGTCTTCCGTCTCAAATTAAACACGTGAACAGTGTGAATATACAGATTTAAGATAGTTGCCCATGTAACTCTTAAAAGATCACTTACCATGGAAGGAAAAAAAAACACTAATCATCATTTCCTAACAATCATATTAGGAAACTGCCTTTAAAGTGACCCCACCCCACCCCAACTCTGGATATCCACTCATGGAATAAAACTTTTACATACCTGTATAATTTTATTTTGAAGTAAAGGGCTTAATAATTCATGCAAAGAACCAATAGATACAATCAGTGAAGGTTACCTAAAACACTAAATCACAGACTCCTGCAGAAAAAGTCTTAAAATTCACCTCTTGTCATCCATGTCAGAGAAAGCAGGTATTGCCAAAACAAAAATGCAGTACACTTAAAAAATCTGTGACCAGCTATATTCTGGTAGAAAAAGAAATACTGTAAGAATATTTCTGGCATTTCTCCAATGGCAAACTGTCTAAATCTAAAAGCCTACGTCTTGGAGTGGTGATCTTGCCTATACTTTTTTTTGTTTTGGAGCAACTACTGTGTACCTACATATATGGTAGAGACGAGCACCTCTCTAACAAGACAACGTATCTCTAACCACAGAACATGGTCCACAGTTAAATATATCATGCACTTTCTTAAGTATAGAGGCAGTCAGTCCTCAATTTTTACACAGTTCTTTTACACAACTTTTGCACCATACCATAAACACTGCCACTTCTTAAACGCTTCTTCTCATGCCAACTGTTTCATGTTATCACTGATATCAATAAATTTCACACTATCACGTGGGGTGGTCCCACCTGCCAGCCACTATACCTGGGGGAAAAGGCTACATAAACTTTGGACCCTTTCTGATGATCATTTACTTCTAGATGCCAACATCTAGAAGGCACATCCCCACTCCAGCCCCACCCCCAGCAAACTGACATCCTGGGCTAGTTTATTCAATGCAAAGGGTATCCCAACCCCAAATCCCTTTCCACACAGTCCTGGAGGAAGCCAATGGCGAACCACCCAAGGCAAGTTCATAGGGGAGCCCAAAGGAGATCTTTGTTATAAGACCTCCTATACCAACTGAGTCTTCAGCTCATGTTGCATCATGGATTTGTTTCTGGGTGAAGGGAGCAATGCCTTTCCCCCTATGCACTCTGTATTACAACAAACATTAGGAGCTACCTTGGCCTATGAGGTTGGGAATGGCAAACAGCCAGGAAGGATTATTCCTATAGCCTTAGAAGTATCCTTTCCCCCAGATGAATTACAATCTCACACAAATATATACACTCCACTGGGGCTGGGGCTACCATAAAGAGTCACACTAGCCTTCTGTTTGCCTCAGCCCAAGCAAGAAGCACCAACCAGTGAGGAAGGAGTCTCTTCATCTGTGTATGAAAAACTTGCTCGTTATATGCCTGAAAGTTGAATTAGACACTCGATTTTCAGACACATTTTTAAAAATCCATTTTTCAATGCTTGTATCTGAATTTAACCCTGATCTTCGGTACTCCAACTCTAGGATTTCATGGAACAGTAAACGTGAAGTGAGGGTAGGAAAATGAGAGATGCAATATAATTATTTTGACAACACACACAGAAAAAAAATCACTATGTTTTCACATCAAAAAATGTAGGAAGGCCATAATCTTAGAATAAATAAATATAAATTTAGCTATATTTAAAACTCCCCATTTGGTCCTTAATTTTTCTCATCTCACAGGTGACCACAGGAGACTTAAGAGTTTAACAATGAGGAACCAATGAGTAAGACTCTTGTGATGGCCACACAGGAACTAAAAATGTTACCAGGAACAAAAGAATTTAGGCTTCAAGAAAGCAAAGACCATATATGTTCATTTCTTTCTAGCTCTTATAGGAGGGTTTCTGTTTTTGTTTTTGTTTTTTTCTCAAGGGACACAGTCCTGCTCTGTCACCCAGACAGAGTGGTGGTGCAGTGGTGTAAGCATAGCTCACTGCAGCCTCAAACTCCTGGGTTCAAGAGATCCTCCTGCCTCAGCCTCCTGAGTAGCTGGGATTACAAGCGCATGTCACCACACCAGGCTAATTTTTATTTTTTGTAGAGACAAGAGTGGGGTGGGTGGGCATAGGGCGGAAGTGTCTTGCTATGTTGCACAGGCTGGTCTCAAACTCCTGGCTTCAAATGATCCTATCTGCCTTGGGCTGCCGAAGCCCTGGTATTACTGGTGTCAGCCATCATGCCCAGCCTAGGAGGGTTTTCTCTGAAAGTAAATCAGAACCTTTGGTTGTGGTGGAAAATGCATATAATATTCTTTAACACAGTTTCCTCAGCAGCTTCCTTTCTTCACCTCTTATAAGGTTTGATTCTCAAACTTGTTAAATCTCAGGACCACCTTATACTCTTAAAAACTATTGAGGACCCCAAAAATCTTTTGTTTATGTGGGCTACATCTGTTGATAACACTAAAGTTAACCAATAAAATTTCTGAATATTTAAAAAATAAACTAATTACATATTGACATAAATTACCTTCCTGTAAAAAATTTTCCCAAAAATATTTGACAGGCAGAGTTCTTTCACATTTTTGCAAACCTCTTTATTATCAGGCTTCATATAAATTAGATTCTCTGATCTGCTTCTGCCTTTATCTATCACAGTATATTGTTTTGGTATATGAAGTATATGAAGAAAAGCTGGCCCTTGATAGAAAAGTTAGAGAAAAGTGAGGTATATTTTAATATCCTTTCCAGATAACCACAGGCATTATTTCTTTGAGATTATACCAAAACTCCGCAAATGATTTCTTAAAGGTTGAGAGCAATGTGGAAATCTGAAACCTATTAATGAACTTTGAATAACTCGAGCATGATTTTGTCATTTGGACCAGCATACACTGGTCATTTGGAAAACACTGATTTACTGACTGACACAGATACTCAAAAATCACATTTGCTAATGTTACTGTCAATCTACAGTGTCAAACTCACAGCGATGGGTACAAGTTTCCCAAAATTCTAAAATTTGCTTGAAAGCTCAAATTTATCACTATAAACAAAGACCTTCGTTGTTTTCCTCAAGGTAACAGGCTTGCTTACTCATTTTCAAGAAAATGTCTATTAAATATCCAAGTCTGAATAACCATTATTTGTCAGTCAGTCTCAAATAAAAATTGTTTCCATGAAAAAAGGGGCTTGTTCAGTGTGCAACTCAAACAAATGCCAAAGTGCTTTTAAAACGATCTTATGCTCAAAGGTAAAGATTTAATAAAGTTAGTAACTTCTGTTTCATCAAGGATACTTTGAAGTGAAACTGGCTTTTTCCCCTACAAGTACAAGAAAAGCAAAGAATACAATGACAATTAGTTGTCCAGTTTGGTGCCACTGTTTTGATTTCTGCCAAAAAGCCAGTATTTTAGCCACCACTGCTTTTAAACCACAGCACAGATGTCAAAATGGTGAAAAAGCCTCCGTTTTATTATAAAGACAGTTTTGACCTCAGAGCCCCGTAAGAATCTTGGAGGTTCACAGACCACACTCTGAGAACTGCCATACTCTAAATGACAGTGCCATTAAAGTGACCAATATTAAATCGACATTGGGGGGAAAATGAATAATAGTTCATTCTTCTTACTAAAACAGCCACAAATGCCAACCAAAATAACCTCCTACTTCTATGCCTTTTAAATGCTTCTCAAATTATGGATATTCTTTTTAGTCTCCCTCTGTCGCCCAGGCCGGAGTGCAATGCTGCAGTATCAGCTCACCGCAGCCTCCGCCTCCTGGGTTCTATCAATTCTCCTGCCTCAGCCTTCTAAGTGGCTGGTATTACAAGCACACACCACCACACCTGGCTAATTTTTTAGAGATGGAGTTTCGCCATGTTGGCCAGGCTGGTCTCAAACAAACTCCTGACCTCAGGTGATCCACCCACCTTGACCTCCCAGGGATATTCTTTTCAACCGATAGATAAATTTATGGGGTGCATGCATACAACGTGTACATGTACACAACGTGTATACGTGTATACATGTATACAATGTGTAATAATCAAATCAGTATAATTGGGATTTCACCTCAAACATTTATCATTTGTGATAAGAACATTCCAAATCTTCTCCTCAAGCTATTTTGAAATATACAACAAATTATTGATAACTATAGTCACCACACCGTGCTACTGAACACTAGAACTCATTCCTTCTTAACTGTATTTTTGTACCCGTTAATCAATCTGTCTTCATCCTACCTTCCTCACTACCTTTCCTAGTCTTTAGTAAACACCATTCGTTCTACTCTACACCACTATGAGATCAACTTTTTTTCGCTCCCATATATGAATGAGAACATGCAGTTTCTGTCTTCCTGTGCCTGGCTTATTTCACTTAATATAATGTCTTCCTGGCTCATCCATGTTGTTGCAAATGACAAGATTTCATTATTTTTTATGGCTAAACAGTATCCCACTGTATATATACACTACATTTTAAAAATCCAGTCATCTGCTGAGGGGACACTTAAGTTGATTCCCTATCTTGGCTACTGTGACTAGTGCTGTGATAAACATCTCTTAAATATACTGATTTCAATTCTTTTGGACATATACCCAGCAGTAGGATTATTGGATCATATGGTGGTTCTATTTTTTAGTTTTTTGAGGATCCTCCATGCTGTTTTCCATAATGGCTATACTAACTTACATTCCCACCAACAGTATATGAGAGTTCTCATTTCTCCACATTAAATTACGGATATCCTTTTCTCTTAAAAAAAAAAAAAAAAAAAAAGACAAGGTCTTACTATGTTGCTCGGGCCTCAAACTCCTAGACTCAAGTGATCCTCCCACCTCAGTCTCCCCAGCAGCTGAGACTATGGATGCATTCCACCATGACCAGCATTCGATATTCTTTGATACTACATCAAAACTCGGCAAGTCATAGTTTCTCAAAAACTAGTTACAATGTTAAATCTGAAACCCTATCAATGAATTTTTCATACTGTTATAAAAAATCTGTTGGTGTAATCCTGTACTTTGAATACATTGCCCATGCCTGATTCCGTGTGTGTGTGTGTGTGTGCTTTTTTTTTTTTTTTTTTTTTTTTTTAAGACAGAGTCAGAGTCTCGCTCTGTCGCCCATGCTGGAGTGCAGTGGCACGATCTCAGCTCACTGCAACCTCTGCCTCCCGGGTTCAAGCGATTCTCCTGCCTCAGCCTCCTGAGTAGCTGGGATTACATGCACCCATGCCTGGCTAATTTTTGTATTTTTAGTAGAGACGGGGTTTCACCTTGTTGGCTAGGCTGGTCTCCAACTCCTGACCTCATGATCTATCCGGCTCGTCCTCCCAAAGTGCTGGGAACACAGGTGTGAGCCACTGCGCCCGGCCTCTGAATCTGTTCAGATTATAAAATGATGTAGCAGCTGGGTATGATGGCTCATGCCTGTAATCCTAGCAACTCAGGAGGCTGAGCAGAAGGATCTCTTGAGTCCGGGAGTTTGAGGTAAAAGTGAGCTATGATCGCCACACTGCACTCAAGCCTGGACACAGAGCTTAGCAACTACAGGCATCCGGGTTTGACACGTAAGAATTAAAGAATTACTACAAGGTTATTTCTTTGGCGAAAAGCAATCTGATCACAGTCTTATAATTCAGATTTCAGCTTGCACATTGATCCTTGTTAACCTTTGCTCAGTCACAAGCCTTAACCACATTTTATTTCTTTAAATTTGGCTCAACAATTTCTAAAACGGTAGTATCACTTTTCTCACTTACTGCCTACCCAAATAAATCTGTGCCAAGTAGCAAACATCTGACTGACTTTACTCTTGGGTTAAATGACCCCAAATTGAAAGACAAAACAAAACACAGAAAGACAAAACAAAAGGTGGTTTTTGTGCGGCAAGTTCCATCTGTTGGCTTCTTCAATCACAGTTTGTAAGGAGGACTTACACTTTTATTAATGCTTATGGAGATGATAAATGCCAGTTTATATATAATGCATTCACGTTATCCTAAATAACATTCACCTTCAAGATGCATTCAAAGAAGAAAATGAAGTTTCTAAATAAATATTGTAACTTCATAAAGGGATATAAGCGTTTTTAATGTGAACTACTTCTAACTATTCCCCTTAGTATCACTTTTAGTTGAAACTGTCAAAAACATTTCTATTAAACTGAGAAAATGATGTTTCTCTAGTTTGCAGAGAAAAATGCTCTGCAAACTAGAGAAAAATTACATTATTCATGGTCATTTCATTGGCTAAACTTTGTAAAAATTTATACCTACAACTAATTTCTTCCTCTAACCTGAAAAATACTCTGATTAGAAATTCTTATATTGTATCACAAATAACACTTTCCCTAATTAGGTGAAAACGAGACCAAAATCCCAAACTACCAGGGCCATTTGAAAGATAAACACATCTCTGAAAAACGAAATGCTGAACACACACACACACACACAAAAAATGAGTCATGTTTCTTTAAAGCAAAATCAATCATGTTATTTTCAGCTCCATTCAAAACAGGAAAGGGGAAAGTATACACATGCCAAACAAGAAGAAATTTGGTAAGAAAAGATTCAGGATACGGCTTTTATACACTACTTATTCTTAATAATTTCATAAGTCCTTCTGTCTTACCTGATTTCATTTGCTTAACAGTAAGACTATATATACATACATGCAAGAATCAAACTATGCTAGCAGATAGGACCAAAAGACTTCTTCAGAGCTCCTGACCAAAATAGTGTAGCATCCGACCAAAATTTCAAGAGAATATACTAGGCTTTCTTCACCGTAGACCATCCACATTCTGAATACCTGTGACTTCATTCCTTAAAGCATCTCCCAAATGGGGATAATGTATTCAAATTACCACAAACCCAAACTTAACTCTCCATACAAATAAAATGTCTAATGAGATAGCTGATGTACTTCACACTACAAACACTGCTATTTGGTAAGTTATTCAGTCCTCGAGAAAGAACTGTAAACTGAAATAATACCTGTAATGAAATCTGATTTCTCTATAGAAACAAGAAAATGAGGGGGTTATATTCCCTGATCGAGGATCTTGATGCCATTAGTTTCTGGAGAGATTCTTTGTACAAGATTTACGGAGATGGCTTCTTGTTGCCATTTTATTAACATCAAAGATGAAATCGCAGTTTTGCTGCCTTTGAAACAGTCATTTTATGTCCTAAGCTGCCATCTCATCAGCCCTGGGCACCACACCTACTCTTTGGTGAGGGGTAGCCTGGTGAGGTGGGAAGAGTATGCTATAGTGTCACAGAAACCTGGGTTTGATTCCATCTCTACTTTAACTGGCTCTGGAACTTTGATACAGCTTATTTTAACATCCCAGAGGCATGGAAGGTTTCTTCTTCTATTAAATGCAGATAGAAACTACCACTTGTCTGGTAGTGTTGCTGTAAGGATTCAAGATAATTTTGTAATGTACCTTGGAAAGAGCAGGCTTAAGTGTTCAATAAATGGCAGCCATTTATCAACATTACTGAAATGTATTTTTCATCCTTGGATAGCTCACTATATTGCTACTTCAACTCTGCCAAGCTCTGGCTTGAAGTGGTTCTCAAACTAAATAGGGCCCTATTTGATTCCTAAGATCTGCTAGGAACTTAAGGATCCAGGGAATGACAGCTAACTCTGGGAGTTCTTCGAAAAAGAAAGCTGTGAACACACTGTAACTCCCTGCTTCTTATACATGAGTTTTTATTTCAGCGTTTTTTTCTCTTTTTGTCACTGTCACTCTAATCACATCTCTCTCTCTCTTCCAGAAGGAGCCTGTACTCCAAACACAATTCCCTAACGAAATTATACTCACAAACCACTCTTTTATTTTTGTTTACATAACTATTCCCTCGGCCTTAGAATAACCATATCCCTTCTGAATGGCACTGTCAGAAAAAAGAAAACAGGTAGGTACGTAGGTAGGTAGGTAGGTGACAGATATTAGACAGACTGATGGAATAACTATATCCCTACGGCCTTCTGCACACGTAGCTACTAGTCTCAAGCCTACACTGAAACGAACTGTGGGAAACTTTAATTTACCCTTCATTCCAGACTAAACTAGGCATTTCTCTAAATTCCAATATACCTAGTGCATACTTCCCAACAGCGCTTCTCATACTCAAACTACTTGTGCAACAAAATATCTGTCTCCCTCACTGCCAAACAAACTCTAAGGCAAGAACCATGTTTTATTAATTTCAAAATTCCCAATACCTGACACATAGTAAATGCTTATTTATCTGGATGGGGGGAGCTTAATAAATGGGCATTCATGTCTTAGCTCTAAGCCCTACATTGCCTCAAAACGGTGGATTTGTGACTTTTTAAAAAATCTTTCTTTCAAAATTTTTAAACGCTTAAAAAGTAATTTTTGGCCAAGCACAATGGCTCACGCCTGTAATCCCAGCACTTTGGGAGGCCAAGGCGGGCAGATCACTTGAAGCCAGGAATTTAAGACCAGCCTGGGGTAACAGCAAAACCCCATCTCCACTAAAAATACAAAAATTAGCCAGGGGTGGTGGTGCATGCCTGTGATCCTAGCTACGCGGGAGGCTGAGGCACAAGAATCACTTGAACCTGGGAGGCAGAGGTTGCAGTGAGCCAAGAGTGTGCCACTGGCACTCCAGCTTAGGCAACAGAGTGAGACTCTGTCTCAAAAAATAAAAATAAAATAAATAAAAAATAAAAAGTGGTTTTAAAACATTCTGCTGTGACCAATATTAGCAGACTAGGTTTTATAAAACACACCAAACAAATGTTGTCCTGCAAAATAATCCCCCGTAGGCTACACTGTAATTCAAATGGTGCTACAAGAATATGAGGAATTTTTGAAACTCTAAGAATTAGCCCCAGAAAGAGTTTACCAGATAAACAGGAAAGTCACTCAGTACTTTATAGTCGTGGGATACTCCCAGTCCTCTCCCCTAAGAAGACAATCTTCTTTCTCCTCTCCCTCTCCCTCCTCTGTGGTTTATATCTGGGTTGGTGTTAAGGAAATGTGCTGCAGGGACCAAATGGAAACTGGAAGCAATAGCAAGGGGGAAGGAGAACTCATCAGGAAGCAAAATTACAGATAAAAGCCTATTATAGTGCAGAGCCTGGCTGCCTAAACGCCTTACATTGGTAACAGGAATCTAACTGGTGAAGTGCCTTAATACGAAAATTACAGAAAGTCCAATCACTGGAGGTCTTCCAATGGGCAAGTAATACAATAAAATATTCTAACATCTAATGCTTACCAGAATAGGAATAATTGGATATAAACATACACATTAAATTGTTTCTTTGGTTTGGGCAATCAACAACATTGTAGCTTTCGTGAAAAGGCAAAATTAGTGGTCAAAAGCCCTGAGTTTTGACTCCTAGCTCTGACACTGTGTAATCTTGGATACATCATTTAAAATTTCTTGCTCTCATGTTCCCACTTCTGTCAAAAATGTATCTGTTTCACAAAGTTGTTTGGAGAAATAGGTAACATCACATGCAAAAGTAATGTGTACCCTCTAAAATAAGAGTGCCTAAATATGGATCATCGAAATCCCCGGGCAACAATTAAAATGACATATTCTTAGGCCCCATTTAAACCTACTATATCAGAAATCTCTAAATACAAGGCTCAATAATTTATATTCTGGCTAAATAAATATTAGTACATGCATGAAATATCTCTGGAAGGAATAATACTAATCACCTATGAGGAAGGGAAGTAGAAGGCCAGGAAACAGAAGAGGGATGGAGGCTTTTCACTGTATGCCAATTTACAATTATTTATTTATTTATTTAATTTATTTATTTACTTTTATTTTTTGAGACGGTGTCTCACACTGTTGCCCAGGCTGGAGTGCAGTGGCATGATCTTGGCTCACTGCAACCTCCGCCTCCCAGGTTCAAGCGATTCTCCTGCCTCAGCCTTCTGAGTAGCTGGGATTAGAGGCGCCTGCCACCACACCTGGCTAATTTTTTTGTATTTTTAATAGAGACATGGTTTCACTATGTTGGCCAGGCTGGTCTCAAATTCCTGACCTCATGATCCGCCCACCTAGGCCTCCCAAAGTGCTGGGATTACAGGTACAATTTTTTATTTTTAGACCACATGAACATATTACCAACTTAAAATTGTTTTTAAAAAATGTCTACACATCCACAGTAATTCTAATGGCTCAACTGGGTTTGGAACTCACGACTCACTCTAAAACACCATAAATACACAAAAGGATTAAAATATTCACAAAAGTAGGGGTCCGTTTAGGGAGGCAGTAAATAAGCATACTATTTCTGGAGAATGTTGCTTAGGACAACAACTGTTGCTTAGGACAGCCCCCTCTTAGAAATTCACAATTCACACCTCCATTAAGCCTCCAATAAGCCCTACAATGAAAAGGCCTGTTTATGCTTAATCTTATGCTTCCCAAATTGAAGCTGAACATGGAACACTCGCTATTAAGATCTTGGGGAACCAGAGGACACTGGTTTGAGAGCTAAGGTTCCTGAAGTAGAGCAAGTCTTAGTCATCTCTCTACCCCAGAACCCAAAAGAGTGTATCTAGAACATAGAAACCTCCTCCAAAAGGTAGAACTCAACAGTGACAGTCTGCTTTTCCTGTCTTTTCTCCTCATCTAAAAATGGTTTCCCAATTTCCTTATCAACTGAAAGGATTTTTTAAAGAGCATAATAATCTACTGTGCCTAAAATCATATTGTTAAAAAGTGTAAAATACTGGCCAGGCATGGTGGCTCACACCTGTAATCCCAGCACTTTGGGAGGCTGAGGCAGGTGGATCACGAGGTCAGGAGATCGAGACCATCCTGGCCAACATGGTGAAACCCTATCTCTATTAAAAATACAAAAATTAGCCGGGCGTTGTGGGGCACACCTATAGTCCCAGCTACTCAGGGGGCTAAGGCAGGAAAATCGCTTGAACCCAGGAGACGGAAGTTGTAGTGAGCAGAGATCTCGCCACTGCGCTTCAGCCGGGACAACAAAGCAAGACTCCATCTCACCAAAAAAAAAAAAAAAAAAAAACAGGTAAAATACCTACAGCCCAAATAAATGTTTTCAATCCAAATAATACGGCAGTAGGTATTTTTATTCCTTTAAGTGGGAAAATGAAAGATCTTTATGATTCAAAAGTGCCTTGTTTTAGGAGACAGCAATAGATTTCAGTATTGTTTTTCCTTCTCCAATATAAGCAGACCCTGCTGGGCATCTTTATTCCCATTAAGCCAAACTAATCAAGTGAGCTGTACAATCAAACCACTTGACAACCTCATTTTTTACTGAAAACCTACAGATCTGCATAATCAGAATGGGTCTAAAAGCTATATCAAATGGCTCTTTGAAGTCTGCACCTACTTCAATGCACTGTAATGGGTCTCTAATCTAGAAACCCTTCCTTCAGCTATCTAAACCAAAGGAGTCAAACAAATGTCATCAAAATTTAAAAACCTGCCACAGCCAAATTTAAGGACTCTATCATTGTGTTTTGTCACTATGGAGCACAAATTAACACAAATGATTCCTCTCTGTGTGGTATCACAACTTCCATAATAAAAGCTTGGTTTTAGTCTTCAAGGATCCACCAGAAAATGCTTCCAGTTCTTTGTCTTACAATAAATATTAAGTTGGTACAAAAGTAATTGCAGTTTGCCATTAAAATTGCAAGAACCAGGTCAGGCGCGGTAGCTCACCTGTAATCCCACCACTTTGGGAGGTCAAGGCGGGTGGATCACTTGAGGTCAGAAGTTCCAGACCAGCCTGGCCAACATGGTAAAATCCAGTCTCTACTAAAAATACAAAAATTAGCTAGGCGTGGTGGCGCACGCCCATAATCCCAGCTACCTAGGAGGCTAAGGCAGGAAAATCACTTGAACCCAGGAGGTGGAGGCTGCAGTGAGCTGAGATCGTGCCACTGCACTCCAGCCTGGGTGACAAGAGTGAAACTCGGTCTCAAAATGAGAAAAAAAAAAAAAAAATTGCAAGAACTGCAATTACTTTTGCACCAACCTAATAGCTCAATGTACACTGACTCAACAGATTCAACAAGCGGTCCCAGACTAATATTTTAGTTTACAGACTTAGTTTACAGACTAATATTACTGACCAAGTAACATCTCACCCCATCTCAGTGTCCTCTCATCTTCTCTCAGTAGATACGGGGGCGAGGTGGGGGCAGGAGGGACAAGTGGGTCTTTTAGATAGTGCATGGATATGACAGTAAGAGAGCTAATCTTGGGAAAGACTATGAAGAAGAGCTGCCTACCTTCCAGTCCCTAATTATCTTCCCCAATACTGCTGCCTTTTTTGCCGTGCTTTTTTAAAAAATGCCTGGAAATCACTTACTAGTCACAGAGATACATCTCAAGGCATAACAAGTTTGTTGGTATAATCAGCTACCTCCTCTCTTCGGGTTTCTGAAAGGGGAAGATGGTGGAGGAGTGAGTAGGGGTATATGCAAACATTAAACTCATCTCCAGCCAGATGCTCTTTGTAACTGCTACCATCTCAAACCCGTCCTAGTAATTAATCCCTCTGTTAGGAGAACACAAATGTTTGTAAAACGCAGTCACCATCATCATAGCTACAACACAGCAGTGTAGCCCTCCTGTTTCCCACAAAAATAACTGGCATCTGTTTAATACTTCAGTGTGTATAAAAACAGAAAACAAACCTAACAAAATGGAGGCAGTCTTATTAGAATATTATCAATAAATAATAGTGTCATAATATTGTCATAATAATAAGTGTCAATTCACACTTGGACCATACAGATCCTTTGTCCTAGACTAAATTCTCTATACTTCCTTCTTACCCTGACCACCCCACTAACCCGGATTGTGGACAGTCTGTGTAAAAACCATTCTACAGATGTGGTTGGTCCTGTTATCTCCACTTTCTCTCCTTTCCATCAAAAGCTGAAAAAAGTGAGTAAAACTAAAACAAAAAGGAAAACAATGTACGAAACACTTCTTAACAAGTATTTACTGAATATTATGTGCAGATATGCAAATCAGTAGAGTGAAAGAATGGCTGAAGTACGGATGATGCACTGAGTTCCCCCTGAGGAAAACGTCTCCTACTCTATGTATGGAGCTATGAAAGGCAACTGTAAAAAAGAGAAAACCGAAAGACAAAGCCGAGATGAAATACAAGATGAGTATCTCCACACAAGAAAAACAGAGTAAAAGAGACTGGGTGCCAGAGCTGGGTTCATCCTAGAAGCCAGTTAGGCCCACATTTTTAGTAGAACACTATGTAACTGAAACTTTTAATAGTAACCATTAAAATAATGGAAATACAGTCTATAACTTTTGAATCAAGAGGGAGGGAAAAAAAGGAATGCAGAAAACTAACCATCTAACAGAAGAGGAAAAAAACAGCAAAGAGACCGGGCATGGTGGCTCATGCCTGTAATCCCAGCACTTTGGGAGGCCAAGGAGTTCGAGGTCAGCCTGACCAACATGGTGGTCAGCTTGAGGTCAGGAGCTCGAGACCAGCCTGATCAACATGGTGAAACCCCATCCATACTAAAAATACAATATTAGTCACACATGGTGGTACATGCCTGTAATCCCAGCTACTGGGGAGACTGACACAGAAGAATCACTTGAACCTGGGAGGCAGAGGCTGCAGGGAGCCGAGATCATGCCACTCCAGCCTGGGCAACAAAGCTAGACTCAAAAAAAAAAAAAAACAGCAGCAGCAGCAAAGTAAATGGATCAAAAAATATGAAATTCAGAGAGCAGAAATAAGTCTACTTATTCAAATAGATTAATCTCACATATTACAAGTCAAAGATTAAGGGGAAAAAAGTCAGGTATCAGTAGCGAAAAAGACAGCATTAATAGGGACAGAGATTATATAATAATAAAAGGAACAAACTACAAAGAACACTGAATAATGTTCATGAATCTGAAAGTTTCTAATACCACAGCCTCAACAACATATATAACAAAAACTGGCCATTTGAGAAGCTGTCAACTCTAATGAAAAATTTAACATGCCTTTTTTTTTTTTTTTTTGGACGTGGGATCTCCCTATGATATTGCCCAGGCTGATCTTAAATGATCCTTCCACACCTCAGACTCCCGAGTAGCTGGGACTACAGGCAAGCGCCATCACGCTCAGCAGAGAAAGTTAACATATACTTCTGTATTAGTCTGTTTTCACACTGCTATAAAGACATACCCGAGGCTGGGTAATTTATAAAGAAAAGAGGTTTTATTGACTCAGTTCTGCATGGCTGGGGAAGCCTCAGGAAACTTACAATTATGGCAGAAGGGGAACAGACACGTCTTCCATTGCAGCTAGAGAGAGAGCGAGCAAATGAGAACAGGGAAAACTGAATTATAAACCAAATGAGAACAAGGAAAACTGAATTATAAACCAGTCAGCTCTCGACTGGGCATGGTGGCTCATGCCTGTAATCCCAGCACTTTGGGAGGTCGAGGCAGGTAGATCACTTGAGGCCAGGAGTTCAAGACCAGCCTGGTCAACATGGTGAAACCCCGTTTCTATGAAAAATACAAAAATCAGCCAAGCGTGGTGGTGTGTGCCTGTAATCCCAGCTACTGGGAAGGTTCAGGCATGAGAATCTCTTGAGCCCAGGAGGCAGAGTTTGCAGTGAGCCGAGACCCCACCCCTGCACCACTCTGCCTGGGTGACAGAGCAGGACCTTGTCTCAAACAAACAAACAAACCAAACCATCAGATCTCATGAGAACTCACTATCATGAGAACAGCATGGGGGAACTACCCCCATGATCCAATCACCTCCCATAGGGTCCCTCCCTTGACATGTGGGGATTATGGGGATCACAATTCAAGATGAGATTTGGGTGGGGACACAGCCAAGCCATATCCACTTCTTTCAGATACTGACAGTTCAAGCAGACAAAATATCAGTAAAGGCAGAAACATTGACAAAGAACATCAACAACCTTTCTTTAACGAATATACAGAAACCCGCTCCCCAAAGTGAGGAGTCACAGATTTGTTTTTAAGGCATAAAGCACTTATCTCTGACTTCTGAATTTAACAGATAAGTAAAACTTCCTTCAAATTATAAGAACAAATATAATTTTACCAACTTTTTATTTTTCCAAATGAGATTCAGAAAAGAACAACTACTATTACTAACATTTAAGAAAAGATGGTTTTTAAATTTTAAAAAGTCAAAAAAGAAAAAAGAGCAATCTAAAACAAAACCTTTTTCTCACTAATCATGGACTGTGAAGATTTTCTTAGAAAATGGCACCACAGCAGAGAATTGTACAATTCAATATTTCTTAACTGTTTTGATCTCAGGGAAAAGAAACATACAGATATTTCCATTTAATAGTGAGTCTCTGGTATAACAGTCTCCTTGTTTTACATTTGAGAAAACAAGTGACTACAGAGGTTAAGTGATTTACCTGTAATTACTCAGTTAAGAGGAAAAGTGGGAAAGAAGGCATGTAAGAAAACCTTCCCTCTATCCTTGCCATCATGCCACAATCTGCCACAGGTCCAATTCAATTAACAAAGACTTCCTGAATGCCCCCAGTATAAGGTTTTACAAGAAATAAAATGAACTATAAAATACAGCAGGGGAGAAGGTCAGGGAGAGGAGACCAACAGAATCACCCATGGAGAGGGCTTCTCTACATACTCGGGAATACCACCCTTAATAGTGGGCCACAGTTACAGAATCCAGCGTAACCTACCCTTCAAGAAGCCTAAACTTCAGGAAAAAAGGAAAGCTGAGAACCACTGATTCAAATCCACACATCTCAAGTAGTTTATAATCTACTTGTAAAAGCAAAGTAAGTAGAAAAACATTTCAAAAAAGAAATATAACACAAGGGTAGAGGGAGACAGACACACACACACACAAAAATACACAAACCCTGATTACAGTGACTTTAGAATAATTTTTTTAAAGCCTGAAGATCAACAGAAGCCTCACAAAATTAAATCTTGAGTGAGGCTTGAGTGCACTTTGATAAGTTAGTTATTAAATGCGCATATCCTGGGATACTCATATTCAGGAGGAAAATGCAGAGTTATTGCAACGTCAATAGCAGGCTTCAAGCCTCTCCTTGAGAGCAAACAACAGACCACGGTCAAGAACCACAGATACAAGAGCAGAGATTATGAGAAAAGTGTGTGCGCAAGAGAGAATCACATTAAAACACACACACGGTACGGAGAAGTTGTATATTTAGAGAAAACAGGAATAATTTTCATGCATGTAACTTCTAGTTAAATGTATGTATATCTTAAATACCTCCTGCAATTCCACTAAGATGACAAATTTTGAAACACAAATGAATTCTAAAGTTACAAGGACAAAGAGAAAAAGGAGGCTAGTGCATTCAACAAATTTTGGAAGCTGGAAAGCCGACAGACAAGTGGTCAATGAGTTCACAACAAAACCTAAACCCTACATGGTAGGAGGAAGCCGAAAAAAAGCCAGGTCAATTTTTAGGAATTGGAGGCATCACATTCCTCTAAAGCCTGAAGATAACGCAAAACAGGAACTGTTGGAAATGAGCATAAGGAGCAGTTAAACCCCTAGCTCTCCACCCTCTACACAGGAGACTGCTCCCCTTCCAGAAGCTAAACATTTCCTACTTAGCAAAATTCAACCAGAGTAATAATAGCCTGGGAACACACCCAGAATTGGTGTGGGAGGGAGAAGGGATGTCAGAGACCAGAAGAAAAAGTGAAAGCTGTCTGTTAAAATCAGTAATCAGCCCCCATCCCAGAATGCTTACAGTCACTCTCTTACCTGACAGGATTCCTCTTTGGGGAAACCAGTCCAAAAAGAAAAATATATATATTTAACAGAATATTTTTTAAGAAGTTGGTCTGATGGAAAACAGGGGAGAAAAGGTAAGAAAATCACCGTAGCTATGAAGGTGTCACACATTCAACCACTAGGAATTCCAAAAAGAGAAAAATGGTAAAATGGATGGGGACAGAAAAGTATTAAAGAAATAACAAGAAAATTTCCTGAATGACAGGAGCTTCCAGAATAAAGGGACCCATGAAGTATTTGGACCCAAAATACAATGAATAAGGAAAAGACCTACATCAAGGTACGTCAGTGTGAAATTTCTCAACCAAGGGACTAAAGGAAGACCCTAAAATATCTCAGGGCATGAGGTCTTAAGGCATAGGGTTAGGGGGATGTCAAGCAGAAAGAATCAAAACAGAACTGAACTCCTCAAAAGGGATACTGGAAGTTATGAAATAATGATGCAATGCCTTCAAAATTTTGAGGAAAAATTATTCCCAATCAGAAATCATATATCTAGCCAACACAATGTACAGCCAAAAAAAAATTTGGTTTCATCTTAATAAACCAAAAAAATGGCATACCAAAAACAGAGTAGGGACAAGCCTTTCTGAAAATGACACAGAACTTTTTAAACAATCAAAATGGATCCAAAATTCCTTAAAATGCCACTGAAACAGTTAAGTGAAAAAAACAAAAATCAATCCTGCCTTTTTGGATGAAGTACTGTACATAGACTCACTAGTCCAACCAACTTTACAGCAATGATTCTCATCTTTTCCTCAAAGGTGATAGAACATTAAAGGTACTATTTGTGTTTAAAATGTATACGAGCAATTTTAATCATCTTTCAATATTTTAAAGGTTAGTATACATTAACAGAAATCATCAGGAGTGCCCTAAAAATTTGAACTGTGGCTGTGCACGATGGCTTATGCCTGTAATCCCAGCACTTAGGGAGGTCAAGGAGGGAGGAACACAGAGTCCATGGGTTTGAGACCAACGTGGGCAACATAGTGAGACCCCGTCTCTACAAAAAACTTAAAAATTAGCTGTGCATGGTGGTACACGCCTATAGTCACAGCTACTCGGGAGGCTGACGTCAGAGTATCGCTTTTGAGCCTTGGAGGTTGAGGCTGCAGTGAGCCATGATTGTGCCACTGCACTCCACCCTGAGTGACAGAGCAAGACCTTGTCTCAAAAAAGAAAAATCTGAATTGCGTACATCAATAAGTAGACGTAGACAACACATTGTTACAGGGTTCCTAGGCTCCATGAAGCCACTGAGAAGCCCCAAGATGCTCTAAAAGGAAGGACAGCACCATGTAAGACAGAAGGCATGAGAATATAATACCCACAATGCTTCAGTCAAGGGTGGAAGAGATGGGTAAACAGCCATAGAGCAGATGGAAGACAGGAGCTTGGGGTGAAGAAGAGCGAGGAACAGAGCAAAGACCAAAATAAAACACACACACAGACAAATTTAGGGACAAGTCTCTTTAAAAACCAAAAGAACTCTGCTGGGCTACAAAGGAGTTCCAAGTTCCACCTAAAACCAGCAAGTCTAAAAGGGCCTTGACCTTACTTCTCTAAACTCTCTTACTAGTTTGAGTTATTGGCTTGACCAGACAAGCAAGAAAAACTCTAACCACAACAATCAAGACCTAAAGGCCTGACCTTTAAACTAAATCAAGAGCTTTCATCTGAAACACCAACAAAGGGTTACTGAGTCGCTCAACACATACCAAAAAATAATTTGAAACAGCAATTCACTGGAATGATGGCAAAGGTTACTTAGACATTTGCATCAACAGGGTATTACAGCACACAATATGCTTAGTACAGAGCCTAGCACAAAACGTTAGCTGCTCCTGCTGTTTCTTCTGTTACCATTTCTGACTGAAAGAAAAACTGTTAAATGAGACTGGTAAAAAGGAATTTGGGGATGCAGAAATGCTGTTATTACAACTGCTACTTCTTATAATCAGTACCACTTTGGATGAAGAGATCACAGGTGAACCCAAATATCTATCATTACATCCCATTAAAAAATAAGCACTCTTGAAAGATATTCAAAATAGATCTCATAACTAACTCAATACCTGGACATAACTGAAGTTCATGTATAAATTGTTCTGTATTTCATATTTACTGTAAAAATAATGTGAAGCATGGAATCTATCAAATTCCTGGTTATCTCAACTTCTCCAAATTACATTTACAATTACCTCTATCCCACCCAAGTGACCTATCAAAAATACCTACAACAAGTATAATTAAGGTACCACAGTCCAGTAAGCACTTCCTCTTTTGACCTCTTCCAGAATTTCTCGGCTCTATTTCTTTTTTGAGACAGGACTCACTATGTTGTCCAGGCTGGAGTGTAGTGGCTATTCACAGACACAATCATATACTGCACTACAGCCTCAAACTCTCAAACTCCTGGGTTCCAGTGATCCTTCCACCTCAGCCTTCCCCAGTAGCTGGGACTATAGGAACAAGCTACTGCACCCAGCTAATCCCATTCAATTTTGCAATTAATCATTTATTGCTTTGAATTGTCATCTCTGATACTGCTATTCTACCTTTTACATTTCTATTTTCCGAACTATATAGTAAGCTTACCCTTAAGGATAAGGCCTGTAACTTTTTGCACATCTAGGCATTTAGTACAAAGGAGGTACTGTGTGGATTGACTAAAGATATTAGAATATTATACAAAACCAGAGACCAACTGTTCACAAACTTTCTCACCCAAACACATAAAAGATAGAAACAATTCAGTGTTACTATGGTAATGATATAATGATTATAATATGATGTGCGTAGCCCGCCATATCACACCCTAGCATGTAAGGATGGAGAAGCAAGAGCTTCATAAATAGGTGCTGGCACACTGACTTCAAACATGAACCATGGTCCCTGTTTCAACATTCACATGGAGGCCAGGTGCGGTGACTCACATCTGTAATCTCTACACTCCAGGAGGCCAAGGCAGGTGGATCACCTGAGGTCAGGAGTTTGAGACCAGCCTGGTCAACATGGCCAGGCTGATAGAAATCCCGTCTCTACTAAAAATAAAAAAATTAGCTGGGTGTGGTGATGCACGCCTGTAATCCTAACTATCTGGGAGACTGAGGCAGGAGAATCGCTTGAACCCAGGAGGCAGAGGTTTCTGTCAGTCAATCACAGCACTGCACTTCAGCCAGGGCACCAGAGCAAGACTCCGTCTCAAAAAAAGAAAAATGAACATGGAGACTGTCACTTTATACATGGTGTCCTCTCCCACGCAAAAGGGAAGAAAATATATGCGATAATGATCCTGTCCTCTGCCAACAGATTAAAATTTTAATAGTTTTTTTTTTAAATTCATGTAGACAAAAGCTAACAGTTAATGTACTGTTTTTAAAGGCTGGAGCACAGTCTTTTACTATGACATTTTGTTTTTATCTACAAATATTTAAAACTTTAGTTCATATAGGCCAGGCACGGTGGATCATGCCTGTAATCCCAGCACTCCGGGTGGCCGAGGCAGGCGGATCACAAGGTCAGGAGTTCGAGACCAGCCTGGCCAATATGGTGAAATCCTACCTCTACTAAAAATACAAAAATCATTCGGGTGTGGTGGAGGGCTCCTGTAGTTCCAGCTACTCTGGAGGCTGAGGCAGGAGAAATGCTTGAACCCGGGAGGCGGAGGCTGCAGTGAACCAAGATTGCGCCACTGCACTCCAGCCTGGGTGACAGAGTGAGACTCTGTCTCAAAAAAAAAAAAAAGACCTGTGCTCAGAGACCCACCACTACGCGGCTGTACAGCAAGAGAACCACACTATCTCCTTCAACTCAAATTTCTTCCCCAAGAACAGTGTCAGGATGTGAAATAAAACAACGTTTGGAAAACACAGTGCTTCATGCATAGTAACAATGCTAAAAATAACATTGCATTAAAACATTGCATTAAAACATTAAAACATTATAACATTAAAATGTGCAAACCTCATGATTTACCTAATCAGCCTCTAAATATTATATAATTCTAGCCCAGAAACTTACGTTCTTCAATCTCCATAGGGAGACCTCCACGAAACAATAATTTACTATAATGTCAGTTTCTACCAGTGTTCCATGTAATCACACAAAGAAAACTTCTGTATCGATTATAAAACTCACAGCCCATTAGGCTTTCAAAATATCTCTAATATAAAAGATTCTCCAACATTTATGTCAAACCATGATTAAGAAAAAGTTCCTGGTCAGGGGCGGTAGCTCATGCCCGTAATCCCAGCACTCTGGGAGGCCAAAGCAGATGGATCACTTGAGCCCACGAGTTCAAGATCAGTCTGGGCAACATGTTAAAACTCGAAACTCCATCTCTACTAAAAATACAAAAATTAGCCAGGTGTGATAGCACGCACCTGTAATCCCAGCTGCTCGGGAGGCTGAGGTATGAGAATCACTTGAACCTGGGAAGCAGAAGTCACAGTGAGCTGAGATCACACCACTGCACTCCAGCCCTGGCAACAGAGTGAGACTGACAAGAAAGAAAGGAAGAAAGGAAGAGAGAGAGAGAAAGAAAGAGAAAGAAAGAGAGAGAGAGAGAAAAGGAGGGAAGGAGGGAAGAAAAGCTCCTCTGTGATACACTGAGCTTTTTAACTTTTTAGCCACTGTTTCTGTCTTGGCTTCAAGAAAGTCTAAAAAATGATTCTACTTAATTTGACACTTCGCTAACATTTCTATCATCTTTCCCATCCAGAACTTCTTACTCCTTCCCCTCTGTTAGCCCTAGGCAGACCCTTAAAAACTGTCTAGTCTCACACATCCTTGTCTTATGAGTAACAAGAAGGCTTTCAGATATAAGGCCTCTTTTGATTAGAAACAAAATATGTGTATGTATAAAGCGTATGTATAAAATAAACACAGGATCTTTCTCACATTCACACAAAAGATCCTGTAACTTCTTCACATATTCGATGTAATAAAAACTGCAAAATACCCAAGAAAAATGGCACATATGACTAACAACCCCTTGAAAACTGACGACAAATAGTATCAAAATACTCCCTTAGGCACAGCTATGAAATAATAAGCCCTATTTCCAATAAACTTTACATGCAAACAGATGTGTCTTCTTCGTATTAATCATACTGGCAAGCTACACATTTATTTCAACAATAATGCCCCACACCCAAAATATTTTTGGAGTTTTCCTTTTGGAAGTGGCATTAAGGTTTATTTAGAATGCCACTGCATACCCAGTCCCCAGTACAATGCCTGACACACAGTAGGCACGCAAACTATTAAATGAATATACACAATAGTAGTATTTCCGGGCAGATGTGTCTCTGAAAATAGAAAACATTCAGTCCTAAAGCTTACTAATTAAATGGATGATGAAGCCGAGTAGTTCTTTTTCCTTTTTTTTGTATCAGAAGGGTAACGTGCTGATGATGTCATAACAAGGTTTGAGGGTGGCACATCCCACATATGCATACGAAGACCCAATCATCACGCTTATAATAGACTACAAAAGGATCCTGAGTAGTTTTTATAAAATACTATTTCTTAGAAAATACACCCTGAGTCTGAGCAGAGTCATAGTAAAGAACTAATCACTAACTCACATTTCAATCTTTAAGTCTCAGAAGACATCACATGTTTCACATTTCCTAAACGATGTACCTAATCAATCCCCTGACTATATGAGTAATACTAGTGATGTCAAAGAAACACATTTATGTTGACTTGCCTTGTGATTCGGACCTAGATGCTTTTAGGGGGGCCTCTGTGATGGTAAACCAATTGTCGAGTTCAATAATTCTCTCTGGAAATTGTTCATTAGTAGTTATACTTCCATAATATGCATTATTCTGTCCAATGCCATAAATGTTAAGTCCTTATAGTTTGTTTTCAAATACATGGTATCAGTGTTTTCTAAAACATTCATAGTACCCAAATCTCTTTCTAAATAATTATGCTTTACTATTAATTTATCATTTTTCTTAATGATCACCGTGGTTTAAAAGAAATCCATAAATTATTTGATACTTCTCCCATCAAGAGGTAGAGTCTAATTACTCTTCCTCATACATAAGCTAGCCTGATGACTTGCTTCTTGCAAAGATAATAAGGCAGAAGTGACACTGCAAAACTTCTAAGGCTAGGTCATAAAAAGGAATTCCAGCCTGGTTTTATTTCTTGGGATGCATGCCTTAACATGGTAGCCCTGGCTACCATGTTAAGGACTCTGGCTAATCGAAGTCTCCATGTTAAAGAAACTACACAGATAGAGGTGCCTAAGGAATCCCAGCTGTTGCAGACCCCAGTTGTTTGAGTCCTTAAACGAAGAAGCCTTCTAGATGACTCCAGCGTTTGACTGCAACTGCATGAGAAACACAGAGTAAGAACCACCTAGCAAGTACTGTCAATTCCCAGAAGTGTGAGATAATAATAATATATGATTGTTGTTTTACCCATTAAGTTTGGGTTGGTTTACTGCCCAGCAATAAAAAATCAGGATGATGAACAAAGAGAGAACTTCAATATTTTCTCGGGCCCTGGCTCCATTAGTGTATGACTAAAGCCTCATTTATGCTTCATCTTTACTATCTTCCTTACCATCTTCCTTCTACTGTACTACAATTTAAAAAACAAATTTTCTTCCTATTAATATTAAGGATTTTTATTTTCTTTTTTTTTGAGACGGAGTCTTGCTCTGTCACCCAGGCTGGACTGCAGTGGCACACTCTCGGCTCACTGCGAGCTCCACCTCCTGGGTTCACGCCATTCTCCTGCTTCAGCCTCCCAAGTAGCTGGGACTATAGGTGCTCACCACCACGCCTGGCTAATTTTTTGTATTTTTAGTAGACTGGGTTTCACCACGTTAGCCAGGATGGTCTCGATCTTCTGACCTCGTGATCCACCCGCCTCGGCCTCCAAAAGTGTTGGGATTATAGGCATGAGCCACCACACCTGGCCAAGAAGGATTATTTTTTAAAACACATAAAAACTTTCTATTAATTTATACCTATGAACTTCCTTCAACATTTATTTCAAATACTTATTTACAAATCTATTTAACCATAGACTCATCTGAGTAGTACATTTGCTCAAAATAAAAGACAATCCTTTTTTTTTTTTTTTTTTTTTTTTGAGACCGAGTCTCGCTCTGTCGCCTAGGCTGGCATGCAGTGGTGCGATCTTGGCTCACTGCAAGCTCCACCTCCCAGGTTCACGCTATTCTCCTGCCTCAGCCTCCCAAGTAGCTGGGACTACAGGCGCCTGCCACCACACCCAGCTAATTTTTTGTATTTTTAATAGAGACGGGGTTTCACCGTGTTAGCCAGGACTCAGCCAGGTCTCAGTCTCCTGACCTGGTGATTCACCCGCCTCGGCCTCCCAAAGTGCTGGGATTACAGGCGTGAGCCACCGTGCCCGGTCAAAGCCAATCCTTATGTAGTATCAAGAAGCAACACTTTGGGTCAGGCATGGTGGCTCAGGCCTGTAATCCCAGTACTTTGGGAGGCTGAGGTGGGTGGATCACTTGAGGTCAGGAGTTCAAGACCAACCAGTCAACATGGTGAAACCCCGTCTCTACTAAAAACACACAAATTAACCTAGCGTGGTGGCAGGCGCCTGTAATCCCAGCTACTCGGGAGGCTGCGCTGAGATCGTGCCAATGCACTCCAGCCTCGGCAACAGCGAGACTCCAGCTCAAAAAAAAACAAAAAAAGTCACACTTTTATATATACAACTGACAGGCCAACTCTCAACAATCACACCCGGTAACGAATACTGATAGAAATGTTATTTCCTCGTCCCTGCAATCAGGAGACTGCATAAGGAAACAAAAGTTGACAAACCCAAAACCCTCACCAACCATTAATCTCTTAGTAAAATGGTCTCCAAACATCCCTGTAAATGTAACAAGTGCACAAACTGGCCTATCGCTTCCACATCTTTTGAAGCTAAGCCACTGCTAGTCACAGGCTGTTAAATCTGACAATACCATGTAGTCCGATGCAAAATATTTGCAAAATGAAATTGCCAATCTTGCAAAAGCTACAAGACTTCATGAGATCTAGAGAAAGCAATGCTGAGAAATTCAACAAAACGTACATACACGTCAGTGGCAAACAAACATATACACAGACCAATTAAAAGACAATGAATAGGCCGTACGCGGTGGCTCAAGCCTGTAATCCCAGCACTTTGGGAGGCCGAGACAGGCGGATCACGAGGTCAGGAGATCAAGACCACCCTGGCTAACACGGTGAAACCCCGTCTCTACTAAAAAATACAAAAAACTAGCCCGGCGAGGTGGCGGGCGTCTGTAGTCCCAGCTACTCGGGAGGCTGAGGCAGGAGAATGGCGTGAACCCGGGAGGTGGAGCTTGCAGTGAGCTGATATCCGGCCACTGCACTCCAGCCTGGGCGACAGAGCGAGACTCCATCTCAAAAAAAAAAAAAAAAGACAATGAATATCGAAGATGGGTGTGGTGGCTCACGCCTGTAATCCCAACACTTTGGGATGCCGAAGCAGGATAATCCCTGGAGCCTAAGAATTTAATATCAGCCTGGGCACCATAGTGAGACCCCATCTCTACTTGGGAGGCTGAGGTGGGAGAATCATTTCAGCCCGGGAGGTTGATGCTGCAGTGTACAGTGATGGTGCCACTGCACTCCATCCTGGGCAGCAAAGCAAGACGCTGTCTCAAAGAAAATTAAACTGAAAGTGACAATTGTACTTTAATATAGAATGTCAACATCAAATGATTACATGTAGCCCTTGGAAAAACCACAAATATGTTTGTAAAAATTACTCCACGATAAAATTCAAATGAAACCAAATGCAGCATGTGAACTTTGACTGAATTCTGGTTTAAAAATTCCCACTATTATACACACACATTTTGAGGACAGGTGGAGAAAAATGAATATACACTGAGTATTGGATGGTATTAGGGAAGTTTTGTTAATTTCCTATAAAGTGTGATAACAGTACAGTGGTTATATAGAAAAAGGAGAAAAAGGTTCATATTTAGAAGATACAAGCACATGTATTTAAAAATGAAGTATTACAATGACTGCAACTTTCAAATAGTTCAAAGTTATTTACATACACACATATTTTGCAAATATAGCAAAATCTTAGTAAGTTAGGCAGGAATATCATCACCCTTATTCAGCCAAGAAGTTACAGAAGATCCATCTTCCTCCCTTTACAATCCTTAGGATTAAAGATTTTCTTATAAAAGGGAGGGGGAAAATATGTCAGAAGCGTTCGAACCACAGCAAATCCATCCTGAATTGTAGACGCTGGTTAAAGTAAGGCTGAGACCTACTAGGCCGCGTTCCCAGACAGTTAGGCATTCTAAGTCACAGGATGAGATAAGAGGTCAGGACAAGATACAGGCCATAAAGACCTTGCTGATAAAACAGGTAGCAGTAAAGAAGCTGGCTAAAACCCACCAAAACCGAGAGGGCAATGTGAGTGACCTCTGGTAGTCCTCACTACTACACTCCCAACAGTGCCATGACAGTTTACAAATGCCATGGCAACGTCAGGAAGTTACCCTATATGGTCTAAAATGGGGAGGAACCCTCAGTTCCTAGTAACTGCCTACTCCTTTCCCAGAAAAACTCATGAATAATCCCTATTATTAAGATCAGGAAATAACATTCTATCGGTATATATTACCAGTATGATGGTTGACAGTTGGCCTGTCAGGTGTATTATTTACTAGGGTATATGCTACTGTTTAGCATATAATAAAGAAATAACCATAAAAATTAGCAATCAGCAGCCTTTGGGGACTGTTCTGCCTACCAACTAGCCATTCTCTTTTCCTTTACCTTTTTAATAAACTTGCTTTCACTTAAAAAAAAAAATTTACTGAACCTAGAAGGTATTATCTACCTTCTAAAAGGTTATCCAGATAATTCATTGTTCTTTCAATTCTTCTGCATGTTTGAAAATGTTTACAATAGAATACTGGAAAAAACAAAAATAAAAATCTCACTAAAACTACACAAACACACACACACACCCCAGTCAAGAATCTCCATTTAAGGAATGCCTCCTAAAGAAAATACAGAGGAAAAAAAGAAAAAGGTAAAGTTATAATGTGCTACCTTTCACCTGAACCTGGGAGGCGGAGGTTGCAATGAGCTGAGATCATGCCACTGCACCCTAGTCAGGGGGACAGAGCAAGACTCTATCTCAAAAAAAAAAAAAAAGAATTATATTTCTTTTAAGAAGTTTCTAGGGCCAGGTATGGTGGCTCACACCTGTAATCCCAACACTTTGAGAGGCTAAGGAAGGCAGATCACTTGAGGCCAGGAGTTCGAGACCAGCCTGGCCAGCATGGCGAAACTCCATCTCTACTAAAAATATAAAAACTAGCCGAGCATGGTGGCACATGCCTGGAGTCCCAGCTGCTCTGGAGGCTGAGGCACAAGAATTGCTTGAACCAGGAAGGCGGCGGTTGCAGTAAGCCAAGATCCTGCCACTGTACTCCAGCCTGGGCAACAGAGACTCTGTCTTTAAAAAAACAAAAAATTTCTGGAGGAAAAAATATTTTAGATGAAACTAAATCACCATTCTTTATTCAATGACTTTCATGTTCTTATTTTAGGTGAATAGTTAAATAAGCTAAAACACTTTCCTAGGAATGTATTCTTTTTCTTTTTCTTGTTCTTGAGACGGAGTCTCGCTCTCGCCCAGGCTGGAGTGCAGTGGCACACTCTCGGCTCACTGCAACTTCTGCCTCCCGGTTTCAAGCAATTCTCCTGCCTCAGCTTCCTGAGTAGCTGGGATTACAGTCGCGCACCACCACGCCTGGCTAATTTTTGTATTTTTAGTAGAGACAGGGTTTCACCATGTTGGTCAGGCTGGTCTCTTAACTCCTGACCTCGTGATCTGTCCACGTTGGCCTCCCAAAGTGCTGGGATTACAGGCATGAGCCACCGCGTCTGGCCATAATTTATTCTTTTTCCATTATTAAAATAACATATATACATATGCAAAAGTATATAAAATACAAAATCATATCAAGAAATATCAAAAGTAATCAACCATAACCCAGAGGCAAGTATACCATCATTTTGTTTTAGCACTTAAGAAACTTTAGTCTTTACCACGGTTAGTATCATAGACTTTTTCACCTCTTAGATAGAAAAATACATTGTCTTTTATTCAGTTCAGTGATTCTACTGGTCTCTCCGAAAGATTTGCAGGTTTTTTCCCAACGACAGTGAGGCATTTGACCTGAATCATCCATTCAAGCTTGATCGTCCTAATTAACAATAGCAAACACCAACAACTTGGCTGGAGAGAGGTGAAGTACATTCTTTGTAGCCGTGAAATCAAGCAACTTGCCTACATGGAAAATGGAATTCACACCCCTTAGTGCACTGGTTCCACTATTCTATGCCTAACCAACTATATTACCAGTTATGGCCAATTTATGGCCTAGCACGTCATATTTACTTGATCATGATATTACCAAAGTCATTATTGAAGATAATTAACAAGATATCCTTTTCTACAAGAAAATTATTCAACTATTTGAAACTCTATGTACACATCAGTCTAAGCATTCTGGGCTTCTTTTAGTTCCTCAAATACACAGCAGAGGGTCTTCGCATGTGCTCTTCCTTCTGCCTAGAGAGCTCTTCTAGTTCTTAACACCTTGTCCTACATCCTACAGCTCCCCCACCAACCCCTCAGCCTACCTCCTTTTCATTCACTATCCCGATTCTCATTTTCAACACTTCTTCAGGTAAGTATTTTCCCTGCCCAAGACTGAACTGGTGCCTCTAGTGAAGAATCCTGAACTTTCCCCTTTTACTGTACTTGTCACACGGTCCTGTAATTGTCTCTTTTCATGAACCAACCACCACCACCAGATACCCAAGACTAGAATGACAGGCACCAGACGCCCCTAAATCTTGCTGAATAATTAAACACCATTTTAATGACTTCACACACACACACACATATACACACACACACACACGCGCATACGCACACACACACACACACCCCTGTTTGGATACATATACACAAACACCGTGTATTCATATTTATAATTACATAAATACACAAACATACATATACACAGTGTGTGTTCACATTAATACATAATTACATACACACACACACACACACACACACACACACACACACACACACACGAAGAAAAACAAGTAACTTCCTCTATCCTTTGCAAAGGAAATGCAATAAGGCTAAGTTAATGTAGGGTGGAGTCTTTGCCACTTAACTAATCACCTAAGCACTCCGGCCCTCAGTTTCGTCAGCTATAAAATAAAACCTAAAATCCTTCTTGGTGTAAAGTTTCGATGAACATCTCAAAACATTCTACTTAGCAGTGTAAAGTCACAAGGTAATATCTATTACAGTCTAATACACAGAACAATGGGTTTCCTGGAAAACAGAAGTTAAAAAGCTTCTCATTGAGCATTTGGCAGTACTAGGACCTCCTAAACAGCCTTCCCAAAAAACAAGAGCAACACCCTTAATCCATCAGAAATCAAAGGTAAACAAACATTTTCAAACTCAGGTGATATGCCATCATCAATGCGCTTTTGCTTTATCACATACTTGATAAAGCTGCACTCCAGCCTGAGCGACAGAGCGAGACTCCATGTCAAAAAACAAAATAAAATAAAGGGGGAAGGGGTGAGGAAGCAATAAAGAAGACCTGGGGATGCTTTTTAAGAGCTCCTCTTCAGTTAAACTAACAGATAGCAAGAGTTTAGAAAGCTCTATTTTCTGTCCGCTACTACTAAATACCTGTTAGAATAAGTACAAAAAAAGTAAAAGGGCAGGTCTGAGGCAGGAAATAAAAATCAAACCTTAAAATGGCAGAACTGGCCAACATATATCAAATATAACTCATAAAACAGTATCTATAGCTCTACAATCACACAGAGTCAAGGCTGAAATGGACTTTCAGACATTAAATATACCTCCTCATTTACAAACAAGTAAAATGAAACTCACTGCATGAAAATGACTATGTGACTGGTCAGTGGAATGACCAAGCCTCCTAACTCCAACTCTATAGTCTTTCCAGTTCTCAGAGCTCTCTTCCATAGGGCCTGTCTGTGGTAGGCACACAGTATCTTTCAGATACACAGTATCACTCTACAAATTCTGCAGGAATTGCAATACTTGATAATTAGTGTCAATATCATAAAACAAACTTTCGAAAGATAGATAAAATGTTATTACAAAACTTAACAGATATATCTAAATTCAAATTATCTATCTATCTATCTATCTATCTATCTATATGCACACTTTTTTTTTTTTTTTTTTTTTTTTCTTGAGACAGAGTCTTGCTCTGTCACCAGGCTGGACTGCAGGGTCGCGATCTAGGCTCAGTGCAACCTCCAACTCCCTGGTTCAAGCGATTCTCCTGCCTCAGCCTCCCAAGTAGCTGGGATTACAGGTACACACCACCATGCTCAGGTAATTTTTTTTGTATTTTTAGTAGAGACGGAGTTTCACCTTGTTGGCCAGGATGGTCTCGATCTCGTAACCTCGTAATCTGCCTGCCTCGGCCTCCCAAAGTGCTGCCCGACCCGGTCTCATTTTTAAGTATCTCTGTGCGAGCAGCATTTGAAGAGGCCATATAGTCAATTCCAGCCTGTGCACAATGAGCAAACAGACTCCCTGCAAGGCTCAGGTATCCTATCTTCCCTCCATCAATGCCTATAGATCAAAATTCAAGAGAACTTAAGGAAGAGGATAAACCAGTCCACAGGTCCTGCAACCTTGTCTTCAAAGTCCTTCCTACGCAACCATTAGATCCTTCTTCCCTATCACTTATATTATCAATTAGCACTTAATTCCTTCTTTACATGTCTGTCTCCTCATTAAACTGAAAGCTCCATGAGGGCAGAGGCCAGCCATCTTTGTATTCCAATGTATACACAGGTTAGCTGGCAAAGTATTTGTTGCACTGAGTTAAAGAATAAAAATCTGGCTGGGTGCAGTGGCTCACGCCTGTAATCCCAGTACTTTGGGAGGCCAAGGCAGGCAGATCAACTGAGGTCAGGAGTTCGAGATCAGTCTGGCCAATATGGCAAAACCCCATCTCTACTAAAAATACAAAAAATTAGCCAGGCATGGTGGCACGCGCCTGTAATCCCAGCTACTCGGGAGACTGAGGCAGGAGAATCGCTTGAATCCAGGAGGTGGAGGTTGCAGTAAGCCAAAATCGCCACTGCACTCCAGCCTGGGCAACAAGAGTGAAACTCTGCCACAACAACAACAACAACAAAAAGAATAAAAATCTTTTTCCCACTTTCCTTGTTCACTTATTTTCCATTCATCAACATAATTAAGTAAAAGAAATCATGGACAATCATAGATTCACAGTTCTTTCTTCCTCTGAGTCATTCTATAATACAAAAACCCTTTTCCAAATATTCCATGTTCATGGATTAGAAGAATCAGTATTGTTAAAATGTCTATACTACCCAAAGCAACCTATATATTCAATGCCATCTCTATCAAAATACCAATGACGTTCTTCACAGAAACAGAAAAAACAATCCTAAAATTTATATGGAACCACAGAAGACCCAAAATAGCCAAAGCTATCCTGAGCAAAAGAACAAAATTGGAGGAATCACATTAGCTGACTTCAAATTATACTACAGAGCTATAGTAACCAAAAAGCATGGTACTGGCATAAAAACAGACACACAGACCAATGGAACAGAAAAGAGAACCCAGAAACAAATCCATACATTTACAGTGAACTCATTTTCAACAAAGATGCCAAGAACATACACTGGGGAAAAAACAGTCTCTTCAATAAATGGTGATGAGAAAATTGGATGTCCATATGCAGAAGAATAAAACTAGACCCCTGTTTCTCACCATACTCAGAAATCAAATCGAAATGGGTTAAACTTAAATCTAAGACCTAAAAGTTTGAAACTTCCCAAAAAAAAATTGGGGAAATTCTCCAGGACATTGGACTGGGCAAAGATTTCTTGAGTAATACCCTACAAGCACAGGCAACTAAAGCAAAAATGGACAAATGGGATCACATCAAGTTAAAAAGTTTCTGCAGGCTGAGCGCGGAGGCTCATACTAGCACTTTGGGAGGCCAAGGAGGCTGGATCACAAGGTCAGGAGTTCGAGACCAGCCTAGCCAACATGGTCAAACCCTGTCTCTACTAAAAATACAAAAATTAGCTGGGCATGGTGGTGGGTGCCTGTAATTCCAGGTACTCGGGAGGCTGAGGCAGGAAAATTGCTTGAACCCAGGAGGCAGAGGTTGCAGTGAGCCAAGATCATGCCACTGCACTCCAGCCTGGGCAACAGAGCAAGATTCCATCTCAAAAAATAAAAACAAATAAATAAATAAATAAGCTTCTGCAAACTAAAGCAAACAATCCACCAAGTGAAGAGACAATACACAAAATGGGAGAAAATATTTACAACTATCCATCTGATAAGAGATTAATAATGAGAATATATAAGGAGCGCAAACAACTCTACAGGAAAAAATCTAATTAAAAATGAGCAAAAGGTCTGAATAGACATTTCTCAAAAGACATATAAATGGCAAACAGGTATATGATGAAAAAAAGCTATTCCCTACCACAACCACAAGAACATGGAAATAGGAGTTAAAAAAAGACCAAATGATCTAGCCCAACTCTCTCATTTTACAAATGAGTTGTATCATTTATTCAAGGTCATATCATCATATGGCCAGTGTCGGATACAAAGAACAAATTCACGATCTTGCTTACTCCAACTTACATTCTATCTACCACCATATCAGCCTATCTAAAAATTTAAATCACTACATATTATCTCATCAATTTTTTTTTTTTTTTGAGACAGAGTCTCACTCTGTCGCCCAGGCTGGAGTGCAATGGCATGATCTCGGCTCACTGCAACCTCTACCTCCCAGGTTCAAGTGACTCTCCTGCCTCAGCCTCCTGAGTAGCCAGGATTACAGGCGCTCACCACCACGCCCGGCTGATTTTTGTATTTTTGGTAGAGACGGGGTTTCGCCACATTGGCCGTGCTGGTCTCGAACTCCTGACCTCAGGTGATCGGCCCGCTTCGGCCTCCCAAAGTGCTGGGATTACAGGCGTGAGCCACTGTGCCCAGCCTATATCTCATCAATTTACAATCACATCTAAAAATGCAAAGTTTTCTTTAAACTTATGTCTTCTAATCTATGTTATCTTAGAATAAACCATTTTGGCTGGGTGCAGTGGCTCACACCTGTAATCCCAACACTTTGGGAGGCCAAAGGAGGTCAGGAGTTTGAGACTAGCCTGGCCAACATGGTGAAACCCCGTTTCTACTAAAAATACAAAAAATTAGCCAGGCGTGGTGGCAGGCATCTGTAGTCCAAGCTACTCGGGAGGCTAAGGCAGGAGAATTGCTTGAACCTGGGAGGTGGAGGTTGCAGTGAGCCAAGAAGGCACCACTGCACTCCAGCCTGGGCGACAGAGCAAGACTCTGTCTCAATTAAAAAAAAAAAAAAAAAAATCAAAAATGCACATGCGGAGAATGTTTCTATCTCTAGTATTCTGACATGGATGCCAAAAATATCTAGCATATTGTGTTACCACTGAAGGAAGTTGGGTGATAGATCCATGGTACCTCTCTGTACTAATTTGCATCTTCTTTTGAGTCTGTAATTATTTCAAAATAAAAGGTTAGAAAAACAAGCTAGGTGCAGTGGCACTCACCTGTAATCCTAGCTACTTGTCTGTAATCCCAGCTACTCCCAGGAAGCTGAGGCAAGAGGGTTGCTTGAGCCCAGGAGTTCAAGATCAGCCTAGGCAACACAGCAAGACTCTGTCTCAAAAAAAAAAAAAAAAAGATACAAAAACAATACATGGCATACCCACCTGATGCCACTCCCTGAGCTTGCTAATCTACAACCTCACTCTTCTCCAAGCTTTCCCCATGAGCCAGAAAAAGTTCCAAACACTTCTCAACCCAAAGTTTCAGGATGGTTTGGTACGGCAATTGAAACACACCAGCCATCCCTGGCGTAGCACTTTTTGCACATGGGAAGAACACAAGCATTTACCCAACAAGAAAAACTAATCTAACACTGTTCTCAAACTCTGTGCAGGCAATAGCATGGAAAACATTTACACAGCCCAAACTCTACCTCTTGTACCAGTCTTTCATAGTGCTACTATCTATGGATGAGCCTCATTTCTCCCAGCTAGACTGTGACCTTACAAGCACCCAAATGCATTTTAAAAAGCTATCCTTTCAGTATCTCACAGTTGTATAGAGGACCTAGAATTTATGTAACTTAATCTAAATTTTTCCAATTTCGTGGTTAAAAAAAAAAGAAGCGAACAAAAACACACTACTCTAGCTTAAAGTCTTCTCTCTTAATTGGGAAAATTATTTCCTCGCATTTTAGTTTTACCACGCACACACACGGTGGGAGTAAAATTCAAGGAACAGAAGAGAGGAAGAGAGAGAGAGAGAGAAAATCAAGAACAGGAAAATATTCTATTCTCAAACAGACAGGTATAAAACCTGTAAGTCTAACGGGAAAAGGAAGGTTGGAGGCAGTGAAGAACTGGCAAGTTTGGCCCTATTTGCCATCATCAACTAATGTTAAGACAAAGAAAAGAGGTCTTCAAGCTCTGCTGCTCCTGAAGACTACACAGTGGTCTTCAAGCTTTGCTGCTCCTTATGACAGTCCATCCCATGAGATGCACTGCTTTAAATCAAGAGACCTCCTAACTGGGAAAAAACACCACAATCCATGATTTTACTACAATTTGATTAGGTATGTTACAATAATTTCAATTCAACTGTCAGAAAAACCTTCTACTTAAAAAAAAAAAAAAAACTTAAACAAATCATGTCCCCAATCCCCAAAACATGCTATTATCTCTCAAGAATGTCTTAAAATTGATCAAAGAAAGACAAAGACTGAATCTTCATGTCAATTGAAGAAGCTTTTTACATTCCCAGAGCCCTCTGAAGAGCAGAGAGACCCTAGAGAAAAGCAAAATACCAACTGTCCTCAAGTCCCTGCCACTCCAGAGTTTCATGAAACCAGAAACATTCAGGGACGGTATGGGGTGGCTGCTAATTCCTGTACTGTACTACAGTACTGACTCCTGTCTCTGCATGCAAGTGTCACATGTACTCTTCAGCAGCTCTCAGCTCTCAAAAGTAGCAGAAAGATGAGTAGATGCCAACAAAATCAGCCCACATGTCATCTCTGACCTACAAACCATGGCCTGCCAACCTATACTACAGGAATCACTCATTTCTGTTTCTGCATCCCCTAGGCAGTGACAGAATTCTACCAGCGATCATTTCATGTAGCAGCAATTTGGGTTCATCCTCCTATTGACAACTATAGGAGGCAAAAAAAAAAAGTACTTCCCCCAAAAAACAACTACAGAAACAAAAGGTCCCACTGCCCATACTCCCCCTACTCAATTACTCTCTAATCTACATATAATAATCAGAATACCTGATAAGCAGAAAAAACACAATCACTTAAGGAAAACATCTATGAATTTCCTGGAGATGAAGACAAGTTTAAACATCACTAGAAATATAAGCCTATTAAGAGAATGAATATTTAGCCAGGCATGGTGGCTCATGCTTGTAATCCCAGCACTTTGGGGGGCTGAGGCAGGAGAATCACTTGAGTCTCAGAGTTTGAGACCGGCCTGGGCAACATGATGAAACCCCATCTCTATGAAAAATACAAAAATTAGCCAGGTGTGGTGGCATGCACCTGTAGTCCCAGCTACTAGGGAAGCTGAGGTGCGAGGACTACTTGAGCCTGGGAGATTGAGACTGCAGTGAGCCAATACTGTGTCACTGCACTCCAGCCTGAGTGACAGAGTGAGACCTTGTCTCCAAAAAAGAAAAAGAAAAAGAAAAAGAAAGAGAGAGAGAGAGAGAATGAGAGAACAAATGTTTAAACTACAATTGCCCACAATTTCATAAAAATTGTTTGATTGGTAATGCTTCCTTAAAAGACTTAAAGTAGGGTTTGTAGAGGCAAAGGATGTTACAGAGCAATAATTGGACAAGTTCGAATTACTTCTGGACAAGAAACAAAGTCACTACTACAACATAAGAAAACAGATAATGAGCTGAAAAAAACCTAATACCCCTCTCCCCAAAGCCTTCCATATAAAACTCTGTTTTCATCATTTAGAAATTAAAATAACCCTACCATATTGTCTGTGCTTTCTTAGCTTTCTCCATCAAATTAACTTCCTAATCTCAAATTTAGCTTTTCTTTAGGCTTAAAAAACCATCTTCCTCCACTTCTCACTTCATAACAAGGAGGCTGTCACAGAAAACACCCAAATGAATTTCCATCATGCCTGTAAGTAAGAGTCTTGAAGACACAGGTAAGGCCATCTCTGGAGTTCCAGGTTGTCTGTGAGGTAGACCTGGTATCTGAATTCAAGTAAAGACCTGGAATACCTCATCATCTGAATTCTGAACAGCAGATTCATGCTGGAGCAGAGCCAGTTTCTTGAAACGGCAGGTTCTCGACACTTCTATATTACAGAAATGGGGTCTGAACTCATGGGGAAGAAAATAAAAACTTATCTACTGATCCATTCATCACAGTGCTTTGTAGACTAACCATTATCATAATCGTTATAACTAGCAATCTAGAATACAACCATTACATTTAATGGAATTCTAAAATATAATCTTTTTACATATACTAGTATGTTTTTTAATTAACACAAAAATTTGCTGTCAAGAAAAATCTAGGTTTTTATTATCAGTGGATTTTTCCTATGAAAAATATTGTAACAAATTGAAGCCAAGAAAAACTTCAGGCCAGCCACGGTGTCTCCTGCAAACCACAGTGTCGGTTAACAAACCCCTTCAGTTTGTTAACCACTACACTTGGGAGGCCAAAGTGGGAAGACAGCTTGAGGCCAAGAGTCTGAGACCAGACTGGGCAACACAGCAGGACCATGTCTCTAATTTTAAATAAATAAATAAATAAATAAATAAGGCCAGGCACAGTGGTTCACGCCTGTAATCCCAGCACCTTGGAGAGGCTAAGACAGGATAATTGCTTGAGCCCAGGAGTTTAAGACCAGTCTGGGCAACACAGAGAGACTCCAACTCTACAAAAAATTAAACATCAGCCATGTGTGATAATGTAAGCCTGCAGTCCCAAATACCCAGGAGGCTGAGGCAGGAGGATCGCTTGAGCCCAGAAGGTCAAGGCTGCAGTGAGCCATGTTCACATCACTACACTTCAAGAGCCTGTCTCCAAAAAAAAAAAAAAATTAAAATAATAAACAAGAAAAAAATAAAGATTAGAGAATAGCTAGAAAGAGCAAACTACCCAAATTTACATCAGCTAGAAAGCAGATTTAAAAACTGTGGTACAGTCATGAAATAAGTACTACCTTTTTTGTTTGAGACAGAGTCTCACTCTGTTGCCCAGGCTGGAGTGCAATGGCGTGATCTTGGCTCACTGCAACCTCCGCCTCCCTGGTTCAAGCAAAGAAAATACTACTTTTAATATAAAAGAAAAAACCACTACATGCTGCAACACAGATCTGTCGCAAAAGCATTGTTCTAAGCAAAAGAAAACATACATGATTCCATTTCTATGAAATTCAAAAAGGAAAAAATTACAGTGAGAGAAAGCGGAACAGTGGTTGCTAGGTAGTCAGGACCTAGGGGGACATGACTGAAAATACAAAGGGACACCAGGTAACTTTTTGGGGTGATGAAAATGTTTTGTACCTGGATTGTGGTGGTGGTTACACAACTGTACACGTTTGCCAAAATTCATCAAACTGTACACCTAAAATGGGTTAATTTTACTGATTGTAAAGTATAACTCAATAAAGATGAAAATAAGAGTCAAAGACATTTTATCAAGTGAATGATACTGTCAGAAATTGAACAAATAACAGTATTTTAGCTGTGCAAGTAACATAAATTGTATATTTACAAGTAAAATAACATTAAATATTAACACCTTCTTTAATATCCTGACAAAATGACAATGTTACAAAGCATGGTTATCTAAGAATTTATTGTATTTCTAATTTTGAAGGGGTTTGTTAACCACCACACTGATTCTCTCCAGAAAGTAGTAAGAAATATGATCTCAGAGAATAATTTCTTATAGCCAAGTCCAGTTGACTAATACCTCATCTGTCTATTAATTTATGAAAATGCTGCAAACTTTTCACATGACAATCTTATTTCTCAAAGTGACGAATCACTTAATTTCAAGAATCCTATCTTATCATCATTATCTAACAACTACAAGAGACTGCTGACAAAATGCTGTCTTTCTGGAGGTTAAGAAGTTATAGCACTGAGGCCAGGCATGGTGGCTCACGCCTGTAATCCCAACACTTTGGGAGGCCAAGGCAGGTGGATCACCTGAGGTCAGGCATACAAGAACAGCCTGACCAACATGGTGAAACCCTGTCTCTACTAAAAATTGGCTGGGCGTGGTGGCTCACACTTGTAATCTCAGCTACTTGGGAAGCTGAGGCAGGAGAATTGCTTGAACCCGGGAGGCAGAGGTTGCAGTGAGCAGAGATCATGCCATTGCACTCCAGCCTGGGCAACAAGAGCGAAACTCCAACTCAAAACAAAACAAAACAAAACAAAACAAAACAAAAACAAGTTATAGCACGGAGCTTTTTTCTGAGGTTTTTTTTTTTGTTTTTTTTTGTTTTTTTTTGAGACAGAGCCTCGTTCTGTCGCCCAGGCTGGAGTGCAGTGGCGTGATCTCGGCTCACTGCAAGCTCCGCCTCCTGGGTTCACGCCATTCTGCCTCAGCGTCCCAAGTAGCTGGGACTACAGGTGCCCGCCACCATGCCCGGCTAATTTTTTTTGTATTTTCAGTAGAGACGGGGTTTCACAGTGTTAGCCAGGATGGCCTAGATCTCCTGACCTCGTGATCCGCCCACCTTGGCCTCCCAAAGTGCTGGGATTACAGGCGTGAGCCACCGCGCCCGGCCAGCACTGAGCTTTAAGGAACTAAATAATTCCCCAGTGGCCCTTTCTTCTAAGGTTACAATCCAAGCAAGTTTCTCTTATTCTACGAATGTCAAATTTTTTAACATGTTAGAACCCAATCAGCTTTATTAAGTAAAATTATCAAAATTGTCAATCACAAATAAACATTGATGAGACAACAGGAAAATCTGGGCAATTCTGTTATTAAGGATTTTTCAGGTTTTTTTTTTAAAGGCTTCATATTTTGAGATATATAGTGAAGCTATAGCAAATTACCCGAGAGAGGAGAATAAATGGAGAGAGAGTTGAAATCAGATTGGTCATGAGTTGACAACTCTTGAGACTGGGTGATGGCAACATGGTTGTTCACTATATTATTCTCTCTACTCTTGTATATGCTTAAAGTTTTCCAAAATAAAAAAGCTTAAAAATAATACTCGGGAAAACTTAAAGAACAGTTCTAAAAATAAATCAACAATTCATAACCACAGTGAGCCAAGAGAAGTGGCTATTTTCATTTGACCAGAATGCCAAGGAGTCAAAATTACAGAAACATGGATGCTAACTGGAGTCTGTCTTCTTAATGAGAAATATGTGTAATATGGCCGAGCACAGTGGCTCATGCCTGTAATTCCAACACTTTGGGAGGCCTAGGTGGGCAGATCACGAGGTCAGGAGTTCGAGATCAGCCTGACCAACATGGTGAAACCCTATCTCTACTAAAAATACAAAAATTAGCCGGGCATGGTGGCTGCCACCTGTAATCCCAGCTACTCAGGAGGCTGACGCAGGAGAACTGCTTGAACCCAGGAAGCAGAGGTTGCAGTGAGCCAAGATCGCACCAATATGCTGCCACTGCACTCCAGCCTGGGCAAGAGCAAGACTCAAAAAACAAAATAAATATGTATGATAAAATGAGGGAAGCGAGATATTAAGTACATCCTCCTGCAACATAAAATTGCTCCCTTTAATATACCTTATAAGACCTACGTCCGTGTAACTCAGTCTTCAGCAATTAAATTTTCCTTTAGAGACTATTTCCTAAATAACCTAACTGTCTAATTGTTAGGGGAAAAAACTCTGACCTTTCCTAATTTCACCCATTATTCCTAGTCATATTCCTGTGTATCCTGTAATTTTCTTCACAAGTGTCTGTTTATTCCTAGTCCTATGATTCAGCCACAGATTTCCTGATTTATAAAATTGCTCTGCCTTTGTTTTGATTTTCTATTTTTGTTTGGTTATTCTATACCCTGTTGTTAATCTTACTTAAGCAAATTCATTTGAACGTATTGACTTCTTTTCCAATACAATAAATCTAGTATTGGTTTTTTATTGTCTGTTTTTGTTTTCGATATGGAGTCTCGCTCTGTCACCCAAGCTGGAGTGCAGTGGCACAATCGTGGCTCACTGCAACCTCGGCCTCCCAGGTTCAAGCAATTCTCCTGCCTCAGGCTCTTGAGTAGCTGCAACTACAGGCGCCCACCACCACGCCCAGTTAATTTTTGTATCTTAATAGAGATGCGGTTTCACCATGTTGGCCAGGCTGGTCTCAAACTTCTAACCTCAGATGATCCGCCCACCTCAGCCTCCCAAAGTGCTGGCATTACAGGTGTGAGCCACTGCACCTGGCATAATGAATTTAGTATTGTTTTTAGGTAACAATTTCAATAATCAAATGGTGAGATTTCTCACTGATTTGGTGATATGATGCTCCATCCCACACAACCTAATGTCTGGGGGGGGGGGTTTGATTGATTTTTGTTGTTGTTTTTGTTTTGTTTTTTGATGCAGCACAATAAAATTTCAAGCAGCTTTCAATTATCATAACCTCTACTCACCTCAACCTTTGTTGTGGTTCATATAATCCCTGGCATATTTTCTGGCTCCTACTGAGAGGGTGAAGATATATCTGAGTCTTTAAAACCTAAAAGTTCTTAATAAACATAACGAACACTCACTAAATGCCAAGACTTGTGCAAAAACACACTTTCTATGCCAACACTATCCAAGAGAACTTTCAGTGACGATGGCACTGCTCTGTACCTGCACTGTCCAATGTGGTAGTGAGTAGCTACGTGGGGCTACAGAGAATTTAAAATGTGACTAGTTACGGATGAAGTGACTTAAATTTTTATTTAATTTCAATTAATCTTAATTAATTTTTTCCTTTTTTTTTTTTTTTGAGACAGAGTCTTGCTCTGTTGCCCAGGCTGGAGTGCAGTGGCACGATCTCGGCTCACTGCAAGCTCTGCCTCACGGACTCAAGTTCTGCCTCATGGGCTCAAGTAATTCTCCTGCCTCAACCTCTTGAGTAGCTGGGATTACAGGCGTCTACCACCACACCCGGCTAATTTTTGTCTTTTTAGTAGAGATGGGGTTTTGCCATGTTGGCCAGGCTAAGGGGTCTTGAACTCCTGACGTCAAGTGATTCGCCCGCCTCAGCCACCCAAAGTGCTGGGATTACAGGCGTGAGCCACTGGCCAGACTTTAATCTTAATTTAAATAATCATGTTTTAAAAATTAAGAATATATATTACGGCCAGGCACGCTGGCTCATGCCTGTAATCCCAGCATTTTGGGAGACTGAGGCAGACAGATCACCTGAGGTTAGGTTCAAGAGCAGCTTAGTCAACATGACGAAACCCCACCTCTACTAAAAAATACAAAAATTAGCCAGACAGCAGTGTGGGTCTATAATCTCAGCTACTCGGGAGGCTGAGGAGGGAGAATCACTTGAACCCGGGAGGTAGGCGTTGCACTGAGCTGAGACCGGCCGGGTCACTGCCTCCAGCCTGGATGACTGAGTGAAACTGTGTCTCAAAAAACAACAAAAAAAGAATGTATATTGCTTGAAATATTCTTCATAAAAGTCATTTTCACTTATTTTTACAACTAAATGCATTGAAGATCATCTAGGATGGGCTTCCTTAACCTTAGCACAACTGACATTTTGGACCCCGTGATTCTTTGCTGTGGGGGCTATCCTGTGCGTTACGGGAGGTTTAACAGCATCTCTGGCCTCCATCCACTAGAGGCCAGTAGCAGTGCCCCAGCTGTGACAATAAAAAAATGTCTCCATGCACTGCCCAATATGGGGAGGAGGTGGGGTGTGGAGGGTGCAAAATCACACCAAGCTGAGAAGTACTAATCTAGAACTAAGAGTCAATTCTGCTCTCAATGCTAAGGATATTCTAGGGCAACTTTTTTGAGTTCCTGCTTTGCTATCTGGAAACCAAGCAACACATAAAAAGTTAAAAGTAACCATCTCTTCATAATGTTTTCCACAGAATCCACATTATAATATTGATCTTTTCCCATCCACTGTCTCAACTGTTCCTCCCTGACCTTGAGGAGAGTGCTACACCTAATTCAGAGACTGATGTGGGAGGTTCTAAGAGGTTAAACGACTAGGCTACCAGCACAGTTTCAAACTCCTGTCTATAGTATCTTACCTTGTGTTATAACACCTGAAAGGGAAACTCCTTAGAGAAAAATCCTTTTGATATGACAATCTCAATAAAGACTGTTTATGATTGCCCAATACATTGTAATGCCAAAAGGCAAATCTCACAGGAAAATCCCACATACAGACAAGCAATAAGAACTGGTTTGTTTTGTAACTAACCTGCATCTTGAGGAATAATTCAGGACAAGGACAACAAATGTCATAGCCACATCACCTTAAGATGACCTAGCCTAACCTAGTACCAAGAAAAGGTTAAGAGGGTCAGCCTCTGAAAAAAAGGCATGAACAGATCAGGAGCCCTAGAGAGAGCAGTTGAGGGGAAAATGGAACCAAAACTCTAAGACAGGTGGCTGCCTGAAGCCTGGGATGTCTGAGACAGCAAAACCATTCTGGAATACAAGCCACGTGAAGTGGAATGGAGCCCTGAACTTAAAAAAAAAAAGGTCAGAAGACCCATCATGTGGACCTCAGCTGTCTCTCAGTAGCTGTACCCCTGGATAAATGCTGTAAATCTCTGTGCCTATTTTTTCAGCTCATTAGTGAGGCACTTTCCAGGCTATTAGTGAGCAGGCCTTTCCAGCTCTCCCCTCAAGCTCGACATGCAGAACCACATTCTTTATATTGTTTTACTGTTTCTCCGAGACAATGTTTTAAGCAGGAACATAGTACTAACTCAAGAAATCCACTGGAAAGGAGATCAAAATGTCCAAAGTATCTGAGCACTGAATGGTTTCAATTCAACTCAATGAATATTTGCTTGAGGGCCCAGCATTCTGTGCCAGGTACCTTGTAATCATTCTCGGAAGTCACAGCCAACATCCTCTTCTTTCCACCCCAGCCATCCCCACCTGTATTCATCAATTTCATTCAGGCATCATTATTATTCATTATTGGCAAGTCTGAAAACACAAATTATAAAAAAAAAAAATACTTTTTCATGCTTTGTACATTTTAGACACTTGAGACATCAGGCTATTATGCTGAAGAAAATATTTGACTTTTTAACAGGATGTGGGTAAAGAAAGAAAACGTATTTGGAGAAGAAAACACTACTGTTTTGGGAACCAAAAGTTTTCTTCAACTGAGCAATTTATTTGCGGTACCATTCTGCCTGTCTAATCTTATTACTTTTAGACCAAAGTATAAAGTCGATTTACACCCTTTTCATACGTAACTATGATGATCATTTTATTTGTGACTCTCATACATTTCTCATAATAAAAAAAAAGTCAAGTTACAGTAGCAGTCTCTTTTTTATTGGCCAAACTTACTAAAACTTGGTAAAGTTTTTATCTTTAGATGAAAATACGCTTATTCTAGTTAATCAAAAGGTTCCAGAAAACCAGTCTCTTTTGGAAACAGATTTTTCTCAAGTGACAGGTTGATCCTATTACTTTACAACTAGGTATGCAAAAAGGAGCCTTCCTTTTGAAAGGGAGACACAGAACAGCTCCTGTCACAAATCAATTACTTCAAAACTTTGGGTATGTGCCTATCTTAAATGCTGCCTTCACAAATCTCAACGGACAAGACATGTTTACCACTACTAGATACAACCATATAGGTCTTTATCATTTCACCTACAGTACCTTTCTATTTTTCAAATATCTGCCACCTTGATGCACATGGTCAAGTTCACTTTTTTCCTAATTTCATGAAATTAAAAGTCACAATGATCTAAATATTTTTAATGCTGTATAATGATAAACAATCAAAGCTGATTGTTTATACTAGGAATGGAAAAAGAAGAATTAGCATTTAAAAAGATACATTACTCATAAATTTCTCAAATAGATGAAGCAAAAGGAATGCTCAAAAATGAATCAAAATGCCCAACACAACCACAAAATAGGTTTTGGCATGCAGAGTCAACTGAGTAAGCTAGTCAGGATTTTTGGTACATAAAGTTAAGACTAATATAGAAAACATGCCCTACTTCTCTCCTACTCTGGTGTAGTTTTGTAAGTAACAAGACAAGCACTACCAACATGGTTCTATTAATGACCGTAGAGTTATCCTCACTACTAGCCTGTTTCTAAATTTTACCAAAATATCTTATGTTAATGTCTCCAAAAGATCTTTAATGCAGTAAAATCAGACTAAGAACCACATAACAAAATGTTAAATAACTTAAAAGTTATTTCAGAATTTTAAAAAATTATGTGACAACTGAGTGGTTAGTATTTTCAGTAAGTATTTCAAAAGATTCCCAAACATGTTAAATACAATATGGCTACAGCAAAGATTAGGCAAATCCGAACCAAGTGCAGAAACTAAACCGCCAGCTCTGGATTTAAAAGCTGTCTGCTCCACTTGAGGCGGTTAGATACAGAGACAAGAGGCCAGTATCTCAACAGCAAGTTAGGCCTCTTCCTCCCTCCGGGAAGCGCATAACAAATAGGGCATCTGCAACTTAAGTCACCCGGTCACTTAGCAAAAATCCTAACTTCTAAACTTGGGACCAGATGGCCTTCTATACGCAAAAGAAATGTAGAGAGCAGTGAAGTATTGGGGGAGAGGAAGACTTAAAATGCTCCACTTTCTGATCCTGTAAACATTTAGCCCATCATTAGATCTGAGCCTGAGATTCTAAGACATGCTTTAATGGAGGCCTCCCTCAACCACCTCCTGAGTCTGTTTTCCAACAGTGAAGGAACTTTTCCTGCTTTATCACAGTTCCCTGAGAGCATGCGGCACTGCAATTCAATATCCTAAACTGGCAAGGAACGGTGGCGGAAGAAAGGGAGAAATCCAAACCAAAGCAGCCTTCTCATAAAAGACAAAAAATAAAATAAAATCATAATTCATCCTCCGCCCATAGCAAACCCAACCCAGAAATTTACAGCGCGTTAAGAAAAGCAGCATTGCGAACTGCAAACGTAAGAGTTTTCCTTTGACACTCTACGCACGGTTTTCAGCTGTCAAATTACAACTCAGGAAAACACTATCATTAGAATAGAAAAGGAAACAAAAAAGCTCGCATCACAGGGGCTGGTAGCAGGAGCTGCCAGCACCATTTCAGGAGGAGAGCAAAGGGAATCCAATGCACTTCCCCACCCCCGCTTGAATCCATCCCCTCCTGGGGCAGACAAACCTCACTGCAGGGGCTCAAATTTAATAATAATAACAATAATCATGGCGCTTCCTCCCTCACTCCCTCCCCCAACCATCACCTCCCCCCTGCCCCCAGCGATATGCCGGGAATCGGCTTCTCCCCCCTACCCCACCCCGGGATTCCCAGGTCCAGACCACCCCACCGGACACAGCTGCCGGGGGCACGGGACGAGACGAGCCCAGCCCAGCCTACCCCGGGGCCCCTGGCCCCGCTTCTCTTCTTCCCTCTCTTTTTACCTCCACCATCCCCCATCCGCATTGTCTGTCTCAATTCAACTTTGACTAATATGGATTCCTCGGGCCTTGGCCGGGCAGTAATTACCGCCTGCCCCCCGGGAGCCAGAAACCATCCCCCCATCCCCGCCGAGTTCAACGCCGCTCCTCTCGGGAGGGGGGAGGGGGTTTACAGCGCGCTCTCCGGTCTACACCGCGAGTCCCGCGGCCCCCTGCCCCCGGGATCAGAAGTTTGCCCCGGAAGGAGCCTAGCAGGAGGCAGTAAGGACCCCCGCACCCCACCCCAACTGGCCGGCCGGCGCGTAAACACCCGCACCCGCCCGGTAAGGCCCGTGGGGGAGGGGAGGGAGGGAAGGCGCCCCTCCCCCCGCGCCCGCCGACCCGCCGCCCCTATTACCTGTCATTGAGCTGGTCCTCGGTGCCCGGCAGCGGGTGAACCACGAAATGGATGGACGTCATGGTGCTTTCCTTCTCGTCCTCCTCCCGAGGGCGGCCCCCTCCCGCTCTCGCCCGCCCCCCAGCCCTCTACCCCTCCCCAAAACCCACAGCCGCCACCGCCTCCCAGTCCCCAAATGGAGGGAAGCAAATACGCAGGGGCCGCCGCCGCCTCCCTGCCGGGCGTGTGTCCGTGGCCCGGAGGGGTGGGCAGGAGGGCGAATCCACACGCCACCCGCTCCCCCGGCGACAGCCCGGAGTGCGAGGCTGGCGGCCGGGACCAGGGGCGCGCCGCCGGCCAGCGGCAGACGGGCGTTGGGAGAGGGGCGGCCGGGGGAGGAGAGGGGCGGCTGCTGGCTGCGGGCTATGGGGACGGTCTGGTCCCGGCGGCGGACGGGGTCCGGACTAGGGGAGGTGGAGAAGGAGATGAGCCCGCACCGCGCGTCACTAGCGAGAAGCCGCCGCCGCCGCCGCCAACACCGCCGCCGCCATCTTCACTTCTGCCCCAGTTTCTCCGTCTCGCAGGCTCCGCTCCGGAGCGGCGGGGGAGGGGCGAACGGGAGGAGGAGGAGGAGGAGGGAGGAGACCGGCGGGCGGGGGCGCGGCGGCGAGAGGCGGGGCTCCGGGAAACGGGCGGTAAGGCCCCCTCGATTGGGCGGCTCAACGTTGTCCGGCCACGACGCTGTAAGGCGCGTGCCGATTGGTCCGTTCAGCTCCCGAGCCCAGCCCCGCCGGGGGTGGGATGTCTCCAGAGTGAGTGTTCCGGAGAGCACGTGTTAGGGAAGGAGGTGGCTGCGGGCGAGCCCGCCGGGAGGGAGGGTAAGTGTGAGTCCCAGAGGAGGTGAGGAGGAAGAGGGGCTCTTGCGTTCTCTCGCCCGTATTCCCCTGGAGCAGCCCTAATTATTTGGCGGATCCTTAGGAGTTTCTTGTTGCCTCTCATCTTTCATCCGCAGTTGTATTTAAAGTGGAAGTTGGTAAAATCAGTTAAGGGGCAAGACATATACAGGCTTTTATTGGAAAAGTAAGTAGTTATGTAAGGGCCTTTCCAGAAAGAGATGGTAGGATCATGGAGTTGACTTTGCAGCAACTTCTATTTCCTCAGTCTCCCCAGTTTCCTCACCACCATCACATGTCCAAAGACAAAATGTGGAAATTTCCACTAATTTCCTGATATAAATGATTCCTGATTTTTTATTACTTTTTAATGAAAGACGATAAACCTGTTCTACAAAGGAGTTCAATTTGTCATCAGTGGAATCAGAACGGAAAATTATATTTTTTTTTTCTGAGACGGAGTTTCGCTCTTGTTGCTGAGGCTGGAGTGCAATGGCGAGGTCTTGACTCACCTCAACCTCCGCCTCCCAGGTTCAAGCGATTTTCCTGCCTCAGCCTATGGAGTAGCTGGGATTGCAGTCGTGCGCCACGGCTAATTTTGTATTTCTTTTTTAGTAGAGACGTGGTTTCACCATATTGACCAGGCTGGTCTCGAACTTCCAACCTCAGGTGATCCACCCGCCTCAGCCTCCCAAAGTGCTGGGATTACAGGGCTGAGCCACTGCGCCTGGCCAAGATAGGATCTTTTAAAACTGAATTCCTTCTATCAGACACGTTCAGAGTTTTGGCCACCGCGCCTGGTGGCTCACGCCTGTAATCCCAGCACTTTGGGAGGCCGAGGCTGGCGGATCACCTGAGGTCAGGAGTTCAAGACCAGCCTGGCCAACTTCGTGATACCCTCATCTCTACTAAAAATGCAAAAATTAGCCAAGCGTGGTGGTGCGCGCCTGTAATCCCCACTATTCAGGAGGCTGAAGCAGAAGAATCGCTTGAACCCGGCAAGTTGCAGTGAGCTGAGATCACGCCACTGCACTCCGGCCTAGGCAACAGAACCAGACTCCATCTCAAAAAAAAATTTTTTTTTAATCGAATAAATCTTTTTTTTTTTTCCTCCCTCTAAGGAACCAATTCAGGACTTTCTTCTCAAAGGTCTATGACCTCCTTTAAAAGATCAAGTACCTCTTCGAAGGCAAAAACTGAGAACATGAAGTTCCTTCTACAGAGGTGGTCTGTTAATGAATTACACACACACAGAGTTTTGCTTAGGAAGTTCTTTTGAGCAAAATGTGTGAAAAATTACTTATAAATCAGGATAGACCGGTACCGTTGAGGCAGATAATGGAACACTTTTGTAGGTTACCAGCTCAACCATTGGCCCAGATTAGTTTAGACTAAGAAGTGATTTCAAGGTCACTATTAGATGTCCCTGTGAGTCCTGAGGAAGGAGGGTAAACCAGTAGACACCACTAGATTTCAAGCCAAACTGATCTAAAAAAAAAAATTTTTTTTTTTTTTTGAGATGGAGTTTTTGCTGTGTCACCCAGGCTGGAGTGCAATGGCGCTATCTCGGCTCATTGCCACCTCCGCCTCCTGGGTTCAGGTGATTGAGGTGCCTGGGATTACAGGCACCTCCACCATGGGTAATTTTTGTATTTTTAGTAGAGACAGGGTTTCACCGTGTTGGCCAGGCTGGTCTCGAACTCCTGACCTCAAGTGATCCACCCGCCTCAGTGTCCCAAAGTGTTGGGATTACAGGCGGGGGCCACTGCGCCCAGCCCAGATCTAAATTTCAGTTCTGTTTCTGCTACTTAACTACGTGGCCTTACTTGGATTTAGATTAGATTTGGCCAGGTGCGCTAGCTCACGCCTCTAATTCCAGCACTTTGGGAGGCCGAGGCGGGTAGATCACCTGAGGTCAGGAATTTGAGGCCAGCCTGGCCAACATGGTGAAACCCTGCCTCTACTAAAAATACAAAAGTTAGCCGGGAGTGTTGTGGCCGTAGTCCGAACTACTCCAGAGGCTGAGGTAGGAGAATTGCTTGCTCAAACCCGGGAGGCGGAGGTTGCAGTAAGCCAAAATCGTGCCACTGCACTCCAGCCTGGGCGACAGAGTGAGAATCCATCTTAAAAAAAAAATAGATTTAACCTACCATTGCATCTTTTTTCCTCATTTGTTAAATATTCCATAGTAATTATCTATCTACACAGGGTTGCAGTGAGGTCTAAATAAGGTAATGTATGTCAGACACCTAGGCTCAGCAAATGGAAACATTTACTTGTCAGATGCTATGTTCCACTTTTTTTTTTTTTTTTTAAGGCAGGATTTCATTCCCATCAGCAGGCTGGAGTACAATGACATGATCTCAGCTCACTGCAACCTCTACCTAGCAGGCTCAAGCAATTCTTCTGCCCCCGCCTCCCGAGTAGCTGGGACTACGGGCACAGGCTACCACGCCCGGCTAATTTTTGTATTTTTTTGTAGAGATGGGGTTTTGCCATGCTGCTCAGGCTGGTCTTGATCTCCTGGGCTCAAGCGATTGGCCCACCTTGCCCTCCCATCTATGTTCAACTTTTACACTTTATACCTTTTAATACTTGAATCACACTATAGGGTAAATTATAATATCCCCATTACCTAGATGAGGACACCAGGGCTCAAGCACCTGAGGTAAGTACTGAAGCTGAGACTGAAATCCAGGTCTTCTGACTTGGATTCCATTGTTCTTTCCACTGTACCACAACTGCCATCTAGAAGTTAATAATTTAGAAGGAGCAGACTATTCAAAGCCAATAGAGAAAAAAAAATGATATGATAAATGGAAGAAGAGTAATGTGGAGGTTGAAGGAGGAAGTGATTCCAGCCAAGAGAATTAAGAAAAGTCACTTAAGCTGAGCCTTCTTTTTTTTTGTGAGACGGAGCTTCACTCTTGTTGCCCAGGCTGGAGTGCAATGGTGCAATCTTGGCTCACTGCAACCTCCGCCTCGCAGGTTCAAGCGATTCTCCCGCCTCAGCCTCTCAAGTAGCTGGGACTACAGGCGCCTGCCACAACGCCCAGCTAATTTTTTGTATTTTTAGTAGAGATGGGGTTTCGCCATGTTGGCCAGGCTGGTCTTAAACTCCTGACGTCAGGTGATCTACCCGCCTCAGCCTCCCCAAGTGATGGGATTACAGACTTGAGCCACCACACCTGGCCAAGCTGAGCTTTCCAGAATGTTCTGAGCAGGCCGGGCGTGGTGGCTCACGCCTGTAATCCAGCATTTGGGGAGGCTGAGGTAGGCAGATCACGAGGTCAGGAGATCGAGACCATCTTGGCTAACACGGTGAAACCCTGTCTCTACTAAAAATACAAAAAAAAAAAAAAATTAGCTGGGCGTGGTGGCATGCACCTGTAGTCCCAGCTGCTGGGGAGGCTGAGGCAGGAGAATGGCATGAACCCAGGAGGCGGAGTTTGCAGTGAGCCGAGATCCCGCCACTGCACTCCAGCCTGGGCGACAGAGCGAGACTGGGTCTCAAAAACAAACAAACAAACAAAAAAAAAAAACAAAGAAAAAAGAATGTTCTGAGCAAATAGAATACCTGGCTTAAATCTAATCTTTTTAGAATTGCCCCCTAACCACACCATGCCCATAGTTTGCCTCGCTTCTCTTTCTTCCAAATCTCTCCTTCATCTTTTCATTATGCTTTTATCCTGCTTTCAACTTGATTTACCCACTCCTAGTTTCCTAGAACTGAGACTTTTTCTCCTGGTTGAAAGTTGGTCTGCTCCCTCGAGAGAGCCTATTGGCAAACTGCCTCTCTGGTCTTTGATAATCATCTTGGCTTTGCTACCTTTTTGTTGTCCCAGATGGCATATTAGGAAGAATTTTCCTCTTCCAGGGCTGTAACACCTTGGTGGGTCACACTTTGAACAGAGAAAAACAAGTAAAGGCATGGAGTTGTGAAAGACCATCACATGTGTGGGGGCTGAGGAAATACAGATAAGGGAATGGAGATAAGCAGGGGTCAACAGAAGCTCTTTGAAGAGTAAAGTGCAGTACAACCTTAGAAAACAGACTCCTTTTTAAAGGGAGCTCCTTTCTAATAATTTGAACTAATTCTCCCTTCAAGGACAGCTGGAAAAGTCAGGCAAAGTATTTCTTCACATTTGCTTAATGGCCCAAGAAAGCTAACAAAATAATGATGAATTACCAAAGCAGGGTCCAAAGAATGAATAAGACCCAAGTGAGTCCTCTGTTTGGAGCCACTTTTTCCCCTGGGATGCATCTCAGTTCCAGAAATACAAACTGAGAAGCTGAGGTAGAGCAGGTCTGACAGGTACTTGGGGCTAAGACAACAGGGATTGATGTCTAGTTTCACCCAGTGCAGTGGGGAGTGCTAACAAACCCCTCTTACTCGTTCATACCTGAAGAACTGCCTCTCTGAAATAGGCCATATCTTAGATTTGGTTTCCCCAAAAGCAGACCTTGAGACAAGGATTTGGCTGTAAATCGTTTATTTGGAGGCTGATTGCAGGAAGCACTGTGTGGGAATGGAGAAATGTATGAGGATAGGAGAAACGCCAATAAAAGGTGGGCTGATAAGTGTTTTACTACCACAGGCGACTGGGACCCAATCCCAGTCCATCTCACAGTAGTTAAGGGTTGCTCCTAGGTTGTTCAACTAACTAAGCTGTTAATAGCTAGGTTAATGTCCAACAAAAATTCATTGTCTTATATACAAAAAAAGAATTAGGAAATTAACATTTTAAAACACCATTTAAAAAATATTAAAAATGATTAAATAATATATAAGAACAACCAATAAAAGATGCACAAAGCCTGTACACAGGTTTAAAGTATTTTTGAGGAGCTTCCAGACCGCTGACAACGTGGAGGTGCTGGGAGAGTGGCATGAACACAGAAGGCATGGAAGCTTCTTACGCTTCTCTCCCATACCTAGTCCTATGCATCTCTTCCATCCGGCTGTTCCTGGGTTGTATCCATTAGGGTAAACCGGTAAACACCTCTTGGGCTCAATGAGAAGGAAGAGAACACATTCTGCTCTTCAGATCTATATACTGATCCCCACTACAACCAGTGAACCGAAATGTTGAATCTGGATGGGGGCCCTGGTGACTGAGATGGCATCCTCTAAAGATCTAGGGCACTCTCTTGGCCCTGCTCTGCATCCTTTGCAGGCTGTGTGTACACAACAAGGATATTTCCTGGAGGGAATTCATGAAACAGCACTACCTAAGTCCAAGCCAAGAATTCAGAAAATACAAATGCGCGCTGGGTGCGGTGGCTCACTCCTGTAATACCAGCATTTTGGGAGGCCGAGGCAGGCGGATCACAAGGTCAGGAGATCGAGACCATCTTGGCTAACATGGTGAAAACCCGTCTCTACTAAAAATACAAAAAATTAGCCGGGCGTGGTGGTGGGCACCTATAGTCCCAGCTACTCGGGAGGCTGAGGCAGGAGAATGGCATGAACCCAGGAGGTGGAGCTTGCAGTGAGCCGAGATTGTGCCACTGCACTCCAGCCTGGGCAACAGAGCGAGACTCCATCTCAAAAAAGAAAGAAAGAAAGAAAAGAATATACAAATGCAGTGTCCTCATGAGGGAAAAAGAAGCTCTGAAAATAAGAGCTCTTGGATGTTCATCTATACCCATGGTACAAATGGAGCATATATGCGTCAATGGCAACTGAAATGACCGCTACAGAAATGTATGTATATAGACCCAGAATGCCCTGAAAGAACTCAGGTGTCACCAGGAGAATTCAAAAAAAGCAACACATTGTCTGGGTACAGTGGCTCACAACTATATTCCCAACACTTAAGGCCAGGAGTCAAGACCAGCCTGGGCAACATAGCCAGGCCCCATCTATACAAAAAAGAAAAAAATTTACCCGACATAATGGTGCACACGTGTAGTCCTAACTACTGGGGAGGCTGAGGCAGGGGAATTGCTTGAGCCCTGGAGATCGAGGCTGCTGTGAGCCATGATTGCACCACTGCACTCCAGCCCAGAAAGCAGAGCAAGACCCTGTCTCTCTCTTTTTTTTTTTTTTTTTTTTTGAGACAGAGTTTCACTCTTGTCACCCAGGCTGGAGTGCAATGGCACAGTCTGGGCTCACTGCAACCTCCACCTCCTGGGTTCAAGCAATCCTCCTGCCTCAGCCTCCCGAGTAGCTGGGATTACAGGCACCCACCACCACGCCTGGGTAATTTTTGTATTTTTAGTAGAGACAGGGTTTCACCATATTGACCAGGCTAGTCTTGGACTCCTGATCTCAGGTAACACCTTGGCTTCCCAACGTGCTGGGATTACAGATGTGAGCCACTGCACCCAGCCAACTCTGTCTCTTTAAAAAAAAAAAAAAAAAAAAACACAGAGCAGAAGCTTCAAGTACATTGAATTTCATTGTAACATGGATGAGTAGGTTGATAGCACAGAGGACCAGAAGACGGATGAGACTGTCAGCTACTAGAAGGTCTACCCACATCCCCAAATTTTGGTTGAGTGTTCTGTGCTTCCCAGGTAGTGACCCCTGTCTACATCAGTCGCCCCTGCCACTCTCTTCTTTGCATTTATGTATCAGTGTTTTCCAACTACTTAGAGTTATGTATCATATGGTTTCTTGATACCATACCTTTGCCTGTGTTGTTTCTCTGCCTGGAATACACTTCTGTCCTATTTACCTAATTTACTCTTACATTTTTTTTTCCAAGATTCAGCTCATATGCCATCTCTTCTTGACTAACCCAAGACTTTTTCTGATATCAATTCTCCTTATATCTACCCAAGCTGAATGATCTTCCCTTCCTTTAAATAAATTATATTATATCAAAAAGAATTTTTCTTTAGAGAAATCAAAGATGATCTAAATACATGGAGGGGCCAGGCATGGTGGCTCACACCTATAATCCCAGCACTTTGGGAGGAGGAGGCAGGAGGATCACTTGAGCCCACGAGTTCAAGACCAGCCTAGGCAACATAATGACACCCATCTCTATTTAAAAAAAAAAAAAAATTTTTTAATAAAAAATAGGCCGGGCGCAGTAGCTCACGCCTGTAACCCCCACACTTCGGGAAGCCGAGACAGGCGAATCACCTGAGGTCAGGAATTCAAGACCAGCATGGCCAACATGGTGAAACCCCGTGTCTACTAAAAATACAAAAATCAGCTGGGTAGTACATACCTGTAATCCCAGCTACATGAGAAGCTGAGGCAGGAGAATTGTTTGAACAGAAAAGACACAGAAAAAGATGTTCATAGCAGCATTCTTTGTAACAGCCCCAAACTGTAAATAATCCAAATAACCATGAAAAATAGAATATTATGGCATGTTCATGCAGTGTAATACCATGCAGTAATAAATATGAATGAACCAAAGCTCTTTGCAAAACCTGAATGAATCTCACAAAAATAATGTTAAATAAAAGAAATCAGAAATGGTACAATTTCACTGATATAAGCTTCAAAAACTGGCAAAGTGACACTCTGTTGTTAAGGATGCATGTTTAGGGAGCAAAACTAAGAAAAGCAAACGAGGTTACCTTAAGGGGTGGCAGTTACTTTATGGGGGAGGAAGGAGTTTTCATTAGAAAGTAGCACAAGGGGAATCTCTGGAGTGCTGACAGTGATCTATTTTTTGACCTGGGTTTTGGTTACAGGGTGTTCATTTATTATCATTTACTTGGCTGTACAATTTTTTTTTTTTTTTTTTTTTAATACAGAGTCTCGTTCTGTCACACAGGCTGGAGTGCAATGGTGTGATCTCAGCTCACTGCAACCTCTACCCCCTGGATTCAAACAGTTCTCCTGCCTCAGCCTCCTGAGTAGCTGGGATTACAGATGCCCGCCACCACGCCCAGCTAATGTTTTATATTTTAGTAGGGAGGGGGTTTCACCATGTTGGCCAGGCTGGTCTCGAACTCCTGACCTCGAGTGATCCACCCGTCTTGGCCTCCGAAAGTGCTGGGATTACAGGCATGAGCCACTGCGCCCAGCCTTAGCTGTACTTTTTTATTTTGCATACTTTTCTAGATGTGTGCTAAATTTCACTATAAGAAAAGATTTTTGGCTGGGCACAGTGGTTCACGCCTGTGATCCCAGCACTTTAGAAGGCGAGGCAGGCAGATCACCTGAGGTCAGGAGTTCGAGACCAGCCTGACCAACATGATGAAACCCCGTTTCTACTAAAAATACAAAGATTAACCAGGCGCGGTGGCAGACACCTGTAATCCTAGCTACTGGGGAGGCTAAGACAGGAGAATCGCTTTAACCCAGAGGCAGAGGTTGCAGTGAGCCGAGATCACGACACTGCACTACAGCCTAGGCCGCAGAGCAGGACTCTGTCTCAAAAAAAAAAAAAAAAAAAAAGATATTTTTACGGTGGCTCATGCTTGTAAACTTAGCACTTTGGGAGTCTGAGGCGGGTGGATTACTTGATAGTTGGAGACCAGCCTGGGCAACATGGTGAAACCCCGTCTCTACCAAAAACACAGAAAATTAGTCAGGCATGGTGGTGAACGCCTATAGACCCAGATACTGGGGATGCTGAGGGAGGAGGAACACTTGAGCCTGGGAGGTGAACTGAGATTGCGTCACTGTACTCCAGCCTGGGTGACAGAGCGAGACTGTCTCAAAAAAAAAAAAAAAAAAAAATAGAAAGATAAAAATAATGTTTTATATGAAAGGAGAGAACATTAGCACTCCCCTTGACAAGGATGGAAGAGGCTCTCAGACCTGACAACATGCATGAGGTTAAGGCATTGCCACCTACTTCATGGCATCTAAACATCATGTTGTTGTTGTTGTTTAAAGACCAACCCTACCTGATACCTATATACATATGGAAATATTAACCCAAGGTGAATTGTAAACCTAAATGCAAGAGCTAAAGCTCTAAAATTCAGAAGAAAACATATGAGTGAATCTTTGTGACCTTGGATTAAGCAATGGTTTCTTAGATATAAAAGCACAAACAGCAAAGAAAAAAAAAGATAAATTGAATTTAACTCATTTTATTTTAATTCGATAGATAAATTGGACTTAAACAAATTTAACATTTTTGTGTTTCAAAGGATGCCGTCAAGAAAGGCAACCCATGGAATGGGATAAGATATTTGCAAATTATATATTTGATAAGGGACTAGTGTCTGGAGTATGTATATATGTGTGTATGTGTGTGTGTGTGTATATATATATATATCTTACAACTCAACAATAAAAAGACAAATAACCCCATTTTTAAATGGGCAAAGGGGAAACAAGAGGCTGAAAATGAGCTCGAATTTATTTATTGTTTTCAGACAGGGTCTTTCTCTGTCATCCAAGGCTGGAGTACAGTAGCACAATCATGGCTCACTACAGCCTCAACCTCCCAGGCTAAAGTGATCCTCCCACCTCAGCCTCCCAAGTAGCTGGAACTACAGGTGTGTGCCACTATATCTGGTATTCCTGGGCTCAAGCAGTCCTCCTGCTTCAGCCTTCCAAAGTGCTGAAGGATTACAGGCATAAGCCACTGCACCTGGTTTTAAACGTATGAAAGAAGATGAGTAAAAAACAGTAAAGTCCTGGGTTGTGAAGATGTAATAATACAAAAAGTAGAAGGCAGGATATTTGACTCCCGACTGTTCCATCAAGGACTGTAGTCTGGAAAATAAGTATTTTGAAGGTGAAAAATTAAAGCTCATATTAGGATAAAAGACTATCAGAGAGCACTGAGTTGTCTGAAATTAAGTCAAGCCTCCTAACCCGGATAAAACACATCATAGTGCCAAATAAAGTTAAAAATCCAGCCAGGCGTGGTGGCTCATGCCTGTAATCCTAGCACTTTGGGAGGCCGAGGCGGGTGGATCTCTTTGAGCTCAAGAGTTCAAGACCGGCCTGGGCAGCATGGTGAAATTCCATCTCTACAAAAAATACCAAAATGAGCTGGGTGTGGTGGCTCATACCTGTGGTTCCAGCCTGTAATCCCAGCTAGTCGGGAGGCTGAGGCTGGAGGGTTGCTTGAAATGGGTGGCGGAGGTTGCAGTGAGCTGAGACACATCACTGCGCCCCAGCCTGGGCAACAGAGTGAGACATTGTCTGAAAAACAAATACATACATAAATATATAAATAAAATAAAGTTAAAAATCTGAAAAAATAAAATGGGTAAATTATTTCCATCAGTATTTCTCTAAGGAATATATACAAGTGGCCAATATGCACATGAAAATATTCTCAACATCATTAGTCATCGAAGAAATGCAAATCAAACCAATGATGTGATACTGCTGCTTCTCAACTGCTAAGATGGCTAACATTAAAAAGACAGATAAATGTTGGCAAGGATGTGGAAAATTAAAACCTTCATATATTCTTGATGGGAATGTAAAATAAAGCAACTACTTTGGAAAACAGTTTGGCAGTTTTGACACTTCCTCAAAAAGTCAAACACAGAGTTACCATAAGCCATTCCTAGATACCATCCCAAGAGAATTGAAAATGTATGTTCACACAAAAACTTCTACACAAATGTTCATTATAGCATTATTATTTTTACTATTTTGAAATGGAGTTTTGCTCTTGTCACCCAGGCTGGAGTGCAATGGCACGATCTCGGCTCACTGCAACCTCCGCCTCCCAGGTTCAAGCGATTCTTCTGCCTCAGCCTCCCGACTAGCTGGGATTACAGGCACCCGCCACCATGCCCAGCTAATCTTTGTATTTTTAGTAGAGATGGGATTTCATCATGTTGGCTGGGCTGGTCTCAAACTCCTGACCTCAGGTGATCCACCAACCTGAGCCTCCCAAAGTGCTGGGATTACAGGTGTGAGCCACTGCACCCAGCTTTTTTAATTACACACTTTAAATGGGTTAATTTTATAGTATGTGCATTATATCTCAATACATTTGCTATTTTAAAAAGAGGGGCCAACCACAGGGGCTCAAACTGTAATCCCAACACTTTGGAAGGCGAGGTGGAGGATCGCTTGAGCCCAGGAGTTTGAGACTAGCCTGGGCAACACAGGGAGACCTCATCTCTACCTAAATAAATAAATAAATAAATAAATAAATAAAGGAGGAAAGATATGTATCACTTTTAAGTTTTCAACTAGCAGCATACTGAGTTCAGGTTTATATATACAATTTTTAATTAAGCTAGCTTCTACCTTTTCACTGCATTAAAAAAAATCCCTATCATTCATCCAATAAAGTGATTTATTGGCTGGGTGAGGTGGTTCGTGCCTGTAATCCCAGCACTTTGGGAGGCTGATGCAGGCGGATCATTTGAGGCCAGGAGCTGGAGACCAGCCTGGCCAACATTGCAAAACCCGTCTTTACTAAAAACACAAGAAAATTAGCCAGGCGAGGTGGCACACACCCGTAATCCCAGCTACTGGGGAGGTTAAGGTATGAGAATTGCTTAAACTCAGGAGGCAGAGGTTGCAGTGAGCCAACATCATGCCATTGCACTCCAGTCTGGGTGACAGAGCAAGACACTATCTCAAAATAAATACATACATACATATATATAATCTATCTATATATATATATGAGACTATATATGACTGTATGCCAAGCACTATTACAGATACATGCTATGGGATAAGTAAGGTTTCTGCCAGCCTCATGGGGCTTACAGTCAGTGACAAGAAGTGGGAGAGGTGAGATTTCAGATGCTTCAACAAGAGAAGTAACTTGCCCAAAGTCACACAGTATGTAGTAGTCATTATGGAAAGCAAGATCAATCCCATGGGACCCTAGTGGTCATTTAACCTAATGCCCTCTTTTCACATAAGAATCTGAGGCTCGGGGAGGCTAAATTGCTCAGTGACACCTGGCTTGTTACACACTGCCACAAATATACAAGCGTCTGAAGTGTGGGAGCGCAAGGGGACCCTAGGTTCTCAGGGTCAATCCTCTAAGACCTCTTTCAACTAGCCTAATGGGCCTTGGCAGCTTAAGGTGCTCTCAGAAATATTAAAAGACCTCCAAGATGCATTAACAACTGTTTGTCACTCTTTGCCACCTGCTAGGCACTGTGCCGTCCACTGAGAACCCAGCAATTACCAAGACAGTTGCAGTTCATGCCCCGTGGGTGCATGGAATCTGGTCGTGCACAAGTGCAGGTTTGATAGCTATTCCAGTGGCTACCTGAGACTCATCTTTGGAGACAAAGATACCTACAGATTTCTGGGCTGCTCCACACTGCTGTGATTTTGTTGATCTGGAGTCAGCCTGGAATCTGTGATTATTCCAGTTTGTGAATTATCCAGGACTTTTGCTCCCCTAGAAACTCTTTGCAGGTGTTTCTAGTGTACCAGTGATTTGAGGAACCACTGACCTGCTATACCCCACAACTTGGCTTTATTTTTTTTCTTTTTATTATTTATTTAAATATTTATTTATTTTCACAACTTGACTTTTAGAACTGAGAGACTTACGCAATCCCACAACCAGATCAAATATGTTTAATGCCCAAACCCCAGGGCAAAGCATTCATTCATTCACTGAACAAACATTGAGCTCCTACCATGTACCATGCAGTATGTTGGGCGCTAGAACCACAACAAAGAATAAGAGCACAGGTCCTGCTCTCATGGGGCTTCCATTTGGTGGGGGTGGGAGTAGGAGGCAGAGAGAAAGACAGAAAAGAAAAAAACTGTTATTCTAGTGATGGAAAGTACTACAAAATGAGACTGAGCGCTGAGTCAGGAGAAGGTATACTAGGTTGAACCTCATAAAATAGCCAGTATTTCACCATTTTTGATCTACAGAAACAACAATTTCTTGTGGTTCAGCTTTATAAATAGGAGTTCAAAGGAGATTGAGTCCTTTCTCTCCAGGATAAAAAGGGAAGGTGGCTGGCCAGACACAGTGGCTCATGCCTGTAATCCCAACACTTTGGGAGGCTGAGGCTGCAGATCCCTTTGAGTTCGGACATTCGAGACCAGCCTGGCCAACATGGCGAAACCCCGTCTCTAATAAAAATACAAAAATTAGCCAGGCATGGTGACACATGCCTATAATCCCAGCTACTCGGGAGGCTGATGCAGGAGAATCCCTTGAACCCGGGAGGTGGAGTTTGCAGTGAGCCGAAATCGTGCTACTGCACTCCAGCCTGGGCGACAGAGCGAGACCCTGTCTCAAAAAAAAAGCGGGGGGGGGAAGGTGGCCTCACAAGATGGATATGATTTGAACATGTGAAGGATAAATAAAAGCCTAGAGGAAGGATGTGGTTAGAGCAGTGTCTCTGAGGAGAAATTGTGGACAAGAAATGGGAAAGCAGGACAGAATGAGACATTGATTCCATGGATATAGAGGGAATACTGTGCTGGGAGCTGCACAGCTCATGAAAGAAGTATAATGCACACTTGCTGTTCTTAACAAGCCTACGAGACTGGGCTCAGTGGCTTATGCCTGTAATCCCAACACTTTGGAAGACCGAGGTAGGCGGATCACCTGAGGTCGGGAGTTTCAGACCAGCCTGACCAACATGGAGAATCCCTGTCTCTACTAAACATACAAAATTAGCCGGGTGTGGTGGCAGATGCCTGTAATCCCAGCTACTCGGGAGACTGAGGCAGGAGAATCACTTGAACCCAGGAGGCTGAGGTTGCAGTGAGATCGCGCCATTACACTACAGTCTGGGCAACAAGAGTGAAACTCCTGTCTCCAAAAAAAAAAAAAAAAAAAAAGCCTACACTTCGGTTAAAGACATGGTAAAACCCATGAATAATAAAAAATCAAATACCCACTTCCACACAAAGATTCATGCCCTAAACACCCTTCCTGCCATTGGTCGGTCGCCCTGCCGAAAGCTACCTGTCTGCACTCCCTGACCCCAATGCTACTTCCTCTATGATGTTATTCTCTTCTCCACAGTTAGGAGAGATGGCTCCCACCCCTGATTCCATGGCTCACTCTTTCTAGTTCTTCTCTTTTTCTTTATTATTATTATTATTATTTTCTGTTGAGACAGGGTCTTGCTCTGCTGCTCATACTAGAGTGCAGCAGCACAATCACAGCTCACTGCAGCCTTAACTGTCTGAGCTCAAGTGATCCTCCTGTCTCAGCCTCCTGAGTAGCTGGGACTACAGTTTGGCGCCACCATGTTGGCTAATTTTTTTTTTTTTTTTTTTGAGATAGAGTCTTGCTCTGTCACCCAGGCTGGAGTGCAGTGGCATGATCTTGGCTCAGTGCAACCTCCGCCTCCCGGGTTCAAGCGATTCTCCTGCCTCAACCTCCCAAGTAGCTGGGATTACAGGTGCCTGCCACCATGCCTGGCTAATGTTTTTTATATTTTTACTAGAGATTGGGTTTCGCCATGTTGCCCAGGCTGGTCTCGAACTCCTTATCTTCAGTAACCCACCCGCCTCTGCCTCCTAAAGTGTGGGATTATAGGCATGAGCCACCACGCCCAGCCTAATTATTTTTTTTTATTTTTTGTAGAGACAGGGTCTTGTTATGTTGCCCTGACTGGTCTCGAACCCCTAGCCTCAAGCCATCCCCCTGGCTTGGCCTTCCATTCCTCTACTTTATACCACAGTTATTCACTAAGCTTGTCTTTGTTCAGTGTACTTCCTCATGGAAAAACTGAGGTGATATTCATCCTGGTTTTTCTACCAGTGTGTAAGTGTCACTAGCCCAGAAGATAAGAAATGAATGAATGAGTAATGACTATCACTATGTTGCCCAGGCTGGGCTTGAACCCCTGGCCTCCAGTGATCCTCTCACCTCAGCCTCCCAAGTAGTTGGGATTATAGACGTGCCCCACCATGCCTAGTTCAGAATTTTGCTGTATATTTAGGGTTATGTAAGGCTGTAGTAAATTGTTATAAGGAACAAATTTAGGGATTAAAGTACAGTTTAGTTCTGGGGTGAGCTACCTGCCAAAGTAAGGTCCCTGTCCTGGGGCATCTTTTAGCTCCATCTCACAAAGACAAAACTTTCACTGTGAGGGGCCAGCCTGTTTATTCAACATGACCAAACTCCGTGCTGCTGTCTCCCCTGCTCTGCTCCGCCTGCCGGGGGCTCTCAGCTGAGTACATGACCAGCTCATAGCAGCTCTAGAGCCAGCTTTGGCCTGCTCCATTGCTGTATGGTACAGAAAACTCCCACTCTGTCCCTCCAAACAAATCCTCACCAGACACCTGTCAGCCCCTTCTCTTTGGAAATGGTGCGCATCTGCTGGCCACATTTCCCAAGGCTGCCTGTGTGTACCTGGAAAGCGCGGGTTCCTTCTCATCTATCTTTTCTATAGAAGAAACAGCCCCTTCAACTTTTCCTGCTAGGCCTCATTTTCCAGCCACTGCAGTTGCTACCAGAGCTCTACATTGGACCCAGGTTGGCTAAGTCTATATGATTCAGGAGTTGATTATTCCAGTGTGTGAATTATCCAGGCCTTTTGCTCCCCAACCTCCGCCACGCCTCTCCCCCCACCCGCCCCCACCAATTCTCTCTACTTCTGCTGTTTACGTGTCAGGAAATTTTAGTGCTCAGTAACATCTCCCTCAGTGTCTGGGAAGAATACCAATTCTTACATTTGTTTGGTGCTTTGCAGTCTACAAGATGACATTTCATGCACAAACTTACTTTAGCCTCCTAAAAGTCCTGCAGAGTAGATTGCATTATTCTCTTCTCCAGCTAAGCAGTGATAAATGACTTGTCTGTGACCACACAATCAGAAAGTACAATTGGGCCTTGAACTCAGCTCACAATTCTCTATCCAGTGTTGTCACTATCAAACCCACAGGGAATGCAAATTTTCCAATTTTGCTATCCATTGGAAGTCATGGAAAGAGCTGCTTGGGAGACGGATTTCCTGATACTTACAATGAGGTTGATTTAATTCTGACTGCCTCAGTGGCTGGAACATTTCGCTTTGGCAGCCCTTGAGGGGTCCACAGATTCAACAACCATATGCACCGACCCTAAATGGATACACTTTCTGAGAAGTGTATTTTTTAAAATTGTCACTCTTGGGGTAATAGTGTGTATCCGTTGGCATTCTGTCCACTGGATCATGTAATAATCATCCAAACAAACAAAAATCAACATCTACATCATGTTTTACAACTTCTGAAGCATTCTGCAATAACTCTCTAATCTATACATGGAAGGAAAATAACTGTATGACTATCCCCACTTTACAGATGAGAAAAATAAGTCTGAGAGAGCAACTCTGAGTAACTTTCCCAAGGTCACACAATTAGGGACCATTGGGGAAGAGTGGATATTTGACTCCTAATCTTTGGACTAGTTATCCATAATATCTATATTCCATATACTGATGCTAATTAACATGTGTATAGGCCTTTAAAGTTTGTGGGTTTTTTTGTTTTTTGTTTTTTGTTTTGAGACAGAGGGGTCTTTTGCCAGGCTGGAGCGCAGTGCACAATCTCGGCTCACTACAACTTCTGTTCCGCCTTCTCTGTTCAAGCAATTCTCCTGCCTCAGCCTCCCAAGTAGCTAGGACTACAGGCACACGCCAGCACGCCCAGCTAGTTTTTGTATTTTTAGTAGAGACGGGGTTTCACCATGTTGGCCAGGATGGTCTCGATCTCTTGACTTCACGATCCACTCACCTTGGCCTCCCAAAGTGCTGGGATTACAGGCATGAGCCACTGCACCCGGCCAGGGCTCTAAAGTTTTACTGGACATTTTCACAATATTAGTCCATTCCATCTTCAGCAACACCTGTGAGTAGATACTGTTATTAATTATCCCAATAGTGTATTTATTTATTTATTTATTTATTTATTTATTTATTTATTTCGAGACGGAGTTTCGCTCTTATTGCCCAGGCTGGAGTGCAGTGGTGCAATCTTAGGTCACCACACCTCCTCCTCCGGGTTGAAGCAATTCTCCTGCCACAGCCTCTCGAGTAGCTGGATTTACAGGCATGCGCCACCACGCCCAGCTAATTTTGTATTTTTAGTAGAGACGGGGTTTCACCATGTTGGTCAGGCTGGACTCAACTCCTGACCTCAAGTGATCCTCCCGCCTCAGCCTCCCAACGTGCTGGAATTACATGCGTGAGCCACCACACCGGTCCCAATATTGCTTTTAAATTCTGTCAGATTATCACTATACCCTTTCACCTTGGTGTAGGAAAGACAATTCTCAAAAACATGTATTTATTCATTCAGCAGATGTTTTGAGTACCTCATATGTAAAACTCTACACTCACTACTTTGGTCAGAGCCTATGACTTCTGTATTCCTGATTTTCCTTGGTATTTAGCAGAATCAGAACATCATACTTGTGATTAGCTAGAAACAAGGGCAGACGGACTAACCTAGTATTTTGTAATCAGAAATAGATGATGAGTTTTGCAGAAGGGAAGTGACTAGGCAAAATAGGCAGGTGCACAAATGGCACCAGATGCTTTAATGAGTGGTTGTTTCCACAGACTAGAAATCGGTTTTATGACCGGACGTAGTGGTTCATGCCTGTAATCCCAGCACTTTGGGAGGCCGAGGTGGACGGATCACGAGGTCAGGAGATCAAGACCATCCTGGCCAACATGGTGAAACCCCGTCTCTACTAAAAATATAAAAATTAGCTGGGTGTGGTGGCATGTGCCTGTAATCCCAGCTACTAGGGAGACTGAGGCAGGAGAATCGCTTGAACCAGGGAGTCAGAGGTTGCAGTGAGCCGAGATCACACCACTGTACTCCAGCCTGGCGACAGAGTGAGACTCCATCTCAAAAAAAAAAAAAAAAATTCGGTTTTATATGTGCAGTCTATACAGGACCATTAGCCTAGCCTTGGTCTTTCAGCCATGTTCACGCAGAGATACCAATCATTATGAGTAATGTCATTGTCAAATGTTGAGAATAATATTACAGAACATGGTTATTGAATCAACCAATGATTAAAGGTTGGCTCTGGCACCTACCTTGAACTAGCTCAAGTTCTGGAGTTCCCATGCATAGGGAAATCAGTGGTGTATTATTTCAGTGATTAAGAGAAGAGGAAAAGGTCACACACCTTTTCTTTATCTTTTATTCACTTCTTCCTTCTCTTTCTCTTTTTACCCTCTTTTCTCTATAGCTACTCAATGAGGGAAGGTCAGTGATTAAATGGAGACCCAGGATTGGAAGAAGGTTATCAAAAGACAAAGTTACAACAAATGTAGTTTTAGATTTTTTTTTTTTTTTTGAGACAGTTTTGGTCTTGTCACCCAGGCTGGAGTGCAATGGTGCAATCTCAGCTCACTGCAACCTCCACCTCCTGGGTTCAAGCGATTCTCCTGCCTCAGCCTCCCGAGTAGCTGGGACTACAGGCGCCCACCACCACGCCTGGCTAATTTTTGTATTTTTAGTAGACACAGGGTTTCACCATATTGGCCAGGCTGTCTCAAACTCCGACCTTGTGATTCGCCCACCTCGGCATCCCAAAGTCCCAAAGTGCTGGGATTACAGGTGTGAGCTACCACGACTGGCCTCAGTTGCCTCTTTTTTTTTTTTTTTTTTTTTTTTTTTTGAGATGGAGTTTCGCTCTTGTTGCCCAGGCTGGAGTGCAATGGTGTGATCTTGGCTCACCGCAACCTCCACCTCCCGGGTTCCAGTGATTCTCCTGCCTCAGCCTCCTGGAATTACAGGCATGCGCCACCATGCCCAGCCAATTTTATATTTTTAGTAGAGACAGGGTTTCTTCACGTTGGTCAACCTGGTCTCAAACTCCTGAACTCAAGCAATCCACCCGCCTCGACCTCCCCAAGTGCTGGGATTATGGGCATGAGCCACCACGCCCAGCCCAGATGGCACTCTTAAAAGAGGTAACTGAGCCAGGTGCCATGGCTCATGCCTGTAATCCCAGAACTTTGGGAGGCCAAGGTGGGCAGATTGTCTGAGCTCAGGAGTTCGCGACCAGCGTGGGCAACACGGTGAAACCCCATCTCTACTACAATACAAAAAATTAGCCAGGCGTGGCAGCGGGCACCTGTATTCCCGACTACTTGGAGGCTGAGGCAGGAGAACTGCTTTAACCCGGGAGGTGGAGGCTGCAGTGAGCCGAGATCGTGCCACTGCACTCCAGCCTGGGTGACAGAGTGGAATGAGACTCCATGTCAAAAATGTGTGCCATGATTCCAGGCAGGTCCCTAACTTTTTTTTTTTTTTTTTTGAGACAGAGTCTCACTCTGTGGCCCAGGCTGGACTGCATGATCTTGGCTCACTGCAACCTCTGCCTCCCAGGTTCAAGCAATTCTCCTGCCTCAGCCTCCCGAGTAGCTGGGACTACGGGCGTGCAGCATCATGACCAACTAATTTTTGTATTTCTAGTAGAGACAGGGTTTCCTTATGTTTGCCAGGCTGGTCTCAAACTCCTGACTTCAGGTGATCCTCTCACCTCAGCCTCCCAAAGTGCTGGGATTATAGGCATGAGCCACTGTGCCCTACCAGGTCCCTAACTCTTATACATCCCAAAGCTTCAACCTGTCTGTGTCCACCTTCCGCCCCTTTCCTGAGATCCTCTCTCATTTTCCTCCTGCTTTCCTCTGTTTCTCATTTTACAAAAATCAAAGCTCATCTTTTTCCTTGTCAGTTCCTTTAGCACTAAGCTGGGTCATTTCAGTTGATCTATACTAAATGAAGGCAATGTTTCTTGACCCTAACAACAAGAAAATCCCCTTTAACAGAATTATCAGGCCCACTTTTGAAGTGAATTTCATCCAAAACAAATGTAAAGCAAATCAAATCAATACGTTAAAGGCAGCCTTGTAAAGTAGGCCCTCCTCTCATTTTAATAAGCCCAATAAAAGGGGTTGTCTCCCCCAGTGCCTGGGAATCTCTAAAATATGGGTGAGATTTCATGTCAATAAGGGTCATTTGCATTAGGTCTTGCTCTGTTGCTCAGGGTGGAGTGCAATGATGCGATCCCGGGTCACTGCAGCCTCAACCTCCTGGATTTAAGTGATTCTCCCACCTCAGCCCCCTGGATAGCTGGGACCACAGGTGGGTACCACCACACACAGCTAATCTTGTTTTTTTTTTTTTTTTTTTTTTTTTTTAATAGAAATGAGGTCTCACGATAATGCCCAGGCTGGTCTCAAACTCCTGGGCTCAAGTGATCCTCCTGCCTCAGCCTTTCAGGATGTTGGAATTACAGGCATGAGTCACCACCTGGCTGAAATTGTTTTTTAAATTCTAAATGAACTTGCAAAAGTGAGAATAAAATGAGACTTTGAAGCTGTCCTCACCGGATTAACAAAAATTCTGTGACTCACGCCTGTAATCCTAGCACTTTGGGAGGCTGAGGCAGGCGAATTGCTTGAGTCCAGGAAATCGAGACCAGCCTGGGCAACATGGTGAAACCCCATCTCCACAAAAATATACAAAAATTAGCTGGGCATGGTGGCGCACGCCTGTAGTTCCAGCTAGTCAGGAGGCTGAGACGGGAGGATTGCTTGTGCCTGAGAGGATGAGGTTGCAGTGAGCCGAGACTGTGCCACTGCACTGCAACCTGGGCAACAGAGACAGTCCTTGTCTCAAAAAAATAGAATAAAATAAACACACACGCACACGCGCGCACACACACACACACACACACACACACAAACCTCTCGATATAATTAAGCATGAATCAGGGTGCACTAATACTGCGCATTTGCATCCTGATTGTTCCTACGCATAGTATCTCTGACCTTAGAATCATAAGGCTTTAAATAATTGCTTAAGATGTTTTTCAGATCCTGAATTCCAGCCAAACAACTGACATCAACCAGTTTGAAGACCCCCATAGAAGAATGAAATCAGCATGAGAACACAGTTTCTTCATCCCTGTCCCATGACTTCACCTTGCCCTCTTTGGCCCACTCCCAAACTCTTAAAAACTCTAGCACCAAACGGTCGGGCCTGGTGGCTCACACCTGTAATCCCAGCACTTTGAGAGGATGAGGTGGGCAGATCACAAGGTCAGGAGATCGAGACCATCCTGACTAACACAGTGAAACCCCGTCTTTACTAAAAACACAAAAAATTAGCCAGGCGTGGTGGCACGTGCCAGTAGTCCAGCTACATGGGAGGCTGAGGCAGGAGAATGGCATGAACCCGGGAGGCGGATCTTGCAGTGAGCCGAGATCACGCCACTGCACTCCAGCCTGGGTGACAGAGCGAGACTCCGTCTGAAAAACAAAAAAAACTCTAGCCCCAAACTTCTTGGGGAGATGGATTTGAGGTTTCCCCTTGTTGCCTTGTTCGGTGGCCCTATGATGAACCCTCTTTCTCTGCGTGTACCATGGTGTCTCCACGTATTGACATGTTGAGTGCATCCGGCAATAGACCTATTATGGTTGCATTTTGGGGTGTTTTCCCTGGAATCTATTCCCTGGGGTGACTTCTGGTACTTTACAATTAACAGTAAGTGGAATAAAGTATTTAATCCAGGAGATCTGTGATGAGATTTATTGTGTAGGAAGGATGCCAACCAAATTTGGAACTCTTATCCATATTCTAGACAGGGGAGTCTTTGTTCTGAAAAATTCAAAGACTCCCGCATCTTGAATATGGAGAAATACAAAAAAAAAAAAAAGAAGAAGAAGAAGAAGGAAGACTAGAACTGCATGAATTTCCATTTCTAGAACTACTAGGGGGATAACATAAAAATCTTGCAGCCAAACATGGTGGCTCAGGCTTATAATCCAAGCGATTGGGAGGCCAAGCGGGTGGATCACTTGAGGTCAGGAGTTGGAGACCAACTTGGCCAACATGGGCGTGGTGGGCGTGGCGGTGGGTGCCTGTAATCCCAGCTACTTAGGAGGCTGAGGCAGAAGAATCACTTGGACCTGGGAGGTGGAGGTTGCAGTGAGCCAAGATCATGCCACTGCACTCCAGCCTGGGCGACAGGGTGAGACTCCATCTCAAAAAAAAAAAAAAATCTTCCTGCTACAAACTTCTTTAAATGCTGGATAAAACACAACAAACATCCCTTTAAATGTGTAGCTGAGCCCCTGAGAAAGCAAGGGAAATCTCCAAAGGCCAAAATCAAAGCTGAAACTGGAAACTAGAGAGAAGGGCTAAGGCTGCCGCTGCAGCAGCTTGGCTGCGGGTATTGGCCTCCATCTAGGTCATCAGGGCACTTGGTTTTTCATGACCACAAGGGGACAGTAGAGTAGGCATAGAGTTGGAACTGAGACCCCTGCTTGTAGCTAAAAACTTTGAATGGTTATGCCCTTAGGGAAGGGAAGAACTAGAAAACATCCACTCACTAACACAGGGAAATAATAAGGAAGCTTGTCTGTTTCAGCTTAGACTTTAAATAGGGATTAAAAAAAAGTCACGTCTGATCATTTCACACTATGGCTTGCCCTAACATGAGTTTGGGGCTCGGTTTATTCCACTTCCGTGATTCGCACATCTTCAAGCTATGACATTAATATAGAATGTGGAGCTGAGCGTGGTGGGTGTGCACTTGTAATCCCAGCTATACAAGAGGCTCAGGCAGGAGAATCATTTGAGCCTAGGAGTTCGAGACAAGCCACCAGCAGCCTGGGCAACACAGGAAATTCATGATTCAAACAAAACAAAGCAGGACTCTGGCAGAAGCAAACACACACACACACACACACACACACATTTCTGAAAAACAAACCTTCAACTCAGGTTGCACAGAGGCTGTCCTGGTAAAAGCCTGCTTAAGCTGAAGATGAAATTACAATAGAAATTTAGTATTCACACAAAGTTCCAAGCAGAATACATTTTTTTTTTCTTCTGAGATGGAGTCTCACTCTGTTGCCCAGGCTGGAGTGCAGTGGTGCAATCTTGACTCACTAAAACCTCCGCCTCCCGGACTCAAGCAATTCTCCTGCCGCAGACTCCTGAGTAGCTGGGGTTACAGGTGCATAGAGATGGGGTTTCACCATGTTAGCCAGGCTGGTCTCGAACTTCCGACCTCGAATAATCCGCCTGCTTCAGCCTCCCAAAGTGTTGGGATTACAGGTGGGAGCCACTGTGCCCGGCCCATAATAAATAAAATTAACTCTACACCTTGACATGTTGTAGAAAATTTCAAAACATCAAAAAGTATGAGCTGGAGAACAATTTACCTACAGAGGCTGACAAGAAAAGCAACAATAAAAACCAAAAACTAATGGAATAATATCTTCAAAGTGCTGAGAAAAAATAACTGCCATCCTAGTTTACCTATCATGGTGGAGAAATAGTGAAGTATAGACATTTCAAGCATATGAGAGCGTTCACCATCAAGAGAACCTCACTGTAGGGACTACTCACAGAGATATATTCAGAAGAAGGACACTGAACTCAGGAGAGAGCAACACTCAAGAATCAGTGATGAACAAACAAATCAGGAAACACCTGGGCAAATTCAACAAGTGTTGATTATAGGAAAAACAGTGAAAACAACGTAACAAGAAAAAGCGAGACTAAACTATGAAACAATATGGAAGTGAGGGGGAATAATCCAAGTGAAGTCACTCTACAGTCTAGTATAGTTTCAGAGAGGAGGAAAGCTATGGCAATGATGATTAACTTAGACATTGTCAAGTTACATGTGCTTACTTAAAAATTTAAGGGTAACCACAAAAGTAATAGAAATTCAGTGAATGGCTTCTAAACCAGAAGAGATGAAAATAGATGGTGGTTTCAAAGAGGAGAAAAAGAATTTTACCAGAATAGTTGGGAAGGAATTTTCCACACCCAGACTGGCCAGTGCACGTGGAGGAGTCCAGGCTGTGAAGAGGGGAAACTCATTCTTAAATGACAATGAATCCAGATTGGGTCTTCCAAGAGACCAGTCAATGGAATTCCAGGAAAGTCAAGAAGCCTCGGTAGGGACACAAATGTCAAAGCTCAGGAGTTAAGCATGGGATGAATGAACACTTAGTGGCTAAGGTTGTCCAGGAAAGCTGTTCATCCAAGCTGTTTGCAGACCAGTTAGTGTTTGAAATGTATGTGCTATCTACTATTTTCTATTACACTTCAAAAGTAGCATTTAATTCTGACTTTAAAATAATATATATCAAATGTCGAACATTCTAGACATTCAGAAAGTATAAAGAATAATTCAACTTCTAAATGCAACTATATGGTTAGAGCATCTCTACTATATTTTAAGTGTTACACCAACTCAGCAATATGTCCTGAAAACTACCTCCTGTGGAACTTTGCATTCAAATGCAGTGAGAGAGGAAATTCCTGCAGTAACTCCACCTTATCCCAGGAGGTGCCTCCCAATCTCCATTGTGAGTAGAAAAGCAGAAAAACAAAGGGTCAAAACTCAGACGAAGAGCTTAGCCATCTCAGTAAAATCTGAGGGTTTTGAACTGGAAATCAAGTTCACAAATGCAGAGACCCTTTCCACATCTAAATCACACAAGGAAAATAAAAATAATGTAAAAAATAATGTAAATAACATTTACATTACATTGTTCATGCAGTCTTCTCTCAGTGTGTGTTCTCTTAAATACAGTATTCTGCTTTCATACTGATTTTTCCGCCTATTATAGTTAACAGATCTGTGCTAGGTCATTTGTGGTCCATTTATCACTTGATTTGTTTAATTGTCTTATGAGACATTTTGCTACCTGTAGAAGTGATTATCAATGCTATCCTAACCTCTCTAAGCTGCAGTTTCCTCATTGTGTTATAGACATGGTTGTACCTAGTACACTGAGTTACTTGAAATATAAATAAACTTATTTTATGTATATAACCTGGCATTTAATTAATGTAAATGTCATCCTTCTTCTGGTAATCTAGAGATGATCGGCAAGCTGAATCCAGGCAGTATAGGTTTTGCTGGATTCACGGGTTTTTTTTTTTTCTTTTATTTATTTAATTTAATATTTATTTAGTTAGTTAGTTAGTTAGAGACAGAGTCGTGCTCTGTCACCTAGGCTGGAATGCAGGGGCACAATCTCAGGTCACTGCGACCTCCACCTCCTGGGTTCAAGAGATTCTTCTGCCTCAGTCTCCTGAGTAGCTGGGATTATAGGAGCCCGCCACCACACCCAGCTAATTTTTGTATTTTTTAGTAGAGACAGGGTTTCACCATATTGGCCAGGCTGGTCTGGAACTCCTGACCTTGTGATCCTCCTGCCTCAGGCTTCCAAAGGGCTGGGATTACAGGTGTGAGTCACTGCGCCCAGCCAGCTAATTTTATTTTTTAACTCCATAAGTGCTAACTGCCAGGTTTTGTTTTGTTTTGTTTTGTTTCTTTGAGACAGAGTTTCACTCTGTCGCCTAGGCTGGAGTGCAATGGCGTGATCTTGGCTAACTGCAGCCTCCACCTCCTGGGTTCAAGCAATTCTCCTGCCTCAGCCTCCCAAGTAGCTAGGATTACAGGCACACACCACCATGCCCGGTCAATTTTTTATATTTTTAGTAGAGATGGGTTTCACCATGTTGGCCAGGCTGGTCTCGAATTCCTGACCTCAAGTGATCCACTCTCCTCGGCCTCCCAAAGTGTTGGAATTACAGGCGTGAGCCACCACACCTGGCAAGTTTTTGCTTTAAATTGAAATATTTGCTAAATTAAAAATCAGGAGATGCCACACAAAAATCCCTATATCCAAAATCACTTAAAATTTTTGGAGATCATGTCACCCACCTTCCCATCTGTCAACAGCTGTCCCTTTCTAATCAAATTTACACTCCCAGTTGGTCCCTGTCTCTGTGCTCTCATACCAGGCCACCCTCATTTACTGTGTCCTGTACCTGGCCATTGTGGGCATATGACTTTGACACTAATCTTGTATTTCCTGTCCTGGATTATTGCCTAAAATAATCACTCAAAAACTCAATATTTATGGCAAAACAGTCTTCTTTAAGTACACATAAGTTATAAAATGTCAAAAACTAAAGTCCCCTACTATGTGTTACATTTCATTTTATCTAGTTACTTAAGGTTACAATATAAAATATTTTTACCTTTAATATTAACAACCCATTAATTATACAAGTTGTAACTGATTTGCAGTTATTCTAAGTTTTATATCTAGATGCTGCTGCTTGTTTCCTATTAGTGACAAACCGCCTCCTAATCACGTCCTGCTTCAAACAAGGTAACATCACAAAGCAGCCTCCGAAATTGTAACTGTTTGAATATCCTTAATCTTCAGCAACTTCAATAACTCCCCAAAACATACGTAATCAGAGAATTAACTTTTACACCTTTTGGTTATTGTTTGCTTGAACCATAAAACAGAGCTCTTTCTGGGTGTTTGGTTCTGATGCATTTTAGTTAGTTTTTAATTTCTTATTACTACAACTCTAATTTTCTTACACAATTATCTACTTCTAATAGGTTTCATTAAAAAAGGCATGTAACTGATGCCTAATTTTATACTGCTTGTCTATTTGTTTTGTTTTAGCCAGAGTTTGGCAGACTTTGTAGACAAAATGAAACCTTTGTCTAAAACTTTTAACACTTAAATAATCATAATACACTCAATTTTTGCTCTGCCGAAAATCTTCACACTAATGCTCTAATGCAATTGAGTGGTGGAAAACAATAGACACAGTTTTTTCTCAAAGGGATTTGGAAGTCACTCAAAATTAATTCCTCACTGATGAGCAGAGAAGAATCTCTCAAGAAGAATTTCTCAAAAGCACGTGGAAAATTTCCATGACCTCTGCAGCGTATAAGACAGTATTTAAAAAGTCACTGAGGGCCGGGTGTGGTGGCTCACACCTGTAATCCTGGCAATTTGGGAGGCCAACGCAGGCGCATTACTTGAGGTCACAAGCTCGAGACCAGCCTGGCCAACATGGTGAAACCCCATCTCTACTAAAAAATTTAGCTGGGCATGGTGGTGGGTACCTGTAATCTCAGCTACTCAGGAGGTTTAGGTAGGAGAATCGCTTGAACCTGGGGGGCGGAGGTTGCAGTGAACTGAGATGACGGCACTGCACTCCAGCCTGGGCAACAGAGCAAGACTCCATCTGAAAAAAAAAAAAAAAGTAATTGAATATCATTGAACTTACTTTGAAACAGACTGTGTACCCATAATCTAGAAAACTACATTTTCTGAGTCACAAAGGCCGTGTTTGTACTGCCTCTCAAAATTTTTATTTTGCTCTTCTTTATTTTTCAGTTCTGTCTTCTTCAACTTCCCAATTTCTTTTCCCTTTTTTGAGAGAGTCTCTCTCTGTTGCCAAGGCTGGAGTACAGTGTTGCAATCTTGGCTCACTGCAACCTCCACCTCCCAGGCTTAAGCAGTTCTCCTACCTCAGCCTCCCCAGTAGCTGGGATTACATGCGCCCACCACCACACCCAGCTAAATTTTGTATTTTTAGTAAGACAGGGTTTCACCATGTTGGCCAGGCTGGTCTCAAACTCCTGACCTCAGGTGATCTGCACGCCTAGGCCTTCCAAAATCCTGGGATTACAGGCATAAGCCACTACACCCAGGCCCTTTGTCCTGCTTTTCTCATGTGGGTTACCTACTTTGCCCCTAAAGCATTTCAGTTTCCAGACCCTGAAACAGTAACAACCTGAGACGCTGCAGACAGGAATGTATCAGCTCAGTAATTCAGGGACTTCTATGCAGTGGGGAGACTGTTTCAGATCCTACCCCACCTGGAAGTGAAAAATTTCTGTGAAAATTCATGGCAACTGCCAGGGCACGGTGGCTCACGCCTGTAATCCCAGCACTTTGGGAGGCCGAGGCGGGCAGATCACCTGAGGTCCGGAGTTCAAGACCAGTCTGGCTAACATCGTGAAACCCCGTCTCCACTAAAAATACAAAAATTAGCCGGGTGTGGTGGTGCATGCCTGTAATTCCAACTACTCGAGAGGCTGAGGCAGGAGAATTACTTGAACCTGGGAGGCGGAGGTTGCAGTGAGCCGAGATCATGCCACTGCAATCCAGCCTGGGTTACAGAGCGAGACTCTGCCTCAAAAAAAAAAAAAACAAAAAAAAAAAACAAAACATCGTGGCAACCAATTACACCTCCTCACCGGTATAACATAGAGAGCTATAACTGGAGAGCTGCAGGTCAGCATGGTAAGGAAAGCTCCCCCACCATGATAGGCACCTTTCCACTGAGTGCACAAAGTGAAAGACCCCACTCTCGCAAGCCTGAGACAACAGGGGTTTAGAGGTTTTGAAAAGCATTTGATGAGTCACTATTTTACGGGAAAAGCTCTCTTTCCAGAGGCAATCAAGATGGATAGTTTGCCTGATAATCAAAAGACTTGCTTACAAAATCAAGGTTTTTGGGGAAAAAAAAACAAAAACAAAAGACACATAGATACATTTTATTTTAATTCAAAACATAAAAGCATGTATAACATATAAACACCAGTCTTTAAATGTAGAGCGAAATCTTTTCTTTTAGCATGGATCAATAGGTTGCAATTCTGAGTTGTCTTTCCTGCGTAAGCCAGACCCATGATGCCCTTGATAAGGCAATCAGATGGCAGGCATTCCTCTTCCTCAACCTTTTTGTTCTATTCAGGCCATCAACTGATTGGATGAGACTCACACATACTCGGGAGGGTAATCGGCTTTACCCAGTCTACCAACTCAAATGTCAATCTCCACCAGAAACATCCTCACAGACATACCCAGAATGATGTTTGATCAAATATCTAAACACCCTATGTCCAAGTCAACTGGCAGATGAAATTAACCGTCACAGTTACTCATTAAAAACAGAGACACCTATGTTGAATTCAAAGAAAGATGTTTATATAAAAGATGCATTTAAAACAGAAAGAGAAGTTAGAAATAGAAAGATAAAAACAGATACATACCAGGCAATCATAAGAAATTAAGTGGCCGGGCATGGTGGCTCACGCCTGTTATCCCACCCCTTTGGGAGGCTGAGGCGGGCGGATCACGAGGTTAGGAGATCAAGACCACCCTGGCTAACACGGTGAAACCCCTTCTCTACTAAAAAATGCAAAAACATTAGCTGGGCGTGGTGGTGGGCGCCTGTTGTCCCAGCTACTCGGGAGGCTGAGGCAGGAGAAATCCCTTCAACCCAGGAGGCTGAGATCATGCCACTGAACTCTGGCCTGGGCGACAGAGTGAGACTCTGTCTCAAAAAAAAAGAAAAGAAAATAAATTAAAAGAAAGCCAAGGGAGCAATCTCTTTTTTTGTTGTTGTTGTTTTTTTTTTGAGATGGAGTCTCACTGTGTTGCCCAGGCTCGTGTGATCTTGGCACACTGTAACCTCCACCTCCTGGGTTCCAGTGATTCTCCTGCCTCAGCCTCACAAGTAGCTGTCCGCCCCCACACCTGGCTAATTTTTTGTATTTTTAGTAGAGACGAGGTTTCACCATGTTGGCCAGGCTGGTCTCAAACTCCTGACCTCAAGTGATCCACCCACCCCAGCCTCCCAATGTACTGGGATTACAGGCTTGAGCCACTACGCCTGGCCTGGGAGCAATCTTAATATCTGACAAAATATAATTTAAGTAAAAAATAGCATAAGAGTTAGTACAGGATAGTCTATGTTAATAAATACAAGATGGTATAACCACCATGTACATATAAACAATAAATCAGCTTCAAATACATATTAAATGAAGAATGATAGAAATAGATGAATCAACAATTATAGTTGGATTTTTTTAAATTTTTTAAGAGAAAGGGTCTCACTATGTTGCCCAGGCTGGAATGCAGTGAGCTAGTCACAGGCATGATCATAGCTCACTGCAGCCTTGAACTCCTGGGCTCAAGCAATCCTCCAGCCTCAGCTTCCCAAATAGCTGAGACTACAAGTACACACCTTTTTTTTTTTTTTTTTTTTTTTTTAGTTGTAGTAATGGAAGTGTCCCTATGTTCCCCAGGCTTGTCTTGAACTCCTGGGCTCAATGATCCTCCCACCTCAGCCTCCCAGAGTGTTGGGATTATAGGTGTGAGCTACTGTGCATGAGCTGCTACTGTGCATGAGCTACTACTGTGCCTGGCCTGAAAAATGTAATTAATAAGCTTGAGCTGATTGAAAAAAAAATAAAAAGGTGACTAAGATCTTTAGCACAATTTCATTTGTGTAGATTAAAAATAAGTTTACAAAGAATAATGATGCCTGTTTTATTTGGATGCATACAAACAGACAAATTTAAAAAAATGAAAGGCTTTGGATGAACCCATAATTACAGAAATAATAACTCAGGTCTTAGAAAATAATGATAGAGGCTGGGTGCAGTGGCTCATGCCTGTAATCCCAACAATCTGGGAGGCTGAGGAGGGTGGATCACCTGAGGTTGGGAGTTCGAGACCAGCCTGACCGACATGAAGAAACCCCATCCCTACTAAAAATACGAAAATTAGCCAGGCGTGGTGGTGCATTCCTGTAAACCCAGCTACTAGTGAGGCTGAGGCAGGAGAATCACATGAACCTGGGAGGTGGAGGTTGTGGTGAGCCAAGATTGTGCCATTGTACTCCAGCCTGGGCAACAAGAGTAAAACTCCATCTCAAAAGATAAATAGGCCAGGCGCAGTGGCTCACGCCTGTAATCCCAGCACTTTGGAAGACAGAGGTGGGTGGATCACCTGAGGTCGGGAGTTCGAGACCAGCCTGACCAACATGGAGGAACTCCGTATCTACTAAAAATAAAAAATTAGCCAGGCGTGGTGGCGCATGCTTGTAATCCCAGCTACCTGGGAGGCTGAGGCAGGAGAATTGCTTGAACCCGGAAGACAGAGGTTGTGGTGAGCTGAGATCATACCATTGCACTCCAGCCTGGGCAACAAGAGTGAAACTCTATCTCAAAAAAAAAAAAAAAAAAAAAAAGATAAATAAATAAATAAAATAATGACAGCAACACCTCCCTGTCCATAACTCTTCTTATCCCCTCCCAAAAGAGATATTCCTCTGTATGAAGAGTAAATCTCAAATAATGTTAAACATGAGTTGAGGCTGGGCACAGTAGCTTACCCCTGTAATACCACAGTATTTTAGGAGACTGAAGCAGAAGGGTTGCTTGAGGCCAGGAGTTCGAGACCAGTCTGGGCAACATAGTGAGACCCTGTCTCTACAAAAAAATTAGCTGGGCATAGTGGTGCACACCTGTAGTTCCAGCTGCTCGGGAGGCTGAGACGGGAGGATCATTTGAGCTTGGGAGGTTGAGACTGCAGTGAGCCATGATTGTGCCACTGCACTCCAGCCTGGGTGACAGTGAGCTGATGAGAGAGGTCATCCATGTTTCTGGAGACAGAAAGCAGAAAATGGAGCGGTAGCTGACAAAGCACAGGGCTGGAAACTGTATCGTGAATATTTCAGGTGTGGTTTTCACTGAGGAAGGGGCTGATTTCCCTGTGGAAACTCAGAGACATTCAAGACTCAAAGACCCAAAAATGGCAAGTATAACAGAGGGCAGATGTGAAGTGCAAAACAGACTCCTGAAAACAGGAGTCTGCCTGTGGAGCAGTTGCCTTTCCTTCCCCTGCTTACAGAATGTCAGGCTGCCTAGTGTTTACCCTTGAGGCTAAAATAAATAGGAAGATCCTTCTCTAAGAAAACTGACCAGCCTGTCTGGAGAGAACTAGATGACAGTGTAGGAACTCTGCATTTTAGTATTTTGGGGTCCCAAAGCAAATTGGCTGACTCCCAACTACTCATCTGTGATCAAAGCCTTCCATTCCGGCCGGGTGCAGTGGCTCAGGCCTGTAATCCCAGCACTTTGGGAGGCTGAGACGGGCGGATCACGAGGTCGGGAGATCGAGACCACGCTGGCTAACACGGTGAAATCCCGTCTCTACTAAAAAAATCCAAAAAAAAAAAAAAAAAAACTAGCCGGGCAAGGTGGCGGGTGCCTGTAGTCCCAGCTACTCCGCTGAGGCAGGAGAATGGCGTAAACCCGGGAGGCGGAGCTTGCAGTGAGCCGAGATCCAGCCGCTGCACTCCAGCCTGGGCGACAGAGCGAGACTCCGTCTCAAAAAAAAAAAAAAAAAGCCTTCCATTCCACACTCCCACATAGTCAAGTTCCCAATAAATAAGCTTTCCAATTGCTTCATTTTTAATATCAATGAGCAACCCAGGATCACTAGACAGTCAAGAAAAGGCTGCAGCAAGAAAGAGAAAAACCAAATTAAACAGAGAAATCGGCCCTAGAAGAGACAAATGATTCAGAGAACGTTGGATAACTTAAAAATAATACCCTATTATATATTCAGATACAGTTGGGAAATAAAAATTGCACCCTAAAAACTAGAAAAATATAAAAACCATTGAATCAGAGAACAAGAGAGAAATTTAGGGAATTTTATTTTTATTTATTTTTGAGATGGAGTCTCACTCTGCCACCTAAGCTGAAGTGCAGTGGCATGATCTCGGCTCACTGCAACCTCCATCGCCCGGGTTCAAGTGATTCTCCTGCCTCATCCTCTCAAGTAGCTGGGATTACAGGTGCCCACCACCATGCCAGTCTAATTTTTTTATATTTAGTAGAGACAGGTTTTGACCATGTTGGCCAGGCTGGTCTTGAACTCCTGACCTCAAGTGATCCACCTGCCTTGGCTTTAAATGATTGTTAAATTTTAAGAGTTTAATAGAAGGCTTGGGAGATAAAGTTGAAGAAATCTCTTAGAAAGTAGAACAAATAAACAGAGGAAGGAAATGTGAGAGTACGGTAATGAAGTCTTTCTCTCATTAATTAGAATTACAGGAAAGAGAACAGAAACAAAGGGGTAGAAATAAAGTCATGGAGAAGAATTGATTTTTGCCAACTCCTTGTATCCTCAGACAACCTAAGGTTGCAACTAATTCCAAATTAAATATTTGTTTTTTCTTTTCTTTTCTTTTTTTTTTTTTTTTGAGATGGAGTCTCGCTCTGTCGCCCAGGCTGGAGTGCAGTGGCACCATCTCTGCTCACTGCAAGCTCCGCCTCCCAGGTTCACGCCATTCTCCTGCCTCAGCCTCCTGAGTAGCTGGGACTACAGGCGCCCGCCACCATGCCCGGCTAATTTTTTGTATTTTTAGTACAGGCGGGGTTTCACCGTGGTCTCGATCTCCTGACCTCGTGATCCTCCCGCCTCGGCCTCCCAAAGTGCTGAGATTACAGGCGTGAGCCACCGCGCCTGGCCCCACTGCCCCCTTTTCTCAACTATAGGATAATAAAATACTTAAGCTTTTAGAAAAATATCATACGCTAAAAACCAGGCTTATGCCTAAGTGGTTATTTGGTTTCTGGAAGAACTGTATGGTGTCAATGTAGGGAGGGGCATGAGCTAGTGGTAGAGATTGGGGAGGCATTGCCATGGGCCTGCTATGCATCCCAGAAGCATAACAATAATTATACCTCTCAAACAAGCTATGCAAATTATAAAATATAAGTCATGGTTCTCTTTGCCTTGAGAAAACATAAAAATATCCCATTTTTCATCTAGACAAAATTTTAAAACAAAGTAAAACTAGGGACATTACTGAGCATCTCACCTAAAATGATAGCGAACCTGGCATTGTTCTACAGTTGGTGTTTTGCCTGCTCCCCACGTGGTCTAATTTGTTTTTGCCAACAACTGCACAGTTTTGCAAGGCTTGGTGCACACAGGTTTTTGTTATTGTTCTCCTTTTGTGTCTGATTTTTCTCAGCTGTTGTCAGTTGTGTATACCTATGTGAGTTTTGTTTGTTTTGGAACTGTCACTATTTTAAAACATTGTCAAAACAAAAGTCTTTTATTATCTTTTACAAAATGTGCTAATATTTCATTGTATATCAAGGAATGATGCCAATGATGGTAATGTGCAGTGAAGAGCTTTATCATTATTAATAATTAATCAGAGTTCATCTATTGGCCAGAGAATGATTCAGCTTCCAGTAGAATGATTCAGTTTCCACTTGGGAAGTTATAGAAAGCTTGAAGTTCATAAAATTATGTGATAGGCAGTATCAATGCAAACTTACCTGCAAATTACAAAACATCTTAGGTAAATTGCAAAGCTTTAAGGATACAATTTTGGTGGGATATGGACTTCAAAGAATGCAATATTCTGTTACTTATTGTTCTCTCCCACTTAAAAAAAACATCAGTCATGAAGAACTTCTGATGGAAAATTGCTTTGACAATTTTTAGGAAGCATTGAAATTTTTCAGAAAGCATGAAACAGTTGAAGTTTATTTTAAAACATTGCAACTTGAGAGTACACATTTATTTATTATTTTATTATTATTATTTTTTGAGATAGAGTCTTGCTCTGTTGCCAGGCTGGAGTAGAGTGGCACGATCTCGGCTCACTGCAACCTCCGCCTCCCGGGTTCAAGTGATTCTCCTGCCTCAGTCTCCCGAGTAGCTGGGACTCGGGAGAGCTCCACTATGCTTAGCTAATTTTTGTATTTTTAGTAGAGACAGGGTTTCACCATGTTGGTCAGGTTGGTCTCAATCTCTTGACCTCATGATCCACCCACCTCGGCCTTTCAAAGTGCTGGGATTACAGGTGTGAGTCACCATGCCCTGCCTGATATTTGTGGTAAAACCACTGCAAATAGATTACCTTTACTCATTCCAGACAAGTTGAAAAGAGTAAGACATTCTTAGGTGAAAATATTTCATGTTTCTTGGAAAACAGCTTTTTTTTTTTTTTTTTTTTTTTTAAACAGGGTCTCTCTCTTTTGCCCAGGCTGGAGTGCAGTGGCACAATCTTAGCTCACTACACTCTCAACCTCCTGGCTCAAGAGATCCTCCCTCCTCAGCCTCTTGAGTAGCTGGGACTACAGGTGCACACCACCACACCTGGCTAATTTTTAAATATTTTTTTGTAGAGACAGGTTTTCACTATGTTGCTCAGGCTGGTCTGGAACTCCTGGGCTCAAGTGATCTACCCATCTCAGCCTCCCAAAGTGCTGGGATTGCAAGTGTGAGCCACCATGGCCAGCCAGCACTTGCTTTTAAGAGTTTATTTCCTCTGATAATAAAAATTATTTTTTGGTGTCCATGAATTGATTTCTATAAATATATAAATTCACAATCATTGAAATGATAAAGACAGGATAGTTGCAGGACATCATATATATGATTATTTTTCTCAGCATATTCAATACTGTATTATAAGACTGATAGTACAAAGAAAAAACTATTGGTTTATGCAAGATGACCACAGAAAATATCAAAGACTACTTTTTTTTGAGAGGTTACAAGATGTTTTCTTATCATGTAATCTAATCGATACTGACATCAATGCTACAAGATAGGTCGGGCAAGCATTTAGCATCCTTCATTATTTCGTTTTCCTTTTAGTTGATACATAATAACTGTACAAATTTATGGGTTCAGAGTAATATTGCGATACATGTATATAATGTGTAACAATCAAATCAGGGGAATTAGCATATAGATCACCTCAGATATTTATCATTTGTTTGTGTTGGGAATATTCAAAATCTTCTCTTCTAGCTTTTTGAACATATACATGAAATTATTGTTAACCAGCCAGGTGTGGTGATGCGTGCCATAGTTCTAGCTACTCAGGAGGCTAGAGTGGTGGAAGACTAGCTTCAGCCCAAGAGTTGCTGGGCAACACAGAGCATCTCCCTTTAAAGAAAAAAAAATTGGCAGGTTGTGGTAGTTCATGCCCGTAATCCCAGTACTTTGGGAGGCTGAGGCTGGTGTATGGCTTGAGCTCAGGAGTTCGAGACCAGCCTGGACAACATGGCGAAACCCTGTCTCTACAAAAAATACAAAAAAAAAAATTAGCTGGGCATATCTGTGAGTGCCTGTAGTCCCAGCACTCAGGAGGCTGAGGCAAGAGGATCACTTGAGTCCAGGAGGTTGGTGCTGCAATAAGCCATGATCGCGCCACTGCACTCCAGCCTAGGTGACCGAACGAGACCCTGTCTCAAACAAAATAAAATAAAATAATTTTTTTTTTAATTTAAATTATTGGAGGTCTCTACTTGCAGGGCAATGTGAGAGCAGAGTACTATTGGTGGCAGCGGGAGCACTTAGAAGTTCTTTCCACTCTTTAACAAAGTATTGGTTGAAAGAAGTGTCACTGAAGCTGTGACCAAAGGGGGCATTGTGCTTCCAGAAAAATCTCAAGGAAAGGTATGGCAGTGGTTGTTGGATCAGGCTCTAAAGGAAAGGGCGAAGAAATTCAACCAGTTAGTGTGAAAGTTGAAGATAAAGTTCTCCCACAATATGAAGGCACCGAAGTAGTTCTAGATGACAAGGATTTTTCCTTCCTTCCTTCCTTCCTTCCTTCCTTCCTTCCTTCCTTCCTTCCTTCCTTCCTTCCTTCCTTCCTTCCTTCCATTTGGCAGGGTCTCACTGTGTCACCCAGGCAGGAAGGAGTACAGTGGCACAATCACAGCTCACTGCAGCCTCAACCTCTCAGGCTTAAGCAATCCTCCCACCTCAGCCTCTCGAGCAGCTGGAACTACAGGTGCACGCCACCACACCCAGCAGATTTTTGTATTTTTTGTAGAGATGGGGTTTCACCATGTTGCCCAGGCTGGTCTTGAACTCCTGGGCTCAAGCCACCCCCTTGGCTTCCCAGAGTGCTGGGATTACAGGTATCAGCCACCATGCTGGACCCTGCCAGGAATTATTTCTTATTCAGAGATGGTGACATTCTTGGAAAATATGTAGACTGAAATAAATCACTATTAAAATGCATCAACATGAAGCTGCCCATTCCACTGAACTTCTGAAACCTTTCATCACGTAAGTAGTTTCCATGTCTCTCTTTTATAATAAACTAATGATAGCTAATGTGAATAAATAAAATAAATTCTTGTTAACCATACTCACCCTACAATGCTATAGATCACTAGAACTTACTCCTCTTTATCTGGAATTTTGTACTTGTTAACCAATCTCTCCCTACCTTACCCTCCCCTTTACCCTTCCCATCCTCTAAGAACAACAGTTCTGCTCTCTATTTCTATGGGCTCTTTTATTTTTTTTTAGCTCTCACATATGAGTGAGAATGCATGGTATTTATCTTTCTGTGTCTGACTTATTTCACTTAACATAGTGTCCTCCAGGCTCATCCATGTTGTTGCAAATGACAGAATTAATTCCTTCCTTCCTTCCTTCCTTCCTTCCTTCCTTCCTTCCTTCCTTCCTTCCTTCCTTTCTTTCTTTCTTTCTTTCTTTCTTTCTTTCTTTCTTTCTTTCTTTCTTTCTTTCTTTCTCTCTTTCTTTCTTTCTTTCTTTCTTTCTTTCTTTCTTTTTGAGATGGAGTCACGTTCTGTCGCCCAGGCTGGAGTGCAGAGGCGCGATCTCTGCTCACTGCAACCTCTGCCTCCTAGGTTCAAGCAATTCTCCTGCCTCAGCCTCCTGAGTAGCTGAGATTACAGGCACGCACCACCACGCCTGGCTAAGTTTTGTATTTTTAGTAGAGATGGGGTTTCATCATGTGGGTCAGGCTGGTCTTGAACTCCTGACTGCATGATCCGCCCGCCTCAGCCTCCCAAAGTGCTGGGATTACAGGCATGAACCACTGCGCCTGGCCAAATTTCATTCTTTTTTTATGGCTGAATGGTATTCCATTGTGTATATATGCCACATTTTCTTTATCCATTTATCTGTTGATGGACATTTTTAGGTGGATTCCATATCTTGGCTATTGCGATAATGCTGCAATAAACATGGGGGTGGACGGTGCAGATATCTCTTCAATAAACTGATTTCCTTTCCTCAAAGAGTTTTTTTTTTTTTTTTTTTTTTGAGACAGGGTATTGCTCTGTTGCCTAGGCTGGAGTGCAGTGGTGTGATCTCAGCTTACTGCAGCCTTGACCTCCTGGGCTTAAGGGGTTGTCCTGCCTTAGCCTCCTGAGTAGCTGGGACCACAGGTATGTACCAACACACCTGGTTAATTTTTGTATTTTTAGTAGAGACTGGGTTTTATTATGTTGCCCAGGCTGGTCTTGAATTCCTGGGCTCAAGCTATTTACCCACCTCAGTCTCCCGAAGTCCTGGGATTACAGGCATGAGCCACCACACCTGACCAAGACACTCTTTGAATGTAGTCTTTTGCTGGGCATAGTGGTTCACGCCTGAAATTCTAGCACTTCAGGAGGCTGAGGTTCGCAGATCACTTGAAGTCAGAAGTTTAAGACCAGCCTGACCAACAGGGTGAAACCCTGTCTCTACTAAAAATACAAAAATTAGACAGGTGTTGTGGTGTGTGCCTGTAATCGCAGCTACTTGGGAGGCTGAGGCAGGAGAATCACTTGAACGTGGGAGGCAGAGGTGAGTGAATATCAATATCAGTGAGCCAATATCATGCCACTGCACTCCAGCCTGGGGGACAGAGTGAGACTCTGTCTCAAACAAAAAAAAAAGGAGGCCGGGCGCGGTGGCTCAAGCCTGTAATCCCAGCACTTAGGGAGGCCGAGACGGGCGGATCACAAGGTCAGGAGATCGAGACCATCCTGGCTAACACGGTGAAACCCCGTCTCTACTAAAAAAAAATACAAAAACCTAGCTGGGCGAGGTGGCGGGCGCCTGTAGTCCCAGCTACTCAGGAGGCTGAGGCGGGAGAATGGCGTGAACCCGGGAGGCGGAGCTTGCAGTGAGCTGAGATCCGGCCACTGCACTCCAGGCTGGGCGACAAAGCAAGACTCTGTCTCAACAAAAAAAAAAAAAAAAAAAAAAAAAAGGAAAGAAAAACAGAAAAAAAGAGAGTGTCTTATTGATGATGAAGACATGGCCAAGACTAGCTCTCCAGGGTTATATAATTTTTTGCAGGAAATCAAGGTCAATATGAATAAGACACAAGATTATGCCTAAGATACTGCTGCTAACATGAGTGAAAAGTTAACAGAGTGTTGTAGTCAAGTGTATGTAAGAAAAGTCAAGACTGTTATTCCAGGTGGTCTTGTCACACTCATCCTCTAAATTAGTCATATGAGGTCTAGAAGGAAATGAAAGAACATCACAATTTTCTAGTTTCAATTTTTTATATTCTACTTCTCCTGTATCTGTGAAGATACTGGCAGCATAAAATAGTTTATAAGCCTGGGCGAGATGGTGAAACCCCGTCTCTACAAAACCTTTAAAAAAATTAGCTGCAGTGGTGGTATGCACCTGTAGTCCCAGACATTCAGGAGGCTGAGGCAAGAGGATAGCTTGAGCCTGGAAGGTGGAGGCTGCAGTGAACTGAGACTGCACCACTGCACTCCAGTCTGGGCAACAGAGCAAGACTCTGTCTCAAAAAATAAAATAAAATAGAATAGAATAAAATAGTTTATAAATGTAGTTGAAATTGTAACATGCTAGACGATGTGTAATTCTTTCTAAACCTATAGAATTGGTCATCATAGTTCATTATATAGTTCACTACTGTGGGGAATTTCTAGAGATTATTCAAAGACTCCCAAGCTGTTGCAATCAGCTCTTTAATTACACAGGTAACTAGTGAATTGAGCAGTTTGCTGGAATAGATTTTCAAATTAGACTTTCTGCTTGCTTCAATTGTCTTTATCACATGAAAAGTAAGTATGTGGTTGGATAATACACAATTGTTACTGTTGCTACTTTAAGACTTCTGAAATAGTTTACCATTGATGAAAATGAAATAAAGTATACCCTATTATTTTGAATAAAAATGTCTGTCTTTGCTTTTGTTGGGTCTAACTTAATTTTTAAAATGTTGAAAAAAAAAGAAAGTACAGTGTGGCTAAATTTTCATGCCCCGTGATCTTTCATTGCTAATGCAATCTGATACCAACTCTCGGTGCTTCTAATGAGGGAAGATTGTGCCAATGAGAACCTGACTCCGACAAAGCTGAAAAAACAGCTGACATCTCCATATCCTGAAATATATCTCGGAAAGTGTGGATTCATGAGAAGGATCCTGTCTGGGGAAGACTAGAATCTTGTCAAATGGATTCATCTCAAATTAAGAACCTTATTTGGAAGCATCTTATAAGATTTTTTTTTTTTTTTTTTTTTTTTTTGAGAAGAGTTTTTCTCTTATCACTCAGGCTGGAGTGTCACTCAGGCAATGGCGTGATCTCAGCTTAGTGCAACCTCCACCTCCAGGGTTCAAGCAATTCTCCTACCTCAGCCTCCTGAGCAGCTGGGACTACAGGCACACGCCACCACGCCCTGCTAATTTTGTATTTTTAGCAGAGACCAGGTTTCGCCATGTTGGCCAGGCTAGTCTCAAACTCCTGACCTCAGATGATCCGCCTGCCTTGGCTTCCCAAAGTGCTGGGATTACAGGCATGAACCACCACGCCCAGCTGCAACTTTTTTTTGAGACGGGGTCTAGCTCCATCCCCAGGCTGGAGTGCAGTGGTGCGATCTTGGCTCACTGCAAACACCGCCTCCCAGGTTCATGCCATCTCCTGCCTCAGCCTCCTGAGTAGGTGGGACTACAGGCGCCCACCACCACGCCCGGCTAATTTTTTTTTTTTTTTTTTTGTATTTTTAATAGAGACGGGGTTTCACCATGTTAGCCAGGATGGTCTTGATCTCCTGACCTTGTGATCTTCCCGCCTCAGCCTCCCAAAGTGCTAGGATTACAGGCGTGAGCCACCGCACCCGGCCTCCGGCTGCATCTTGTAAGATTTCTTATCCCATTACCAAGCCAAACAATCTTTGTGTGATTGGAGAGATGTTGGTGAAGGCACATGTCTTGAAATTGGTCTCTTTGAGGGCTTGAAGCTGAGGCAGAATATTTCCATTGGTGTCACCCACTCCAAAATGTGTAATATTCCTTTCTTACATTTTATATGTATAATATTTCTTATGTTTTAAAGCAGATCTTTGAATAATTGAAAGTGATACTCTTTCTCTGCAGCATGGAAAAGAACAAAACTACAAACATTTGTTTATGACTTTCTGGGTCTTGTGCATTATTTGTATACTGACCAATGCCTTCTAAACAAAAACAAAAATGAAAACAAAAACCATGTTTTCGAGGCCATTTTGGAAAATATAGATACTACTAACTTCTTCAAAACTGTGAAAAGCCTTCGCCAAGTACACATTGATGGAAAGAAAACTCCAGCTCGGGTCCTGGGAGGGACCCTTTTGAGGTGTGGCAGCCCATCCAGTCACACTGCCTTTTTATTTTTATTTTATTTATTTATTTATTTATTTATTGAGACAAAGCCTAGCTCTGCCACCCAGGCTGGAGTGTAGTGGCGTGATCTCAGCTCACTGCAACCTCCGCCTCCCTGGTTCAAGTGATTCTCCTGCCTCAACCTCCCGAGTAACTGGGATTACAGGTATGTGCCACCATGCCCGGCTAATTTTTTTTTTGTATTTTTAGTAGAGACAGAGTTTCACCATGTTGGCCAGGCTGGTCTCAAACTCCTGGCCTCAAGTGATCCACCCACCACAGCCTTTCAAAGTGCTGGGATTACAGGCGTGAACCACCACGCCAGGCCTCACACTGCCTTTTAGAGGAAAGCAGCTCTGCATGTTGGTCAGCGAGCATTGGTGTCAAAGACCCTGTCAACAGCCTCAACCACATTGTCTACTGCTGTGGATATCTTCAACTTCCTCCAAGCCAGATCCCCAAATCACCATCTTTTCAAGAGGTTTTGTCAAGTAATAGTAGCACAATATCATCAACCACAGGTGCTGAAGTAAGGGTAAGGCAGGTGATGAAGTCCTTATTGAACTTGAAGAGAAGCTCGTGTGTGTACTTAAGAAAAAAAAAGGAAGGCCAATTTTCCAAACAATTCTACAGGGAGGAGTTCACTTACCGCTTGGCTTGTTAGTCAGATAGTTTGGTTGTACTGAAAGAAGAAAATCTTCCAGTTCAGGTCCTGGAATCACAAACATATTTCTGGTGGAAAAAAAAACAAAAAAACAAAAAAACAGAACTACAGGCTTTTGGCCAAGCCTATATAGTTGGAAGAATAACTTGGAAGGACAAAGCTTCAAACTTTTCATCACTGAAGCAGATTCTTCCGCAGGCTGGAATTGAGTGTGACAAAGACACTTTCTTGATTTCTCTGCAGTCAGGAAACTGTGGTAACCTGAAAACCCTCAGAACACTTTGGAGTGTTACTTCTGTTTCAACAATCTTCAAGTGGAAAGTGAATCCGTAATCCCTTCCCTGCTGACAAAGACAGCAGTAATGAGGCCAGTACTGCCAAAAATGACTTCATTGACTTGAGAACAAAGGAAATGAAATAACAGGAATTGAACTCAAAGAGTTGTAGAGGATCCTGGTGTTCTAATTTTTTTTTTTTTTTGAGACGGAGTCTCGCTGTGTCACCCAGCCTGGAGTGCAGTGACGTGATCTCGTGATCTCATGATCTCGGCTCACTGCAACCTCCACCTCCCAGGTTCAAGCAATTCTCCTGTCTCAGCTTCCCACGTAACTGGGATTACAGCCTCACGCCACCACACCCGGCTAATTTTCATATTTTTAGTAAAGATGGGGGTTTCACCATATTGGTCACGCTGATCTCAAATACACCTGCCTTGTGATACACCTGCCTCAGCCTTGACCTCGTGATACACCTGCCTCAGCCTCCCAAAGTGCTGGGATTACAGGCATGAGCCACCGCGCCCAGCCTTTTCTTTCTTTTCTTTTTTTTGAGACGGAGTCTCGCTCTTGTTGCCCAGGCTGGAGTGCAGTGGTACGATCTCAGCTCACTGCAATCTCTGCCTCCCAGGTTCAAGTGATTCTCTTGCCTCAGCTTCCTAAGCAGCTGGGATTACAGACACCCACCACCATGCCCAGCTAATTTTTGTACTTTTAGTACAAAATTGGCCAGGCTGGTCTTGAACTCCTGACCTCAGGTGATCTGCCCGCCTTGGCCTCCCAAAGTGCTGGGATTACAGGCGTGAACCACTGCACCCAGCCTCCTGGCCTTTTCTTTTTTTTTTTTTTTTTTTGAGATGGAGTCTTGCTCTGTCACCCAGGCTGGAGTGCAGTGGTGCCATCTCGTCTTGCTGCAACCTCCACCTCCCTGGTTCAAGCAATTCTCCCACTTAGCCTCCTGAGTAGCCGGGATTACAGGTGCCTGTCACCACGCCCTGCTAAGTTTTGTATTTTTTAGTAGAGATGGGTTTTTACCATGTTGGCCAGGCTGGTCTTGAACTTCTGACCTCAGGTGATCTGCCTGCCTCGGTCTCTCAAAGTGTTGGGATTACAGGCGTGAGCCACCATGCCTGGCCAATCCTGGTGTTCTTGATCCCAGCCCATCCTCAACTGGTCACTGGACCACGGATTCCATTTACTAACACAGACCTTCATGAGGCAGGGTTTCAACACTCATTTCCATCAAAGCAAGACTTAAAGTCAATTCTATGGTAATGAACATATTTGTCTTATTTTTATTTATTTATTTTTTTTTGAGACGGAGTCTTGCTTTGTCACCCAGGCTAGAGTGCAGTGGCCGGATCTCAGCTCACTGCAAGCTCCGCCTCCCAGGTTCACGCCATTCTCCTGGCTCAGCCTCCCGCGTAGCTGGGACTACAGGCGCCTGCCACCTCGCCCGGCTAGTTTTTTGTATGTTTTAGTAGAGACGGCGTTTCACCATGTTAGCCAGGATGGTCTCGATCTCCTGACCTCGTGATCCGCCCGTCTCGGCCTCCCAAAGTGCTGGGATTACAGGCTTGAGCCACCGCGCCCGGCCATTTGTCTTATTTTTTAAAAGATCACACAACTTATTAAGCCAAAGGGGCAGCATTGTTTTTGTTGAAATTTCTTTTGAGCAGAATTAAAATTTACTTTTTGTTCTGTTTTTCTCTATGTGCACAACTTGTATTTATTTTAATTTAATTAATATTAAAATTAATGTATTTTACTTTATTTACATTCATTTAATTTTTAAATTTATTTTAATTTTCAAAAAGTGGTCATTAGTTTTTACTTGAAAAACCAAATTAGAAAAGCAAAACTTTTTAAATAATTTTCTAAGAGAAGGAAAAACATTTCCAAGGCAATACAATTAATTATATGCAAAGTTTTATGTGTGTATTTATATGCGTTTTTCTGGGAGTAAAATCTATAGCTTTCATTAGACTCTCAGAGTGGTTTATAACTCAAGAAATGTTCATAACTCAAGAACCACAGACATAATTGGAAATTACATCTTAGTTTTCATAATGTAAGTAAGAATCAAGATTGATGTTTGGAAATCTTTGGGTGCGAACACATGCACCCATTGATATCTACTTTCACCAATGCCAAACATCCTTCATTTCCTCTCCTACCGTCTAGGTTTTAGTACGTTTGATTTTGTTTTTTATTAGTGATTAGGGAATTTAAGCCCATTTTGTTTAGATGATCTTAGGTTGCTTTCATGTTTTTTAATTTAAATGAGTGAGTAGCAGTAAGGATAACTTTTAGGCCGGCTCATGCCTGCAATCCCAGCACTTTGGGAAGCCAAGGTGGGAGGATTACTTGAGCCCAGGAGTTCAAGACTAGTCTGGGCAACACAGTGTGATCTCTCTTAAAAAAAAAAAAAAACACAAGCCAAGCATGGTGGTGTGTGCCTTTAGTAGTAGAGGCCTAGGTGGGAGGATCTCTCTTTTTTTTTTTTTGAGACAGAGTCTCACTCTGTCGCCAGGCTGGAATGCAGTGGCACGATCTCGGCTCACTGCAACCTCAGCTTCCCGGGTTCAGGTGATTCTCCTGCCTCAGTCTCCTGAGTAGCTGGGATTATAGGCGTGCACCACCACGCCCAGCTAATTTTTGTATTTTTAGTAGAGACGGGGTTTCATCATGTTGGCCAGGATGGTCTAATTCCTGACCTCGTGATCTGCCCACCTCTGCCTCCCAAAATGCTGGAATTACAGGTGTGAGCCACCGCGCCTGGCTTGAGGTGGGAGGATCTCTTGAGCCAGGAGTTCAAGGCTGCTGTGAGCTGTTTGCACCACAGCACTCCAGCCTGGGTGACAGAGCTATTTCCTGTCTCTAAATAAACAAATAAAAATGAAATATAAATTTTTTGAAGACCCTGTCTTATTAAAAACAAAAAGATAAGTGGAAGCAAAACACAGATATGATGTCCAGTTCTATTCATTTTGTGATGTATTTTTAACGGAGAGTGATGGACAGAGAGACTTCCAAAAAAGCATACGGTAAAGCTTATTCATTATACAGAAAATGACCAAACAATTTTGAAGCAAGCTCAATAAAAAATTACTTGACTCATCTATTAAAAACAACTTTATTATACAAAACAGTCTTTCATAGATGAAGGCACCACTACCCACGTACTATCAAGACATGTGCTTTGAGATATTATTTTAATTGTAGGAGAGACTATTTAGTGCTGATCTAGCAACAGCTATCAGTCTGTGGTCTGCATAGGCAGCATTTATCCTTGGCTTAAAATACGAAAACCCACTGGTGCACATGAAGATTTCATCCACAATCACAGCATTATTAGCATAGCCTTGTCCAACTGAGAGAAAGAATTAAAAACTACTATTAATGACAATAATAAGATTTAATGTTTTTCTTATTTATTTATTTATTTATTTGAGACAGAGTCTTGCTCTTGTCACCCAGGCTGGAGTGCAGTGGCGCAATCTTGGCTCACTGCAACCTCCGCCTCCCGGGTTCAAGCGATTCTCCTGCCTCAGTCTCCTGAGTAACTGGGATTACAAGTGCCCAACACCATGCCCAGCTAATTTTTATATTTTTAGTAGAGATGGGGTTTTGCCATGTTGGCCAGGCTGGTCTCAAACTCCTGACTTCAGATGATCTGCCCACCTCGGCCTCCCAAAGTGCTGGGATTGCAGGCATGAGCCACCATGCCCAGCCAAAATGTAATGTTTCTAATTCTCCGATTTCCTTAGTTGTCTGTCCCCAGCAGCCTATCTCTGACACCACTTTTTATAACATTGCATTTCACAGACATATCACTTCCAACAAGGAAGACTTCAAGGCTCCTTCTGTCTTGTGGTTCTGCTGCCTTTTAGAGCCTGGGAGAGCTCCACTGCACTGTTTGCATCTGGTGGCAGGAGATGATTGCACCAGAGGTTTTAGGGGCCATGCCTGATATAGTTAGGATATTTATTCCCTCCAAATCTTATGTTGAAATTTGATCCTCAAGGTTGGAGCTAGGGCTTGGCAGGAAGTGTTTGGGTCATTGGGCAGATCCCTCATAAATAACTTGGTGCTGTCCTCGAGATAATGAGTGAGTCCTTGCTTTATTCGTTCACAGGAGATCTGGTTGTTAAAAAGAGTCTGGGGGTCGGGCGCGGTGGCTCACGCCTGTAATCCTAGCACTTTGGGAGGCAGAGACGGGCGGATCACGAGGTCAGGAGATCGAGACCACCCTGGCTAACACGGTGAAACCCCGTCTCTACTAAAAATACAAAAAACTAGCCAGGCGAGGTGGTGGGCGCCTGTAGTCCCAGCTACTCCGGAGGCTGAGGCAGGAGAATGGCGTAAACCCGGGAGGCGGAGCTTGCAGTGAGCTGAGATCGGGCCAGTGCACTCCAGCCCGGGCGACAGAGCAAGATTCCATCTCAAAAAAAAAAACAAAAAAACAAAAATTAGCCCTGCGCGGTGGCGGGCACCTGTAGTCCCGGCTACTCGGGAGGCTGAGGCAGGAGAATGGCGTGAACCTGGGAGGCGGAGCTTGCAGTGAGTGGAGATTGCGCCACTGCACTCCAGCCTGGGCGACAGAGCGAGACTCCATCTCAAAAAAAAAAAAAAAAAAAAAAAAAAAAAGAGTCTGGGGCCAGGCATGGTGGCTCATGACTGTAATCCCAGCACTTTGGGAGGCCAAGGCGCAGGAGGATCAGAGCCCAGGAATTCAAGACTAGCCTAGGCAATGTAGTGCGACCCATCGAGACTAGCCTAGGCAAGGTAGTTCGACCCATCTCATATATATTATATGTATTATGTATATATAGGCCCGGTGCGGTGGCTCGCGCCTATAATTCCAGCACTTTGGGAGGCCAAGGCGGGCAGATCACCTGAGGTCAGGAGTTTGAGACCAACCTGGCCAACAGAGTGAAATCCCGTCTCTACTGAAAATACAAAAACTTAGCTGAGCGTGGTGACATGTGCCTGTAATCCCAGCTACAGGGATTGGGAGGCTGAGGCAGGAGAATTGCTTGAACCCGGGAGGCGGAGGTTTCAGTGAGCCAAGACTGCACCACTGCACTCCAGCCCGAGTGACAGAGTGAGACTCTGCCTCAAAAAAACAAACATATATATGTGTGTGTGTGTATGTAGCCAGGTGTGGTGACATGCACCTGTAGATCCAATTACTTGGGAGGCTGGAATGGGAGGATTGCTTGACCCCAGAAGGTGGAGGCTGAAGTGAGCCATGATTGTGCCATTGCACTCTAGCCAGGATGACAAAGCGAGGCTCTGTCTCTAACAAACAAAATAAAACAAAAAAGAGTCTGGGACCTCCTTCCCATTGCTCTTTCTCCCTCTCTTGCCATGTGACCCACCTATTCCTCCTTTGCCTTCCACTATGATTGAAAGCTTCTTGAGGCCCTTGCCAGAAGTTGATGCTGGTGCCATGCTGCTTGTATAGACTGCAGAACCATGAGTCAAATAATCCTTCTTTCTTTATAAACTGCCAAGCCTCGGATATTCCTTTATAGCAATGCAAAATGGACTAACACAAGGCCTAAAGTTGCATACTATTCTGTTGGACAGCATACATTCTACTGGACAGGACACAGTCACATTGCTCCACTTGGATGCAAAGGAACAAGGAAACATGGCCTACTGGTGTGCCAAGGAAGTGAAAGCATAGGTGTTGGGGAACAGCCAATATTTGCTTCTGCTAACCAAATATTTGTTTCATCTTTCCTTCTACACATAGAATACTGCCCCTTCCACCTGCGAAGATGAACAGTTCAAAGTCCCAGCCAGTTACTACCTTCAGCTCAAAAAGGGAGACCTACAAGGTAGGTGTTGATGTGCGTCACCTACTGTCAGGTATGGATGTGGCTCCTTCTGTGCCAAATCAGCACTTACACCAGCCTGAGAATGAACACCCCCTTACATTTTGTGCCCGAGCCATCTCACTTGCCTCATTCTAGTACTGGCCCTGCCTCTTGCCATGCTAATATAAAATGATGGAACACAGAATTGCTGCCTTTATCACTCACGTTTGGAAGAGAAAATAGAAGACACACAGCAGTCATTGGTCAAGAGAAAATGTGAAATCCTCTAGGTGTTCATGCCTTCAATTAGGTTCTAATTTTTCTCTCTGGGAGGAACTTTCTATTGCTTTCTGTGGCTCCTGCAGCCACCCTCTAGCATGGTTTTCATTCATTGCACATCATCTTCCCCCGCCACAACTGAAGTGTATATCTGGGGAATGCCCTTCTTGAGCAAGATTGGGGGCTTAAAACTTTGAACAGTCAAAAGCAAAAAACTTGGGATCCTGGATTCAAAAACTTTGTAGGCTTCCCATCTCTTTACCTCCAGTCAGTTCCATGTGCCAGTAACCCAAAGTTTCTTCCTAGACATAGTTTTTAAGCCTGCCTTATTTTCTTTAGTTCCCTTCTGCCTCCCTCTTCCCCCACACCTCTTCCAACTTAATGGTTGCCACCTCACACTACCATACCTGGCTTAGAAGGCCACTCCCTTAATTTGATCTTTGGCACAAAGCGCATCCACTTTGTTCAACTCATAAATTTTCTTGGAACTTTGTTACTCAAAGCCTTGTTTGTTCTCATATCTTCCAGTTCAGAGTCTAAAAAATGTTGGGGTTTCCAACTCAGCAGGACACTGAATTTCTGGACTCTATTCCTTTTTTACTTCTGCTTGTAAATTGGCCAGTTTTTCTGGTGCTCATCACTTTCTTGTAATAGTCTGTCCAGTGCAGTCAATAACAACCAACACACAGTACTAATGTGCTGTTTTCTAATTTCTTCCTCCAGAGCTACAGGTTCAATAGGCACAGGTGACAATTTTATCAAATTTTTTGCCAGTCTTTTTTTTTAATATTTATTTTTATTTTTGACACAGAGTCTCACTTTGTCAACTAGGCTGGAGTGCCATGGCACGATCTCAGCTCACTGCAACCTCCGCCTCCCAGGCTCAAACAATTCTCCTGCCTCAGCCTCTTGGGTAGCTGGGATTACAGGCGCCCACCACCATGCCCAGCTAATTTTTTGCATTTTTCTTTTTTTTTTTTTTTTTGAGATGGAGTCCCACTCTGTCACCCAGGCTAGAAGGCAGTGGTGCGATCTCGGCTTACTGCAACCTCCGTCTCCCGGGTTCAAGCATTTCTTCTGCCTCAACCTCCCGAGTAGCTGGGATTACAAGTGCACGCCACCATGCCCGGCTAATTTTTTGTATTTTTAGTAGAGATGGGGTTTCACCATGCTGGCCAGGCTGGTCTTGAATTCCTGACCTTGTGATCCACCCACCTCGACCTCCCAAAGTGCTGGGATTACAGGCGTGAGCCACCGCACCTGGCCTTTTGTTTTTGAAAGAGAGTCTCACTCCTTCACCCAGGCTGCAGTACAGTTGCATGATCTCTGCTCACTGCAACCTCCACCTCCTGGTGCAAGCAATTCTCATGTCTCACCCTCCCAAGTATCTGGGATTACAGATGTGTGCCACCACACCCGGCTAATTTTTTATTTTAGTAGAGACGGGGGTCTCACCATGTTGGCCAGGCTGGTCTCAAACTCCTGACCTCAGATGATCCACCCACCTCGGCCTCCCAAAGTGCTGGGATTACAGGAGTGAGGTACCGCCCACAGCTTGCCACTTTATAAAACAGATCTCCAGTCATCCACTCTGCCAAATCTGTTCCCTTGCTGCCTACTAACTGAGGCACAAGTTTGTGTGTGTGTGTGTGTGTGTGTGTGTGTGTGTGTGTGTGTGTGTGTGTGTATGTGTTTTAACAGCACTTTTGGTACTAATTTCTGTATAAGTTGGGATGAGCAATTCTGGCTACTGTTTCAAACAACCCTGAAACCTCTCTACTTTAACCCAACAAAGTATTTCTTGCTGGCTTCACAGTCCAGGCTGGGGCTGCAGAAGTGCTCTGGCCCGGCGCGGTGGCTCACGCCTGTAATCCCAGCACTTTGGGAGGCTGAGGCGGGCGGATCACGAGGTCAGGAGATCGAGACCATCCTGGCTAACACGGTGAAACCCCGTCTCTACTAAAAATACAAAAAATTAGCCGGGCATGGCAGCGGGCGCCTGTAGTCCCAGCTACTCGGGAGGCTGAGGCAGGAGAACGGAGTGAACCTGGGAGGCGGAGCTTGCAGTGAGCTGAGATCGCTCCACTGCACTCCAGCCTGGGCGACAGAGCGAGACTCCAACTCAAAAAATAAAAAAAAGAAGAAGTGCTCTGCACCCCGCCCCGCAGTCACTCAGGGACCAGCCTGCTATCTGGGCCTCCGGTATGTTCCAGGGCTTCAGACTCCATCTCAGAATCCTCTGGATTTGGGGACATGTGAGAGAGACAGAATGAAGTATTTTACAAGAAATTTTAAAGACCGTATCTGAATGCAGCACATTTTGTCTACATTCTGTTGGCCAGAATCCTAATATGCTTGGAAATTGGAAGCTGGGTAACATGCTTATAGAACTGTGTGCAGTACAAGATTACATGGGCTGTGAGTCAGGATCCAGTGGGTATGCTTGGCTTCTTTAGGGAAAAAATGCACAGATGCTTATAAAATCACAGGCATCCCTCAGAGATATTGCAGGTTCAGTTCCGGACCACCACAATAAAGCAAATATTGTAGTAAAGTGAGTCATACAAATTTTTTTGTTTCCGAGTGCATATAAAAGTTATGTTTACGCTATACTGTAACCTATTAAATGTGCAATAGCATTATGTTTAAAAAACAGGCCAAGCGCGATGGCTCATGCCTGTAATTCCAGCACTTTGGGAGGCTGAAGTAGATGGATTGCTTGAGCTCAAGACTTTGAGACCAACCTGGGCAACATGGTGATACCCAAAATACGAAAATTAGCTGAGCATGGTGGCATGCGTCTGTGGTCCCAGCTACTCAAGAAGCTGAAATGGGAGGATCATCAGAGCCAGGGAAGTCGAGGTTGCAGTGAACTGTGATCACACCACTGCCCTCCAGCCTGGGTGACAGAATGAGACTCTGTCTCAAAAAAATAAAAATAAAAATAAACAGAAAATTTAAAAATGCTGTATTTAAAAAACTCCAATGTACATAATTTAAAATATTTTATTTTTTTGAGACAAAGTCTCACTCTTGTTCCCCAGGCTGGAGTGCAATGGTGCGATCTCGGCTCACTGCAACCTCCACCTCCCGGGGTTCAAGCGATTCTCCTGCCTCAGCCCTACAGAGTAGCTGGGATTACGGGCGCCTGCCACCATGCCCGGCTAATTTTTGTATTTTTAGGAGAGACAGGGTTTCACCATGTTGGCCAGGCTGGTCTCGAACTCCTGACCTCAGGTGATCCACCCAATTACAGGTGTGAGCCACTGCACCCAGCCTAAAATATTTTATTGTTAAAAATGCTAATGATCATCTGAGCCTTCAGTGAGTTGCAATCTTTTCGTTGGTGAAGGGTCTTGCCTTGATGTTGATGGCTGCTGACAGATTAGGGTGGTGGTTGCTGAAGTTTGGGGTGGCTGGGGCAATTTCTTAAAATAAGACAATAATGAAGTCTGCCACATTGACTCTTCCTTTCACAAAGGATTTCTCTGTATCATGCAACACTGTTAGATAGCATTTTACCCACAGTAGAACTTCTTTCAAAATTGGAGTCAGTTGACTCTGGGCACACTGCCTGGGAGTTAGCCGTGCTCTGTAAGGAGCAGCCAAAAAAGAAAAATAAAAAAAATGGAAGCAATCCTCTCAAACCCTGCCCGTCCTTTATCAGCTCAGAAGGTGGAATATTCTAAATCCTTTGTTGCTATTTCAACAATGTTCATAGCATCTTCACAGCAGGAGTAGCTTCTATCTCAAGAAACCATTTTCTTTTTTCCTTTTGAGACAGACTCTTGCTCTGTCGCCCAGGCTGGAGCGCAGTGGCGCGATCTCGGCTCACTACAAGCTCCGCCTCCCGGGTTCACGCCATTCTCCTGCCTCAGCTTCCCGAGTAGCCGGGACTACAGGCGCCCACCACCATGCCCGGCTAATTTTTTGTATTTTTAGTAGAGACGGGGTTTCGCCGTGTTAGCCAGGATGGTCTCGATCTCCCAACCTTGTGATCCACCCGCCTCGGCCTCCCAAAGTGCTGGGATTACAGGCGTGAGCCACGGCGCCTGGCCCCGTTTCAGAAGGTTTTCAATTTACTTTCCCAGAGGAATCACTCTATGGCAACTATAGCCTTATGAAATGTATTCCTTAAAGAGTAAGACTTGAAAGTCAAAATTACTCCTTGACCCATGGACTCTCAGAATGGACGTTATGCTAGCAGGCATGGAGACAACATTGATTTCCTTGTACATCTTCACTAGAGTTCTTGAGCAGCAACATTTTGAAAGGAATTTTTTTTTTTTTCCCCTGAACAGTACGTCTCAACAGTGGGCTTAAAATATTCAATAAACCATGCTGTAAACAGATATGCCGTCATGCAGGTTTTGTTGTTCCATTTATACAGCATAGGCAAAGTAGATTTAGCATAATTCTGAGGGGCCCTGGGATTTTTAGAACAGTCAATGAGCACCAGCTTCAAATTAAAGTCACCAGTGGCATTAGCCCTTAATAAGAGAGTAAACCTGTCCTTTGAAGCTTTGAAGCCAGGCATTGCCTACTCTTCTCTAGCTATGAAAGTCCTAGATTGCCTCTTCTTCTAATAGAAGGCTGTTTTGTCTACACTGAAAATCTGTTGTTTAGTGTAGCCATCTTCATTAATGAGCTTAGCTAGATCTTCTGGATAACTTGCTGCAGTTTCTCCATCAGCACTTGCTGCTTCACCTTGTACTTTTAGGTTATGGAGATGGCTTCTTTCTTTAAACCTCAAGGACCAACCTCTGCTAGCTTCAAACATTTCTTCTACAGAGTCCTCACCTCTCAGCCTTCATAGGACTGAAGTGAGTTAAGGCCTTTATCCGGATTAGGTTTTGGCTTAAGGGAGTGTTGTGGCAAATTTGATCTTTTTTTTTTATTTTTGAGACAGTTTCACTCTGTCACCCAGGCTGGAGTGCAGTGGCACTATCTTGGCTCACTGCAGCTTCTACCTCCCGGGTTGAAGTGATTCTCCTGTCTCAGCCTCCTGAATAGCTGGGATTACAGGCATGAGCCACTGTGCCTGGCTAGTTTTTTTATTTTTAGTAGAGACAGGGTTTTACCATGTTGGCCAGGCTTGTCTCGAACTCCTGATCTCAAGTGATCTACCTGCCTCAGCCTCCCAAAGTACTGGGATTATAGGCATGAGACACTGCACCCGGCCTGGATTTGTTCTTCCATTCAGACCACTCTTTCTCCATATCAGCAATAAGTCTGTTTAGTTTTCATGCCACTCATGTGTTCACTGGAGTAGCACTTTTAATTTCCTTCAAGAACTTTGCCTGTGCATTCACAACTTGGTCAACTGTTTGGTATAAGAGACTCGGCTTTCATCCTACCTCGGCTTTCAACGTGGCTTCTTCACTAAGCCTAATCATTTCCAGCTTTTGATTTAAAATGAGAGATATGCAATTCTTCCTTTTACTTCAACACTTACAGGCCATTGTAGGATTATTCATTGACCTAATTTCAATATTGCTTTGTCTCAGTGAATAGGGAAGCCTAAGAAAAAAGACAGAGGTGGGGAATGGCAGGTCAGTGGAGCAGTCAGAACACACATGTTATTAAGTTTTTCATCTTATATGGGCACAGTTTGTAGTGCCCCAAAACAATTATTTAGGTTGGTGAAAAAATAATTGCAGTTCTTGCTATTACTTTTAATGTCAAAAACTGCAATTACTTTTGCACCAACCTAATACAATTGTAACATTAAAGATCACTGATCCCAAATCACCATAACAGATATAATAATGAGAAAATCTGAAATATGAGAATTGCCAAAATGTGACACAGACATGAAGTGAGCGCTTCTTGTTGGACAAATGGCGCTGATAGACGTGCTTAAAGCAGGTTGGGAGGCTAAGGTGGGCAGATCACCAGACGTCAGGAGTTCGAGACTAGTCTGGCCAACATGGTGAAATCCCGTCTCTACAAAACATGAACAAACATTAGCCAGGCGACGTGGTGTGCACCTGTAATCCCAGCTACTCGTGAGAAGTGCAGTAAAGTGGCATGCAATAAAATGATTTTCTCATAGACATGTGTGGTTCAGTTTTTTTTTCTTAGCTGTGTTCCTGAGCAGCTGCAGATTGCTGAGCCTAGAGAAGTGAGAGGTTGCGAACTGGTAAACTTTTACTTTATTTTATTTTGAGACAGGTTCTTGCTCTTTTGCCCAGGCTGAAGTTCAGTGGTGCAATCATAGCTTACTGCAACCTCAAACTCCTGGGCTCAAGAGACCCTTCGGCCTCAGCCTCTGGAGTAGCTGGCTTTACAGGTGTGTGCCACCACACCTGGATAATATTTTTAAAATCTTTTTTAGTGATGGGGTCTTGCTAGATTGCCCAGGCTGGAGTAAACTTTTATTTTAAAGCAGAGAAGCCTCAGCAGACAATTTTTTATTTTGGTAAACTTAAGAGACAGCTACTTAGTTCTTAGTCCCTGGTGCCATGGCAAGTGGGTATTTGAAAATTCTGAACCTTTTAATGTTGTTTTTTTCAGGTGGGTTATCACATTGTATGCTTACAACTGACCCAGACTTTTTTTTTTTTGAGACAGAGTCTTGCTCTGTCGCCCAGGCTGGAGTGCAGTGGTGCTATCTTGGCTCACTGTAACCTCCACCTCTCAGGTTCAAGTGATTCTTGTGCCTCAGCCTCCTGAGTAGCTGGGATCACAGGTGTGTACCACCATCCCTGTATAATTATTTGTATTTTTAGTAGAGACAGGGTTTCACTATGTTGGCCAGGCTGGTCTCAAACTCCTGACCTCAAGTGATCAGCCTGCCTTGGCCTCCCAAAGTGCTGGGATAACAGGATTGAGCCACTGTGCCTGGCCCTGACTTAGATTTAAAATAAATCATCCTGTATTCATGGATTTATTTTTCCAATTTTGGAGGGAAATTATAAGAAGGGTGGATTAGTCACTCAAATCTCTGCTAAATTCAAGGAGACTGGAGCTTCCTACAGTTTAGATCTGGCTCCCTGGCAGATTGCCTGTGATTTGCTTTAACATTTATATTTCTCCTGCCAAGGGCATGCTATTTTCCTGGAATTGTGGTCTCTTTGCCATGATATTTATTCTGTATTTATCCCACAGACTCCATGGCCGAGTTAATCGCTGATGTAGCCTGAACTGAACCCAAAGCCTGCCGGTGATTCTGATCACACACTTGAAGCCGCTAGAGAAGAAAAGCCATCCTTATGGGCTCTACTCTTATAGACAGATACAGTCATCAAATGGAAAAATCCTCAATGTCCTTGTTAACGGCAGCATGTGAAGGTAAATCAGGGGTCACCCATAGACTTCATTATGAATTCTTATTATTGTTAATCTCTGAGACAGAAATTACTTGCCTCCAGGCCAAGCACAGTGGCTCATGCCTGTAATCCCAGCATTTTGGGAGGCCAAAGTGGGAGGATTGCTTCAGGCCAGGAGTTCAAAACCAGCCTGGGCAATATAGTGAGAGCCTATTTCTACAAAATAATTTTAAAAATTAAAAAAAAAAAAAAAAAAAAAAAAAAAAGGCCAGGTGCAGTGACTCACTCCTGTAATCCCAGCACTTTGGGAGGCCAAGGTGGGTGGATCACCTGAGTTCAGGAGTTCGAAACCAGCCTGGGCACATGGTGAAACCCCATCTCTACTAAAAATTAAAAAAAATTTAGCTGGGCATGGTGACACATGTCTGTGATCCCAGCTACTTGGGAGGCTAAAAGCAAGAAATTTGGAAGGGGTCTGGGTCCCCGATGAATCCAGAGCTCCCATTCCGGTTCTGGACTGCCCTTCCAGATTTTTATGTAATAGAGAAATGAATTACTATCCTGTTTAAGCCATCCTGTTTAAGCCACTGTCACTGTGATCTTCCTGTCACTTGCAGCTGAGTGGAATCCTAAATGACAAAGGCCTCCATCTTTAGAATGAATATTCTGGATCAAGTAATCTTTTCTCTTTCTCTTCGCTTCTTTTCTTTGTCTTTCTAAGTCTGAATGCACATGTGATTGGAATGAGGAGGTCAGGTCTTTCGATTGCTGACCTTTTGCTGGCTGAGATCTCCTTAAAACTCTGACTTCTTCTCTCACCACTTAGCCATTGTTGAGAATCAAAAATCAGTTCTACCCGTAAAATGTCCTGGCAAACCTGGTAGACATTCTCCAAATATCTGTGTGGACAAAGCTTGAGGATGTGACTAAAATACCATCAAAATTAAAGTTAATTATACATTTCCCATCACCTAAGAAAAGTAGGAATTATAAATCCCAGTTGGTGGATGTGAATTTGGCTGCTAGCAATAGTGATGAGTGTAGATTCTGGGGATAGTTAGTGAAGACATAAAACTTGGCAACTAAAGTCGTGGAGACAAAGCTCCTGCTTGAGACATGGGCGACCCGCACTGTTCAAAACAACAGCGACCACTCAGATCTTCCTCTGACTGGAAACTGGTAATTATCCCTTATTTTAAATAGTTGATTTAAAAAACATCAAGCAGCCAGGCGTGGTGGCTCACGCCTGTAATCCCAGCACTTTGGGAGGCCAATGCAGGTGGATCCCTTGAGGTCAGGAGTTCAAGACCAGCCTGGCCAACATGGTGAAACCCTGTCTCTACTAAAATACAAAAATTAGCCAGGCGTGGTATTGCATGCCTGTAATCTCAGCTGCTTGGGAGGCCGAGGCAGGAGAATCGCTTGAACCTGGGAGGCGGAGGTTACAGTGAGCCAAGATCATGCCACTGCACGCCAGCTTGGGTGACAGAGCGAGACTTCATCTCAAATAAATAAATAAATAAATTAAATTAAATAAAAAACATCAGACCAAATAAATGGCTGCAGGAGATTCCTGGCCCCCAGAATTACCAAGAGTAACACCCGGAAGAGTCAGCTCAAATGCTCAGCAACCTTGGATGGTTCTCTCTGGTTTGCCCCAGAGTATGGGTTTTGTCTGTTTTTCAAGATGGCCAACTACGGACATCTGGTTCTGGGAAGATGAAATACACATATTTCTCCCAGTTTTCCCACTGAGTATAACTAAAAACCCTGAAAATTATATAAAAACAAACATAAGAAACCTGGAGAGATGGAGAGAAGAAAACAGATCAACTAAGGACATTGAGTCCCAGGGAACAGCATGGTGGTGAATCCCTGGGTTTTCCTTTTGACTCTGGTCCTCACCCCTGCAAATGCTACCAAATGTTGAGTAGGAGGCTAGATGTCCCATCTCATGAGGCTGTAATGTAAACTGTGAATGTAAAATGCATATGTAGAACCTACTGCCAGGGTGGCATGAGAGACGGCAGAATAGAGGGCCAAGAATTTCATCCCTAATAGGAGATAATGACCCCCACCCCCACAACCCCACTTTATGGAATCGATGGAGACCACGTGAGGGTCCTGGACTTCTACCCCTAACTCACAGTAATGACCCCCCCTCCAACAGCCTTTCCACTGGAGTGGTGGCAGAAGAGCCCTAGCGGAGGATCAGGACTTTCACCATTGCCTAGCAATAACAAGGTCACTCTGCACCTTGTGGCCTCAGTGGCCACACGTAGTGTAGTACCCAGGTATCCCTACCTCTACCAGCCAGGAAAGTATCAGTGCAAGCCTATTGGAAGGCTGGAACTCTCATTCCCACCTAGCAATAATAATAAGCACCCTTTCCTCTATCAGATATAAACAGAGCCGACTGAGAGACCTGGATTTCTACCTCCATTTAGCAGTAACGAGGCAGCACTCCTTCTTCCCTTGCCAGAATAATGTCACAGAAAGCCACTAGAAACAGAAGGTATTGATAAGATCCAAAGTCTCATAACTCCCCCAAATTCCAAGTTTAAATAAAAAATCGTTCATTATGAATGATACCAAAACCATGAAGATCTCAAATTGAATGGAAAAAAAAATCAGTGGATGCCAACACCAAGATGACAGAGATGTTAGAATGACCTTGCAAGGATTTTAAAGTAGCCATTATAAAAATACCTCAATGAGCAATTAAGAACAAGCTTGAAACAAACAAATAAGCAAACAAAAGCACTCAGCAAAGAGATAGGAAGCCTCAGCAAAGAAGTGGAAGGTATAAAGTAGAACCAAATTAAAACTTTAGATGTGAAAAATACAATAACAGAAATTGTAAACTCAATGAATGAGCTCATCAGCAAAATAGAAGGCACAGAGGAACAAATCAGTAAACTTGAATATGGAATGATAGACATTACCCAATCTGAACAGAGAGATAACAGACTTTAAAAAAAATGAACAGAATTGCAAGGACTTGTGGGACTATAACGAAAGGGCTAATATTTGTGTCACTGAATTCCTGGAAGAAGAAGCAAAGAAAGAGGGCAATGCTGAAAAATATTGGAAGAAATAATGGTGAAAACTTTCCAAGTTTGGCAGAAGACATAAGCTACAGATTCCAGAAGATGAGTAAAACCCAAACAGAATAAAACAACAACAACAAAAAATCCAGGCCAACACTCTTCATAATCAAATTTCTAAAAACTGAAGATGAAGAAAAAAATCTTGAAAGCAGCAAGAAAAGAACAACATCTCACTTACAGAGGGAAAGAAATCAATGTTAATGACAGTGGATTTTTCATCAGAAACCATAGATGCTGGAAGGAAGTGGCACAACATTTTTCTAGTGCTGAAAGAAAAGAGCTGCCAACCAAGAATCTTGTACACAGTGAAAATATCCTTCAGGAAACAAGGGGAAGTCAAGGCATCCTCAAATAAAGGAAAACTAAAACCGTGTCATCAACAGACATGTTTTAAATAAGGAAAGGGAGTTCTTGGAAAAAAAAAGAAAACGATAAAAGAAGTAATCTTAGAATATCTGGGAAGAAGAAAACACATGGTAATCAAAAATATGGGTAAATATAATAGACTTTCCTTTCCTAAATTGTGTTTGATGGTTGAAGCAGAAATTATAACACTGTTTGATGAGGTTCTAAATGTATGTACAGGAAAAACTTAAGACAATTATATTAGAAATAGGGAAAAGTAAAGGAGCATAAAAGGAGGTAAAGTTTCTACCCTTCATTCAAACTGGCAAAATGAAAACTGTAAGAAGTTATGTATATATAATAAAGAGCAACCGCTGAAAAAAGATTTGCAAAGAGATAGACTAGAAAACACTGGAAATAGGCTGGATGTGGTGGCTCATGCCTGTGATCCCAGCACTTTGAGAGGCCAGGGTGAGAGGATCACCTGAGGCCAGGAGCTTGAGACAAGCCTGGGCAACACAGTGAGACTCCATATCTAAAAAAAAAAAAAAAAAATTAGCTCGGTTTGGTGGTTTGCACTTGTAGTCCCAGCTATTCCGGAGGCTGAGGCAGGAGGATCACCAGAGCCAAATGAGAGAAGTTGAAGGTTACAGTGAGCCATGATCACACCACTGCACTCTAGTCTGGGTGACAGAGTGAGACCTCTTTTCTAAAACAAACAAACAAGATAAATCAAAATGGAATTCTAGTAAATAAGTAACGCACAAGAAAGTAGGAAAAGGAAAACAGAGAAATAAATTTTAAAAAACCAGAAAGAACAAACAGAAAACAAAAAGTAAAATGGCAAACTTAGGCCGGGTATGATGGCTCATGCCTGTAATCCCAGCACTTTGGGAGGCAGAGGTAGGTGGATTGCTTGACGTCAAGAGTTCAAGATCAGCCTTGCCAACATGATCTCTACTAAAAATACAAAAATTAGCCAGGCATGATGGTGCATGCCTGTAGTCCCAGCTACTCAGGAGGCTGAGGCAGGAGAATCGGCTGAACCCAGGAGGCGGAGGTTGCAGTGAACTGAGATTACGTCACTGTACTCCAGCCTGGGCAACAGGGTGAGACTCCATCTCAAAAATAAATAAATAATAAAAATAAAAGAACAAAAACATGACCCAACTATATGCTGTATACAAGAACCTCTCTTCAAATATAACAACACAGGCAGGTGGAAAGTAAAAGGATGAAATATCAAAAAGATTAATCAAAGGAAAGCAGAAATGGCTATATTAATATTAGATAAAGTAGACTTTAGAGAAAAGAAAATTACTAGGGACATAGAAGGACATTATATAATAAAAGATTTAATCCTCCAGTAACACACAGCAGTGTGTATGCACCAAACAACTGAGCTGCAAAAATATATGAGGCAAAAACTAATAGAACTGTGCTACGCTTTGAATGTTTGTTCCTTACAAATCTCATGTTCATATTTAATCCCCATTGTTGGAGGTGGGACCTAGTGGGAGGTGTTTGATCATAGGGTAGGATTCCTCATGAATAGCTTAGCAGCATCCCCTTGGTGATGAGTGAGTTCTCGCTCTGAGTTCATGCAAGATCTGGTGTTTAAAAGTGTGTGGCACCTTCCTCCCCATCTCTCTCTCCTGCTTTGTCTCTCACCATGTGATATGCCTGCTCCCTCTTGGCCTTCTACCATGACTGTAAGCCTCCTGAAGCCCTCACCAGAGGCAGATGTTGGCAGCATGCTTCCTATACAGCCTACAGAATTATGAGCCAACTAAACTTCTTTTCTTTATAAATTACCCAGTCTCAGATACTCCTTATAGCAATGCAAAAACAGCCTAACACAACTGAAAAGAGAAACAGACAAATCTACAATTATGGCTGGAATTTTCTACACCTCTCTCTCAATAATTGCTTAGAACGAGTGGACAGAAAATCAGAAGATTGTAAGAAGGCTTAACATCATCATCAACCAACAGATTCTAATTAAACTTTATAGAGCACTCCACCTAACAGCAGCAGAACACACATTCTTTTCAAGTACCCATGGGACACATACCAAGATAGATTACATCCTGGGCCATGAAACAAACTTCAGAAAATTTTAAATCATTGAAAACATAAAGTGTGTTCTCTGACCAGTGGAATCAAATTAGAAATCAATAAAAGAAAGATGATGAGTACAACTACAAACACTTGAAAAATAAACAACACACTTTGAAGTAATCTATGAGGAAGTCTCAAGGGGAATGAAAAATGCGTTGAACTGAATGAAAATAAAATGGCAGCCTATCAAAATTTGTGGGACACAGCTAAAGCAGTGCCAAGAAGGAAATCTAGAATTTTGGGGCTCAAGCGATCCTCTTGCTTCACCCTCCAGAGTAACTGGGACTATGTATGCCACCAAGCCAGCAGTTTGGCAGTTAAAACAAACAAACAAACAAACAACCATGCAGCTACCACGTGATGTAGCAATTGCACTTGTGGGCATTTAACTCAGAGAAATGGAAATTTATGTTGACAGAAAACTAACTATACATAAATATTTATAGAAGCTTTGTTCATTACTGCTAAAAATTGGAAACAACCTAGATGTCCTTCTATAGATGAATGATTAAACTTTGGTACATCTGTACCATGGAATACTACTCAGCAATAAAAGGAAGCCAACTACTGATACACATATTGATGATGTGTGTGAAGCTCTAGAGGATTATGCTGAGTGAAAAAAGTCAATCCACAAAGGTTACATACTATATAATTCCATTTAGATAGCATTCCCCCCACATTTCTTTTTTTTTTTCTTTTGACATGGAATTTCACTTTTATCGTCCAGGCTGGAGTACAATGGCATGATCTCGGCTCACCACAACCTCCGCCTCCTGGGTTCAGGCAATTCTCCTGCCTTAGCCTGCCTTGGCAGGCTGGTCTTGAACTCCAAACTCCCAATCTCAGGTGATCCTCCCACTTCAGCCTCCCAAAGTGCTGGGATTACAGGTGTGAGCCACCGTGCCTGGCCTTTTTTTTTTTTCCCCCAAAATGGCGTCTTGCTGTCGCCCAGGCTGGAGTACAGTGGCCTCTCAGCTCACTGCAACCTCCACCTCCAGGGTTCAAGCGAGTCTTGTGTGTGCTTCAGCCACCAAGTAGCTGGGACGACAGGTACACCACCACGCCGGGCTAATTTTTGTATTTTTAGTAGAGACAAGGTTTTGCCGTGTTGGCCAGGCTGGTCTCGAACTCCTGGCCTCAAGTGATCCACCCACCTCGGCCTCCCAAAGTGCTGGGATTACAGCAGTGAGCCACCATTTCTGGTATACTCTTGAAATGACAAAGTTATAGAAACGGAGAATAGATTAGTGGTTGCCAGGGATTACAGAATGATAGGAAGAAAGGCCCATGGCTATGAAAGGGCTTCATGATAATCCTTGTGATGGAAATGTTCTGTATCTTGACTGTATCAATGTCAATATCCTGGTTGTGATCCAGTTTTGCAACATGTTACCACTGAGGGAAACTGGATAAAAGATACACAGGATTTCTCTATCCTTCCTTCCCTTCCTTCCCTCCTTCCTTTTTTCCACACCCAGGAAAGACCTGAGCATCTATTTCTTTCTTTTTTTTTTTTTTTTTGAGTCAGGGTCTCGCTGGGTTGCCCAGCCTGGAGTGCAGTGGTGCTGGTGCAGTCTTGGCTCACTACAGCCTCCCCACTTCTGGGCTCAAATGATTCTCCTACCTCAACCTCAGGAGTACTTGGAATTACAGGTATGCGCCACCACATCCGGCTTACTTTTTTGTTTTTAATTTTCTTTCAGCTTAGTTTTGTATTTTTTGTAGAGACAGGGTTTCGCCATGTTGCCCAGGCTGGTCTCAGACTTCTGAGCTCAAGCCATCTGCCTGCCTCACCTCCCAAAGTGTTGGGATTATAGGCATGAGCCACCGCACCTGGCCTGAGAATATATTTCTTTTAATTGCATATGAGTCTACAGTTATCCCAAAACAAAATTATTTATTTATATATTTTTTACTTTTTTTGAGATGGAGTCTTGCTCTGTCACCCAGGCTAGAGTGTAGTGGGGTGATCTCAGCTCACTGCAACCTCTGCCTCCTGGGTTCAAGTGATTCTCCTGCCTCAACCTCCCGAGTAGCTGGGAATACAGCTGCACGCCATCACGCCTGGCTAATTTTTGTATTTTTAGTAGAGACCAGGTTTCACCATGTTGGCCAGGCTGGTCTTGAACTTCTGACCTCAGGTGATCCACCCTCCTCGGCCTCCCAAAGTGCTAGGATTATAGGCATGAGTCACTGTGTCCAGCCCAAAACATATTTTTTTTTTCTTTTTAGACGGAGTCTCTATCACCCAGGCTGGAGTGCAGTGGCACGATCTCGGCTTACCACAACCTCCACCTGCCAGATTCAGGTGATTCTCCTGTCTTAGCGTCCGGAGTAGCTGGGACTACAGGCACATGCCGCCACACCCAGCTAATTTTTGTATTTTTAGCAGAGATGAGATTTCTCCATGTTGGCCAGGCTCGTCTTGATCTCCAATCTCAGGTAATCGGCTCTTCTTGGCCTCTCAAAGTGCTAGGATTACAGGCTTGAGCCACCACTCCTGGCTCAAAACATAAATTTAATTAAGCACAGTGGCTCACGCCTGTAATCCCAGCACTTTGGGAGACCAAGGCAGGCGGATCACCTGAGGTCGGGAGTTCGAGACCAGCCTGGCCAACATGGAGAAACCCCATCTCTACTAAAAATACAAAATTAGCCAGGTATGGTGGTGCATGCCTGTAATCCCAGATACTCGGAAGTCTGAGGCAGAAGAATCACTTGAAATCAGGAGGAGAGGTTGCGGGGAGCCGAGATTACACCATTGCACTCCAGCCTGGGCTACAAGGGTGAAACTCCGTCTCAAACAAAAAAGAAAAAACAAACCAAAAAACACCTGAAAACTTGAGGCCGGGTGCAGTGGATCAAACCTGTAATCCCAGCACTGTGGGAGGCCAAGGTGGGTGGATCACCTGAGGTCAGGAATTTGAGACCAGCCTGGCCAACATGGTGAAACCCCGTCTCTACTAAAAATACAAAAATTAGCCAGCCGTGGTGCTGCATGCCTGTCGTCCCAGCTACTTGGGAGACTGAGTCAGGAGAATCGCTTGAATCTGGGAGGCAGAGGTTGCAGTGAGCCGAGATCGCACCATTGAACTCCAGCTTGGGTGACAGAACGAGACTCCACCTCAAAAAAAGAATTAAAAAAAAAAAAAAACAAAAAAACCCTGAAAACTTGGACCAGCCCAATTGCTCACACCTATAATCCCAGCATTTTAGGAAGCGGAGGCAGGAAGATCCCTTGAGCCCAAGAGTTTGAGACCAGCCTGGGCAACATACAGAGACCTTGTCTCAACAAAAAATGAACAAAATTAGCCAGACTTGGTGGTATGTGCCTGTAGTCCCAGCTACTCAGGAGGCTGAGGTGGGAGGATGGCTTAAGCCCAGGAGACAGAGGTTGCAGTGAGCCAAGATGGTGCCACTGCACTCCAGCTTAGGTGACAGAGGGAGACCCTGTCTCAAAAACGACAACAACAACAAATAAAACAACAACAGCAACAAAACAAAACAAAAAACCCAGGAAAGTCCTTATCTGATTACAGATGTATTAATTTATTAGATGTTCCATGCAAAAGGCAGCCAGGTTTTACTTAGATTTATAAAAAAATCGAAGTCTGGGGTTTTCAGGTCAGTACTTAATATGAGGAACCAGAGGTCTTAGGTATAACTATTTCACTATAAGCCACTCCATACACACATAAAGTGGTGGTCTTAAAAGCTTTTTCTTGGGCCGTGACTCAATTAGGTCCAAGTTAAGTTGCATGAGCCCTGACGAGTTATTCTCATAAGCACTAACACCATAACCCACCTTGAGAGGCGGGGGGGTTCTCTTCAGAATTTGTTAATAGTATCTAGTCAGCAAAAAATGGTTTTGTTTTGGCCTCCCCTCCTTTAGCTTAGACTTAGAGCATAATGTTATCTTTCTTATTCTGGCTCAGCTAGATGCAGAACTTTCTAGTGTGAAAGAATGAAAAGATAAGCATTGTTTTCTATGCACACTACACATGAAGGTTTGTTACCATACAGGAGTAGCCATAACAGGCATTTTTATGACCCAAAAGAACAACTTCAGGTCAACTATTCAAAAGCCAAGTTCACTGTTTTTGTTTTGCTTTGTTTTTGTTTTTGTTTTGAGACTGAGTCTCACTCTGTCGCCCAGGCTGGAGTGCATTGGCATGATCTTGGCTCACTGCGACCTCTACCTCCTGGGTTCAAGCGATTCTCTTGCCTCACCGCCTGAGTAGCTGGGATTACAGGGACCTGCCACCATGCCTGGCTAATTTTTTATGTTTTTGGTAGAGATGGGGTTTCACCATGTTGGCCAGGCTGGTCTCAAACTCCTGACCTCAAGTGATCTGCTCACCTCAGCCTCCCAAAGTGCTGAGATTATAGGTGTGAGTCACTGCATCCGGCCGCAGGTTCACTGTTTTGAGCAGATATCCCATAATATTTTTCTAGTTTGCCCCAAATAAGCCCCTAAGACCAGTAAGCTCACTCATGGTCTGTGACTTGGGTAGAAAATGAAGAGGGGCATGCACCGTCCACCCGGAGATAAGGGGGTGTGCCTCTCCAGGGAAGGCAGGCAGACTGGTTCTCAGGGGGCCTCAGGCGGCACCTGTCACCTTCAGCAATTTTCCATCGTCCGCTGGGTGGTCTTTGGTCTTATAGGCTAAGAAACCTAGTTTTGCCAGTTATACTCACCAGGCATGTGAGATTAGATAGAAAAGCAAACCTCGATACATTAATTTACTGAGAGGCACTTCCCATATTTGCTTTCATCAATGCTTTGAGACTGCAAAGAAGTCTCTAAGAACCAGAAAATGAGGGTGCCCACTGAGACTTAAGCTACAAAATCAAAACATAATGGATGCCATAGACTGAAATACCTGCATGGCCACAGGCAGCCCATTCTCTCCCTGTAGTCAAGTTGCGTGGGAAGCAAAATCATAAACTGAATAACAATTAAATTCATTTACAATGTCAAAGATAATTGTTATGAAGATGGGAATACATGGTGTCCATATTCTCCATACAGAATTTCTCTGCAGGGACACTGACATGAGGAGCCAGAGTAATCAGGAGTTTGCTTATCAACAGGGAATGAAAACAAGAAAAGTCAGATTAATTGAATTTTTTTTTTTTTTTTGGCAGTGAGTTGTTACACACTTGTTAGCAGACTGCCACCATCCTGCTAGATTAATTGAATCTGTAATGGTATCAGGCACACATAGTGTGATACACACCGCTCACATTAGGGAAGGTCTTGTCTATGGGATCTAAACATTAATATTCCCTTGGTGACAATCTCCTATTTCTAGCCCCACATTGGGAATGGCCTTTCTAGGCAAAAAAACAGTCAAGATTCAAAAGCTGTTGGCTGAAATTTCTGCTCCCCTAGGCAGTGCTTGGCTGTGCTTTGCACAGTTTTCCTCCAGGCTTTTTCTAGGTAGCCAAGTCCTGCCTGGGTGTCATTCTCTCTCTTTAAAGGCGATTTTGCATGTTTGTACTTTAACCCACTGTGGGTTTTTGTTTGTTTTTTGAGAAGGGGTCTCACTCTGTCACATCGGCTGGAGTGCAGTGGCGCGATCTTGGCTCAATGCAATCTCCACCTCCCCAGCTCATGCACTCTTCCCACTCAGCCTCCAGAGTAGACGAGACTACAGGCATGCACCATCATGCCCAGCTAGTTTTTGTATTTTTTGTAGAGATGGGGTTTTGCCATGTTGGCCAGGCTGGTCTTGAACTTCTGGGCTTAAAGTGATTCGCCTGTCTTGGCCTCCCAAATTGCTGGGATTATAGGCCACTGCGCCTGGCCAACCCATTATTTTTGATTTTATAGTTTAGTTCTCAGAGGATCATCTCATTCCAATCTCTTGGGATGCTACTTGGTAGCCTACAAACAATGACAAGCAAATATCTTGCAACTTATTTATCTTGGAAGCCGGCCCAAGAAGCTGTGCAGCTGAAATCAATAAAGATTTTTTCTTTTATTGACCCACGTGGTCATTGGTATACCTGCTCTAAAACCTTCAAGGTCAAAATGACTTCTGTATTGTTACAGGGGTGGAGGCTTTGGGCTTTCTTCCATAGTCCATGTCAGATGAGGCTCCTACTCTCAGTACGGTGTAAATAAACAAAATAACACAACATTGAGCCTGCACATGTCAGTAGCTCACTAAACTGAATGTTACTTCAAACAGATTGATATGTAGTATTTATTTATTTATTTAGAGACAGGATCTTGCTGTGTCACTCAGGCTAGAGTGTAGTGGCACAAACATGGCTTACTGCAGCCTCAACCTCCTGGGCTCAAGCAATCCTTCAGCTGTAGCCTCCCAAGGTGCTGAGACTACAGGTATGTACCACCACACCTGGCTAGTTTTTATTTTATAAGAACTGATATATGTATATGAAAATAGTTTTTATTTGCCCCTTTGAAGAATCTGTATTTGTCTCTTTTCTACCAGTTGATTTTGAATGTTATACTTTTGCCATAGGGTGACATGGGGTGACAAACATTCATCTACCAGAAAGAAGTATGAACTCCTTTCTTGTGGCTTGGTTCATAAGCGTAATCTGTTTATGCTGCTGAAAAGAATTCCCCTTTTTAGCTTTGACATTGCTAGGGACAAGTGCCTACATTTACTATGGAATTTTAAGCACTAAAGCATTAAACCTCTCTAAGTGGAATGATGATGGATCTTTGCTTGTTTTACATCTTTAGTGAGCAGACAGCCTTGTACAGGGGCTTATCTTTGGTGGTGATAAGGATGTACACTGGTTTCTTCACCTGGGTTCCCTAGTTCGAGTCAGGTTGAATGATGACTTACATTTGCTGCCACACCCTTTATTAGTTGTCATCAGATGAAGGAATCTGAACCAGGAATTCAAGTCTAGGCACCTTCATTGCCAGCAGGCAGGCGAGCCTGGAACTGAAGTAGGGAGAGCCTCAGAGCAAGTGTTTCCCGAACAGGACTGGCCTCCTGGGGCACAACCATTTTGAGAGCATGGAGTCCTGAACTGTATACATTTACAACATACACATGCCAGGCAGAGACCCCTGCTGCAAATAAAATCCAAGGCTTTGATATATGCAACACCATTCCCACTCACCCACTCCCATCCCTCCCAGATGCTTTTTTTTTTCTTTCTTTCTTTTTTAGGGTCTCACTCTGTTGCCCAGGCTGGAGTGCAGCCTTGAACTCCTGGGCTCAGGATCCTCCTGCTTTAGCCCCTTGTGTAGCTGGGACTACAAGTGTCAGCCACCGCACCTGGCTAATTTTTTTATCTTGAATTTTTTTAGAGACAGGGTTTTGTTCTGTTGCCCAGGCTGGCCTTGAACTCCTAAGCTAAAACAATCCTCCTGCCTCAGCCTCCCAGAGTGCTGGGATTCCAGGTATGACCCACTGTGCCCAGCCTCCCAGATTCTCATTTATGGGTCTCTGCTGAGACAACAGACTGTTAATGTTACAATATATTGTAAAGGCAATGCATATAGAATTTCTTATCTCGTTATGACCTTTATATATTTCTTTGAAATTCATCAATCTAAAAATCACTGCATTTCCTGGAAAGTTATCTCTTGGAAAGTTACCTCACTATAGTAGCCAATGAATTGTCAGTTTAACTAATATATTAGACCAGTTGGCTCTCAGTAGAAAGGTATCAATGCAGTTATGATGTCTTTCTTTTCAACTATCACTAATCTATCTCATGGCCTTGCAAAAATAATTCGGCTTTTTTGTTCTGAGGAATTTCCCTCCTGCCTACATCACTGCATGATGTGGAGTTATGATAAAAGTAATACCAACAGCCATCATCATCACCACAATCATAGTTGATGTTTAATTTTATGTGTCAACTTGACTGGGCTGAGGAGTACCCAGACTGCTAGTAAAACATGATTTCTATCGGGCGCTGTGGCTCATGCCTGTAATCTCAGTACTTTGGGAGGCCGAGGCAGGTGGATCACCTGAGGTCGGGAGTTTGAGACAAGCCTGGCCAACATGGAGAAACCTCGTCTCTACTAAAAATACAAAATTAGCCGGGCGTGGTGGTGCATGCCTGTAATCCCAGCTACTCAGGAGGTTGAGGCGGGAGAATCGCTTGAACCTGGGAGGCAGAGGTTGTGGTGAGCCGAGATCGCACCATTGCACTCCAGCCTGGGCAACAAGAGCAAAACTCTGTCTCAAAAACAAACAAACAAACAAAAACCATGATTTCTGAACATGTCTATGAGGGTGTTTCCAGAAGAGATTAGCATTTGAATTGGTGGCCTGAGTAAAGATCTGCCCTCCCGAATTGGGTGAGCATCATCCAATTCATTGAGGACCTGAATAGAATAAAAAGGCAGAGGAAGGGTGAATATGCCCTCTGTTTGATCTGGGATTTCAGTCCTCCTGGTTTTGGGGCCTTTGGACTCAGACCAATACTTAAACCATCCCTGGGCTCAAGCCTTCTGATTGGTTTTCCTGGTTCTCCAACTTGCAGATGGCAGATTGTGGGACTTCATTCTATAATTCTGTGAGCCAATTCCTGTAATTAATCTCTCTCTCTCTCTCTCTTTCTCCCTCCACATACATATATATCTCCTGGAAAATTACGTCACTGAGTCATTTTTACTCCTGGGCTTTTAGCTGTAGTAGCCAACTAATTGTCAGTTACATATATGGTCAGATATCTATTTATCACCTATCAATATTCTATTGATTCTATTTCCCTGTAAAACTCTAATACAAATAGCACTAAGCATTTCAATGTTTTAAGCACTGTTCTAAGTACTTTACATATATTAATACATTTAATCCTCACAGTCTCATGAAGTAGAAACTATTGTTATCTCCATTTTATAATGAGGAAACTGAGGGACAGAGAGGTTAGCTAACTTGCCTAAGGTTATACGTGTATCAAAAGATAGGTATATAACTGCTTTTAAAAAATAGTTTGTTTTTAGACTATAAAAATGATACATATAGTTTTTATAGAGTTCTTATTATACAGATAATTATAATTCTTCCAAACATCTCTTTATGTATCTAGGGATATGTTGATTCATTATTATCACTTAACATAAATGAAATTAAGCACACAATACTTTTCTATAATCTGCCTTTCTCTCTTTTCTTTCTTTCTCTCTCTCCTCCCTCCTTTCCTTCCTTCTTTCCTTCCTTTTGACTTTGTTTTCTAAGCCGATCTCTTTTCTTTTTTTCTTTTTTTTTTTTTTAAGATGCAGTCTTGCTCTGTTGCCCAGGCTGGAGTACAGTGGTGCAATCTCGGCTCATTGCAACCTCCACCTCCTGGGTTCAAACAATTCTCCTGCCTTGGCCTCCCGAGTACTTGGGATTACAGGTGCATGGCACCACACTCAGCTAAGTTTTGTATTTTTAGTAGAGATGGGGTTTCACCATGTTGGCCAGGCTGGTCTTGAACTCCTGACCTCAAGTGATCCACCTGTATTGGCCTCCCAAAATGCTGGGATTATAGGCGTGAACCACTGTGCCTGGCCCAGGCTGGTCTTGAACTCCTGGCATTACGCCATCTTCCCACCTCAGTTTCCCAAAGTGCTAGGATTACTGGCATGAGCCACAATGTCCAGCCTGCAATCTACTTTTTCTCCTCCATTAGATGATCCAGTATAGGTAGACATCAACAGCCCTTTTAACACTCTCTGGTTATTAGAATGACTAGGGCTGAGGGGAACCTCCCAGCTGCATCAGAAGGGTGGACTTGAGATCAGTGTTTCTAGTCCATGACGGATTCTTTATAGCAAGTTTTATTTTAGTCTGATTTTTAATGTAGCTCTCCTTGAGAATGCCACAAAAATCTTTTCTGGAATGCAAGCCAGGAAAGGCTGCTGGTCACCGATTCTGAACTGACAGCCTGATCTTCTTCTCCAGTTCTCTGGAGAACTGGCACCAAGCTCTGGGCTGACCACTGGTTTGGTGACATCTGAGGTCATGTGCTAGCTGGCACCAGGGAAACCCAGCATGCAGACATATACCCTCAGAGGTGAAGCTGAGCCAAGAGCTATCCCTGGGCTGTTATTTCAGCAGTACCATGGCATGTGATGAGCTAGTGAGGAAAGAAGTTGAAACCACTCCAGGAAACCAGATAAGTTTTGTGATGAGGGCTCCTATGCACCACACTAGGCAACACTACTCACACCACTGTCTATATGGATGATACCTCTGAGTTGTGCAGTACACAGCATGAGTAGTCCTAAGTGATGTGCCCATGGTGGATCAGCTGAGGCTGGGCCTGCAGGGCAGAGTTACATCCTGTGGCCAGTTGATAGAAGATAAACAATGCTCATAATAATGACTATGAGTAGCAACAGAACCTCCAATGTGCCACGCACTCTATTTTTCAGAGATGGGGTCTTACTCTGTTGCCCAGGTTGGTCTTAGACTCAAGCCTTGAATTCGAGCAATCCTCCTGCCTCAGCCTCCTGGGGTAGTTGGGATTACAGGCATGCGCTACCATGCCCAGCTGAAACATTCTACACCTCTAGGTGTTTGATATGTATCATCTCATTGGAGTTTTCCAGCAGCCTATGAGGGAAGTATTAGTATTATCATCTCATCATCCCATTTTACAGATTAGAAGCAGCCAACAGAAAATGTCATTAACTTGTTCAAAGTTTCAGAGATAGTAACTGGCAGAGCAAGGGCCCGCACCCCGGCACTCTGAGTTGAAGTTCCGTATGTCTACCCACTTTCCATGCTGCCTCCAGGGAAATGAGGCAGATATTTAAGACTCCCAACATGTATCTTATCTTTTCTGGTGAAATCCTCCTGGCTCATTCAAGCTAAGGAAAATGGTAGAGTGTAGAGGTTCAGACCCAGATATGTCCCTTGAAAATGGTGTGGCTGCAGCAAGTAACTTACCTTACCTGAGCCCTGGTTCCCTCCTCTGTCTCATGAAGCTAGTGCTTCTTCCCTCATGGTGTGTGGTGAGGAGTTACAGTGGGCTGGCACGCACATAGGAAACACTCAATATATGGTAGTTATGGAGAGGCATAAGGGTAGGGCTAGAAACCCTAAGGGGCCAATCGGTTTTCAACAGCAGTCTCTTACTGGGGCAAAAACAACTATGGACTGAACCACACTTTTTTTTTCTTTTTTCTTTTCTTCTTTTTTTTTTTGAGACCAAGTTTCACTCTTGCTACCCAGGCTGGAGTGCAATGGTGTGATCTCGGCTCACTGCAACCTCCGCCTCCTGGGTTCAAGAGATTCTCCTGCCTCAGCCTCCCGCATAGCTGGGATTACAGGCACGCACCACTGCACCTGGCTAATTTTTGTATTTTTAGTAGAGAAGATGTGTCGCCATGTTGGCCAGCCTCGTCTCAAACTCCTGACCTCAAGTGATCTGCCTGCCTCAGCCTCCCAAAGTGCTGGGATTACAGGCATGAGCCACCGTGCCCAGCCTTAACCACACTTTAATCCCTGAAGTGTAACAGTTACAGGAAACCAAAAAGCAGCTAAGCCATAGAAAGAGGAGGGAATAAAGACATTAAAATGGAATAACAGCTCTTAATGTTTGTTTTTGTTTTGTTTTGTTTTGTTTTGAGACAGGGTCTCGCTCCATCTCACCCCTGGGTAGCTGGGATTACATTCAGGCGTACGCCTGTAAAGATGGGTCTTCATCTTTAAAATGAGGACCCTGATTTTTTTTTTTTGAGATGGAGTTTCGCTCTTGTTGCCCGGGCTGGAGTGGAATGGCACAATCTCGGCTCACCGCAACCTCCACCTCGTGGATTCAAGCCATTCTCCTGCCTCAGCCTCCCGAGTAGCTGGGATTACAGGCATGCACCACCACACGCATCTAATTTTGTATTTTTAGTAGAGATGGGCTTTCTCCATGTTGGTCAGGCTGGTCTCAAACTCCTGACCTCAGGTGATCCACCCACCTTGGCCTCCCAAAGTGCTGAGATTATAGGTGTGAGCCACCACACCCGGCCGAGGACCCTGATTTTAAGAGGGTCAGCAGCAGATCAGCTCCACCAGGAAGAGAAGGAATGGGGACTAGCACCTATTGAGCCACTGATATGTCCCACACTCTTTTTTTAAAAAATGTAATGTAATTTTTTTTAGAGGATAATTTTGTTTTTAGTTGCCCAGGCTGTAGTGCGGTGGCACAATCACAGTTTACTGCAGCCTTGACCTCCTGTGCTCAAGCGATCCTCCCACCTCAGCCTACTGAGTAACTGGGACTACTGGCATGCACCACCATACCAGGCTAATTTTTTGATGTTTTGTAGAGACAGTGTCTCACTATGATGCCCAGGCTTGTCTCAAACTCCTGGGCTTAAGCAATCCTCCCACTTTGGCCTCCCAAAGTGCTAGGATTACAGGCATGAGCCACCACACCAGGCTCTTAAGGTTTCTAACCAAAGTGTACCTGTAACTGGTACACTTCAGAGATTAAGAGCATGGCTTTGACCAACAAATCCTGTTGTCTGTGACATGCCTCCCGCGGGCCCCGTCAGCCCGGGCATCTGGTTCGGGCTGCCTGTGCTCCTTACCTGTGTAGGTACTCTGGCTCCAGCCTGCTAGCTACTTCTAGGGCCTCACCCCAGCCTGGGGTGCTGGCCTCAACCCTGGTGTGTGGCTCCAGCTTGGCATTCTTGAAGCTGAGCAGGACCTGACTTCAGTAATCCAGTGGCTGAGCTTAGCAAACAGGCTCTAGGTCTCTGCTCTCCTCGAACCTCCAGCTTCTGCGTATTCCTGGATCTGGATCGGCCCTTCCACTTGCTTTCTCATTTAATTGTTAGTCTTTGCCTTGGTTGAAGCCTGGTCTTGCTCCCTAGTCCTGAAGGAGCTCTTTTCTAGGGCACTTGTGGTAGCCTGAGTTCTCTAGAAAAAAGCAGAGGTAAAACTTACGCACGAATTCTTTATTGAGGGACATAATCCTAGGGCAGCAGGAACAAGCAGAGGGACTTGAGGCCAGGAAGGAAGGAAAGCAAGCACAGAGTAGGGTATTTCTTTTTCTTTTAAACTTTTTTTTTTTTTTTAGATGGAATTTTTGCTCTATTGCCCAGGCTGGAGTGTAATGGTGCCGTCTCAGCTTACTGTAACCTCTGCCTCCTGGGTTCAAGTGATTCTCCTGCCTCAGCCTCCCGAGTAGCTGGAATTACAGGCGTCTGCCACCACACCTGGCTAATTTTTGTATTTTGGGTAGAGACGAGGTTTCACCATGTTGCCCAGGCTGGTCTCAAACTCCTGACCTCAGGTGATCCACCTGCCTCAGCCTCCCAAAGTGCTAGGATTACAGGTGTGAGCCACCACGCCCGGGGTTATTTAAAATTTTTTTTTTAGAGATGGGTTTCCCCCTGTCACCCAGGCTGGAGGGCAGTGGTGCAATCAGAGCTCACTGCAGCCTGGAACTCCTGGGCTCAAGTGATCCTCCCGCTTCAGCCTTCTGAGTAGCTGAGACTACAGCCTTGGACTCAGGCCTTGGACTCAAGCAATCCTTCCAGGTTTAAAAACCACAACTGGCTTTTTAAAAAATTTTTGTAGCTGGGTATGGTGGCTCACACCTGTAATCCCAGCACTTTGGGAGGCTGAGGCGGGTGGATCACGAGGTCAGGAGTTCAAGACCAGCTTGGCCAAGATGGTGAAACTCTGTCTCTACTAAAAATACAAAAATTAGCTGGGCATGGTGGTGGCTGCTTGTAATCCCAGCTACTTGGGAGGCTGATAAGGAGAACTGTTTGAACCCAGGAGGCGGAGGTTGCAGTGAGCCGAGATCAGGCCACTGCACTCCAGCCTGGGCGACAGAGTGAGACTCCATCTCAAAAAATAATAATAATTTTTTTTTTTTTGGTAGAGATGTGGTCTTGCTCTGTCGCCCAGGCTGGTCTCGAACTCCCAGCCTCAAGTGATCCTCCCACCTCAGCCTCCCAAAGCACTGGGATTACAGGCACAAGCCACTGCACCCTGCCAACCCTACCTTCCTGAGAAACCCAGCGAGCCATTTGGTCAGACAGGACATTCTGGGCCAAACTGTTGAAGGGAGAAATAAGAAGGAATGTTTCTGCCAGCTCTGTCTTGTCTCTTGGATCTCACTGGTTAAAATTCCCTCTCACCCTGGGTCAGGTCTCATGCCTCATAGGACTTCCTCTGAGTCCAGGTTTTAGGAGTTCAGGCCTGACAGAGGCAGCTCCGGAGCAAGCCCTCCCCTTAGGGAAGGCACAGACAGCTTGTGCAGTCAGAGATGATGTGATGGTGGCAGCAGGCCAGACTGTCCACGCAGGAAGCAGCCCTGGGCCCAGGAGGCAGTTGGAGCTGGGAAGAATGGGAGAGGCCCATCAATCAGGTCTCTGACAGCCCCTACCTCCAACAACTCTGGCCTGAGCAATATGTCACATAAGCCTAAGCCTCAGATTTGGCCCTCCCAACTGTGCTAGGCTGACCAATGTCCCCCAAAGTTCACGTCCACCCAGAAACTCAGGATGTGACCTTATTTGGAAATAGGGTCTTTGTAGACATAGTTAGTTGAAAGGGGATTATACTAGATTAGGGTGGGCCCTATGTCCAATATGACTGGTGTCCTCATAAGAAGAGAGGACACAGGTTGGGCGTGGTGACTCATGCCTGTAATCCCAGCACTTTGGGAGGCCGAGTGGGGCGGATCATGAGGTCAGGAGATCGAGACCATCCTGGCTAATGTAGTGAAACCCCATCTCTACTAAAAATACAAAAACAAAATTAGCTGGGCGTGGTGGCAGGCGCCTGTAGTCCCAGCTACTCAGGAGGCTGAGGTGGGAGAATAGCATGAACCCAGGAAGCAGAGCTTGCAGTGAGCTGAGATTGCACCACTGCACTTCAGCCTGGGTGACAGTGACACTCCGTCTCAAGAAAAAAAAAAAAGACAGAGAGAGACACACAAACACACACACATAGACACATACACAGACACAATCACACACACAGATACACAAACACACACAGGGAAGATAGCCATATGATGATGGAGGGGGAATTTGGAGTGATGTATCTACAAGCTAAGGAATGCCAGCAATTTCCAGGAGCCACCAGAAGTTGGAGGAGGCAAGGCAGGCTTCTTCCTTAGAACTTTCAGGGGGAGCATGGACCTGCCGATACTTTGATCTTAGACTTCTGGCCTCCGGAATTATGAAGGAATAGAATTCTGTTACTTTAAGCCACCCAGTTTGTGGTAGTTTGTTACAGCAGTCCAAGCAAACGAATGCTTTTCCAAATATAAAAGCTGATCCCTTGCAGAAAACTTGTAGCTCTTAGTATCATGGCTGATAATAACAGTAAGAGCACTGGTTGAGCGCTTACACAGCAGCCACTGTTCTTAGTATTTACAGGTAGCAACTGATCCTGTCCTTACAGTAACACCCCAGGGTCCTCATTGTAAAGATAAAGACTCGGAGGGATGGTGTGTACAACCACGCCAGCTGACTCCACCAAGAAGGGAAAGGATGGGGACTAAAGTTTATTGACTTGCTATGTCCCAGCCTCTCTTCTTTTTAAAATTTAATTTAATATAAATTAATTTTCTTTTTTTTTTTATGCTCGGGGTCTCATTCTGTCACCCACGCTGAAGTGCGGTGGTGAAATTATGGTTCATCGTAACCCTGAACTCTGGGGCTCAAGTGATCCTCTCGCTTCAGCCTCCCAAGTAGCTAGGGCTACAGGTGGGCACCACCATGCCCAGCTAATTTATTTTTATTTTTTTGTAGAGATGGGGGAGTACTGCTATGTTGCCCAGGCTGGTCTTGAACTACTGGCCTCAAGTGATCCTCCTTTCTCAGCCTCCTGTGCAGCTGGGACTACAGGCACATACCACCATGCATGGCTAATTTTAAAACTGTTTCTTTGTAGAGATGGGGTCTTGCTATGTTGCCCAGTCTAGTCTCAAAGTCCTGGGGTCAAGCAATCCTCTTGCCTTGGCCTCCCAAAGCACTGGGATTACAGGTATAAGCCACTGTGCCCGGCCGCAGGCTCCTAACATTTCACTTACATTGATGGTAGGGAGAAAAAAGTTGTTTTACTGAAAGCTGGAGACAGAATTCCTCTTGGGGAGATGTTATATTGGGATTGGGCCTTTGGGAAGAAAGGTGCAGCTCCTCTTCTCCCATCACTCCCCTTGCTCGAACAGCGGGAGGAGTGGATTTGGGTTGTGAGGGGCAGATGTCTTGACAGAGAAGGGATGGCAACTGAGAGGCAGAGGGAACTTGGCGGCTTGAGGGAAGGCTACTGTCCGCTTGAAGAGAAGGGTAGAATGTGCTGGCAATGACTGAGGAATTGTGAAGAACAAGGATATAACATATTGATTCTGATTTTTCTCTTTGTGCTCCCCTGAATTATAATTTTCCTCCATAGTCCTGAACCCTCAGAAGACATCTGAGCCACCACGCCTGGCCTTTTTGGGGAGGGCAGGCATGGGACCACGGCCTCAGCAGGGCAGAGAGTCCTTGCAAGTGGGCAGCTCAGAGAAGATCTGAGATGAAAGCAGTGATCCCTGGAAGAATAGATGTTGTCAGAGGAGACAAGGAGAAATGGTGGCCTGTGAGAACCCTTAAGATAAGAGGAGGCTACTGGATTTCTCCCTGCAAGAGGAATGGGAGTTTGCTTAACTTTTATTTAATGGTAAAGGACTGGGTGACCCTAGCAGCTTGGAGGATTTGGGGTTAAACAGACATCTGAATCAGATTAAGACATCTGATTCTTCAGTTACACATTTGCTCCTTTGATCTTTACAACAACCACATGAGAGAGGCCTCGCTCCCCACTCAGCACTCCGTGGGGACATGGTCTTTGTCTCTCTCATCACTGCTGTGTTCTCAGCACCTAGAACACGCCATGACTCAGAGAAGGTGCTCGGTAAATATTTGTTACATTAATGAAAGCATTATCCCTATTTTACAAATGAGGAAACTGAAGCATGGGAATGCAAATAACTTTCCCTTAGTCACACAGAGCAAGGTGGTTGTGACCTCGAAATGCACACTTTCTCCTACATAGGACCCCTTGTACCTCTGGGGTTCTCAATGGAGGTTTGAAAAATTTTGTTGATTCTTCAGCCAAATCTTGTTGAAGCATCAATTTAGGGAAAGTGGTAAAGAGTAGAAGTGCCTACATGAGAAAATGGATTTCTAGGCTGATTTTTTTTTTTTTTGAAACGGAGTTTCATTTTTGTTGCCCAGTCTGGAGTGCAGTGGCGCAATCTCAGTTCACGGCAACTTCCGCCTCCCACATTCAAGTAATTCTCCTTCCTCAGCCTCCCAAGTAGCTGGGATTACAGGCATGCACCACCACACCCGGTTAGTTTTTGTAGTTTCAGTAGAGACAGGGTTTTGCTGTGTTGGTTAGGCTAGTCTCAAACTCCTGACCTCAGCTGATCCACCCACCTCAGCTTCCCAAAGTGTTGAGATTACAGGCGTGAGCCACCGCGTCCGGCCCTAGGCTGATTTTTGAAGGAGAAAAATCTCTGAGGCACACACACTCATTATGTGACTAAATGTCTTCTGGGTCTGTCAGTGTTTGTTAGTGTGGGTAAAACTCCAGCTCACCAGAAGCACTTCTAGCACATTTTAAGAAATGTTTTAAATGTCATCTTCTGACTTAAATTAACAAAAAGCACAACCCCCCCATTATCCATCATTCTTTCCACCTTCACCCAAAATAATCATGGTTAATATTTAGGTACACTTTCTTATAGTTTTTTCTATTTAGTATTCTTTTAAGAGAATTGGTTATCTATATAGATAAGTTCACAATATTTATCATAAACATATTTCCCAGTATCATTAAAAAATTCTCAACAAATGTAAAGTTTAATGGCTTTATAATAGTTCACTATATGGTTCTTTCCGAAGTTATATAGTCACTGCTATGGTCTCAATGTCTGTGTGTCCCCAAAATTTATATATTTAAACCTACTCTGCAATGCGATAGTATTAGAAGGTGGGGCCTTTAGGGGATAATTAGGTCGTGAGGGGGGAGCTCTCATGTACGGAATTTGTGCTCTCAGAGAGACTCCTTTCCCCTTCCACCACGTGAGGACACAGTGTAGAAGGCGTCATCTATGAACCAGAGAGTTAGCTCTTGCCAGATGCTCTGTCTGCCACGCCCTTGATCTTGGACTTCCCAGCCTTCAGAGCTGTGAGCAGTAGATTTCTATGGTTTATAAGCTACCCGGTTTGTGATATTTTTGCTATAGCAGCCTGAAAAGACTAAGCTATCACAATAGTCTCTTAAAGCAATTAAAGAGATTGTCTGGGACAGCCTGGGCAACATAGTGAAACCCCACCTTTACAAAAAATATTTTTAAAATAGCTGGGTATGGTAGGGTGGACCTGGAATCCCAGCTACTCGGCAGATTGAGGTGGGAGGATCACCTGAGCTCAGGAGGTCAAGGCTTTAGTGAGCCCTGATCGTGCCACTGCACTCCAGCCTGGGTGACGGAGTGAGACCCTGTCTTTAAAAAAATAGTTTGTCTGGGAACCAATGCTTAGATCATTCCCCCCAAAATAGATTTCTTCCAAAAGTTCAAGTAGCCCCTGTAGTATGGGGTGATGGCATTAATAAAAGGACATTCCTTTTTTTTTTTTTTTTTTTTTTTTGAGATATGGGCCTCATTCTGTCACCTAGGCTGGAGTGCAGTGGCACAAGCATGGCTTACAGCAGCCTCGACCTCCCAGCATCAAGCAATCCTCCCATCTCAGCCCCCCAGTAACTGGGACTACAGGTATGCGCCACCAATCCTGGCTAATTCTGAATTTTTTTTTTGGTAGAGACAGGATCTCCCTATGTTGCCCAGGCTAGTCTTGAACTCCTGGGCTCAAGTGATCCTCCAGCCTCTGCCTCCCAAAGTGCTGGGATTATGGGCATGAGCTGCTGTACCCGGCCCAGAACATCCCTCTTGTTTTCATTTTAAATTTAACTATTTTAAATTAATTCCTGCCTTTGGAAACAAATAAACAAAACAACTAGCAAACTTCAAAGTATTAAAATATATATATACACACACATATATATACACATATACATATATACATATATATATATATGTATAAAAGAAAAAGGTCATTCCTCTCTCCCCAAATTTCCCTCCCTAGAGGTGACACTACTGCCAGTTTCTTGGGCATTCTTCCAAAGATATTCTGTGCATATGCAAACATGTATGTCATAGTCATCCCCAGTTTCTTTTCACACAATGATACCGTACTCGGTACACTGCTTTCATCTTGCTTTGAGCACTTAATGGAGATAGATAGAGAGCGTGGTCTAGTAGTTAAGAGCACAAGGCTTGGGAACCAGACTTCCTGGGTTTAAATTCAAGTATCACTATTAACTAGCCATGCATTTATGGTCAAATGACCTCATTTCTTTGTGCTGCAATTTCCTTTTCTTGCATGGTGTTATCTGTCTCCCAAAAAAGATATGTTAAAGTCCTTATCTTCTGTATCTTAGAAGGTGACTTTATTTGGAAATAGGGTCTTGGCAGAAGTAATCAAATTAAAATGAGGTCATTAGGATGAGCCCTAATCCAATGTGACTGGTGTCCTTAGAAAAAGGGGAAATTTGTACCAGACACACAGACATGCACACTGGGAGAATACCATGTGAATGCTGGATTTGTGCTGCCACAAGACAAGGAACGTCTGCGGCTACTCGAAGCTAGATGAAGCAAGAAAGGATCCTTTGCCTACAGGTTGGAGTGGGCGTGAGCCTGCCAACACCTTCATTTCTGACTGTAGCCTGTAGAACGGTGAGACAATACCATTCTGTTGTTCTAAGCCACCCAGTTACCCAGTTTATTGTACTTTGTGACAGCAATCCTAGGAAACCAATATACACACATTAAATGAACTAGAATAGGCCCAGAATCTAAGACTATGCCCGATAGTCATGAAATACTATGTAAGTGTTAGCTGTTATTATTACATAGATATACATAATCCTTTTTTTTTTTTTTTTTTGAGATAGGGTCTTGCTTTGTCACCCAGGCTGCAGGGCAGTGATGTGATCTCAGTTCACTGCAACTTCCACCTCGTGGGTTCCAGCAATCCTCCCATCTCAGCTTCCTGATTAGCTGGGGCTACAGGTGTGAGCCATGATGCCTGGCTAATTTTTCTATTTTTTGTAGAGAGGGGGTTTGCCACATTGCCCGGGCTGGTCTCGAACTCCTGGGCTCAGGTGATCTGCTTGCCTCAGGCTCCCAAAGTGCTGGTATTACAGGCATGAGCCACTGCGCTGGACCTGCCTCATTCTCTGTAACAACTACATAATATTTTCTTCGTGGCTTTGGCAAAATTTATCACTTAGTTTTATTATCAAAATACATTGTTAAAAAATTTAATACTACTAAAAGGCTTGCAATGAAAAATAGCAGCATCTTCCCCCATTCTTGTTCAACCCCCTAGTCTCACTTCCCAAAGGCAAATGTTTTCAGTTACTCAGGTCCTCCTTCTGCTATTTGTCTCTATCTTTCTAAATGCTGTACTTATGCTGCCACATCCTGATTTATCAGTTTCACAAACTCTCTTCTCTCTCCCTATTATGATAGATGAGGATTTTGGTTTATGACACCCCACATCCTGCACACACACACAGACACACACACCCTTTTGTCATCTTCACAGTATGATTATATAACCATTTTTAGTTATGTAATAGGTTGTTAAAATAGAATTTTAAGTCTTTGAGATCCAACTGAGACTCTAAAGCTGAGAACAATAGGTGCAAAGGGCCCTACATTCTACACAGAAATTCTAGACAATCCAGGCAGGGCTTGCAAATGAGGTGTCCCCAGAGTGGCTCTTCCAGCCTTGGCCACTGACTACCTCTAGTCTATAAAAAAGAAGGCCAAGAATTAAGCAGGGGGCTGAAGGGCCAGAACGGGGGACTGCTCTGGAGAGAGTTATCAGAGTACTGCGTTTCCTACCCCATCCTCAACATGCAGTGAGAGAAAGACTCCTCACATTCATCCTAAACTAGCGGGGGTTTAGGGAGCTTTCAAGAGCATCCTCAGAGAGTCAGATAGGCATTTCCTGAAATTTGGGAAGACTCAATATACTCAGTGACTGACTCACACATGAAAACAAAATGGTGTGTGAAGGCCAGGAGCCGGCTGGAGCAGACCGCCTCACAGCAGAACAGAGAGTCAAGGTTGACCAGCTTTTCCAGGGGCTGCCAGGGTTTTCTATGGGTCAGATTGGATTCTGTGGAAAAGAGCTGCTAATGGGTTGCTTTTGAAATTCTCCACTAGGCCAGGCGGGTTCCGTGGCTCACGCCTGTAATCCCAGCACTTTCGGAGGTCAAGTGGATCACTTGAGGTCAGGAGTTCGAGAGCAGCCTGGCCAACATGATGAAACCCCATCTCTACTAAAAATACAAAAATTAGGCTGGGGGCGGTGGCTCGCACCTGTAATCCCAGCACTTTGGGAGGCTGAGGCGGGTGGATCACAAGGTGAAGAGATCAAGACCCTCCTGGCCAACATGGTGAAGCCCCGTCTCTACTAAAAATACAAAAATTAGCTGGTGCTAATTACAGGGGCTTGGTGGCACGCCCCTATGGTCCCAGCTACTCTGGAGGCTGAAGCAGGAGAATCACTTGAACCTGGAAGGCAGAGGTTGCAGTGAGCTGAGATGGTGCCACTGCACTCCAGCCTGGTGACAAAGCAAGACTCCATCTCAAAAACCAAACAAACGAACAAACAAAAACAAAAATTGGCTGGGCATGGTGGCACATGCCTGTAATCCCAGCTACTCAGGAGGCTGAGGCAAGAGAATCGCTTGAACCTCAGACACAGAGGTTGCAGTGAGCCAAGATTGCGCCACTGCACCCCAGCCTGGGTACACAGAGAGACCCTGTCTCAAACAACAACGACAACAACAAAAACCCACCCGACTGTACCATCTAGAAGGGCGGAAAGTGACCCCAACCAAGAGTGAGCCACCAGAAGCCAGGTGCCAAGGGGGCAGTTGTCAGTGGCCAGCCCAATGAGGCATCTCCCAGGTCAAGGGAAGTACATCTAAAACATCCCCAGTGACGGGGCTGGTCCCATGACTCACCCTTGAACAGCTGATACACCAAGAGGGCACACATGCAGATGACAACCATGCAGGCCAAGAGCTCTCCTTCTCCTCACGGCTATCTTTTCCATGTCTGCCTCTAACCCTAGAGGAGCCAGAGGCAACACAGTGAGCAAGATGGGACATAGTGACATTGGCCCTGAACCGAGGGTTGCCAGATTTAGCACATAAAAATAACTCGATGCCCAGTTGAATTTGAATTTTAGATAAACAATAAATGCTTTTTGAGTATAAGTATATCCCATGCCATATTTGGGACATAATTATATTAAAAGTACTTGTTGCTTTCTTGAATTCAGGTTTAACTGAGCATCCTACATTTTACTTGGCTGCCCTCCTCATTCTTCTTGCCCACTGCAAACTTCAAGCCTGTGTCAGGCCCAAGCTGCAGGAGAAAGCTATACATTGGATAAGAGCTTAGTATGCCGATATTAGACTAAATTGGACTTTGGGTTACCTTGGGGGAAAAAGAGACTATTCATTAATAACCCAAGAGTACTCAGAAAAGCTACAAAGATTGCTGTTTCATCCATGGAGCTGAAAAGGTGAGATGAAAAGGTTTGTGCTGGAACATCTCAAGTCCATTGTGTTCAGAAAGCCAGTGATAGGTATATTAAGTTCAGCACTTAGGGTATTAATATCACATAAATATTATTTGTTGCTGAGCCAAGTTGGGAATCAGATTGCATTCCTTATACAACTTTTTATTTTTTCTGAGTTAACAATCGCCTGGTTTAAGCATTTTCCATTTTTAAAAGCCATTTGTGTTTCTTTTTCTGTGAACTGCTTATTCATGTCCTCTGTGGGGTTGTGGAGCTTTCTCTTACTAATTTATAAAAGTTTATTTATACACTAAAAATTAATGTAAAAGAAAGCTCTTTTATTAGGGAACTGGAAATTGCAAGTAAGATAGGATAAGTGGATCTTTTCTGACATTTGTGTTGGGAAACTTAGATTTCACTGTGCCCAGCTGTTAATATCTAGAACTGCTCTTCCAAAACAAACTTTCTCAAATCAATAGTTTCTTTAAATATTCCTTTAATGCTTATATGCTCATTTCTTGGTTAAAAATTTCCCAAGAAGAATGTGTACAATTAAGACACAGCTCATCAGCATTTTTCTCATTTAAACATGATCATTCATCGTTGGGACTTATTTCCATGAAATTAACCCATACCAGGAAAATAGCTGCAATTATCACCTCACTGATATTGTGAGAAATTTCTCTTGAGAAACTACTGCTATGTGGTAATAATATTGTTACAGCAAGGGTCACAAAGATTAAAATCATGAATCTTTTTTCTTACTCTGTTCGTGGTTTTGTAATTCTGATCTAATAACAAATGTTATTGTAATGTTCCGGCTCTGATTGGAATATCAGGACCTTTTAATTGTTGGTGAGATTTAGTCTCCAAGGTTTCTCTGAAGTAACGGGAATCATATGATAAGGTAAATGTAACGTTTTGGATTCCTGCCACTGCATGTAAATTTTCATTGTAAACGACGGCAAACCACTCAACTAATTTTTGAATATAATTCCTTTTAAAGAATCCCTTCATTCTGAAGGGAAATAAAACATTCCCAAAACAAATACACTAAAATATGAATTCAGAAATGAATTGAGAGAACAATAGACAGGAAAATTTGCATTTCAGATGAGCTGTCAGTCAAATCTCATATTTGTTGATAATTTCTCAGAAGAGTCCAGGGTGGGCTTCATTTCTAATTTTTATTTATAAATTCAGTTTTAAGATTGCAAGGAGGCATGGTGATTCTCCTGTTTCATTATCTAATTATTTTTCTAGAATGAACAACATGTAGGAAGGGCTGGATTCCAGAATCCCATAGCCCTGGAATAAAAAATCTTTGCATGTCTTGCAGATGCCAGCTCTGTTTAGTCTTGGCGAAATCACCCTCAGCATATGTAACATCTTGCACTCCTGTTCTCCTTTTATCTCTATTCAGTGGGAAACTAGCTTTTTGGGCACCTCTGTCTTGAAAATTGACAAATGTTTCCTCCCTTTATTCCTCTGCAGGACACAAGTTTATCTATCAGGCCCGGCGTTTCTTTAGCAGAGTGGTGGTAAGATAAAAATCTGATCAGTATACCAATCAGTCAATCAATCAAATGTACTCCAGGATATCCAAGGCATTGTGGAGGGAGAATGTGGCTGTTTACTGAGGGACAGTCATATTCCTGGCACAATGTTAGGTGTTTTCACTGTGCAGTTTATTGTTTTAGCGATGGGGTCTCACTCTGTCACTGAGGCTGGAGTGCAGGGGCACGAGCGTAATAGTTCACTGAAAGCTAGAACCCCTGGGCTCAAGTGATCCACCTGCTCCAGGCTTCTGAGTAGCTGGGACTATGGGTGTGCACCACCACACCTGGCTAATTAAAAACAAATTTTTAAAAGAGATAAGGTCTCTCTATGTTGCCCAGGCTGGTCTCTAATACATGGCCTCAAGTGATTCTCCCACTTCAGCCTCCAAGTCGCTGGGATTATAGATACAAGCCACTGCACTGGCCATGTGTGCAGTTTACTTGAACTCTTGCAATAATTTCCTCAAGGTAGATGAGGAATCTGAAGGTCAGAAAGTTGGAGTTACTTTGTGAAGGCCTCTAGCTGGTAAATGTCAGCATTTGTCCACTGCCCCCTGCCTCACACTCTCATACTCAGCTGCAGGCAGTTCTTCAGCTGGTTTCATCCAAGTGTCTCTGGTTAGTTTGAGACACAAAAGTAATCATACTTTGAATAACCTTTGTGCAAGTTTCGTGGAGCTGACGAAAGTAATGTCGTAGAATTGCTAGAATCATAAGCAAACATGGAGTTAATCAGACAACAATTAAAGAGGAAGAAATTGACAAGAATGAGAACATAATAGGATCTTCAAAAGAGAAGCATTTGACAACTGTAGGTTAAGGGAGGTCATTGAGAAAAAATTAAGTACTTCAACATATTTGTCAAATGTGCTACTGGACAAGTTTTTAGAAAAAGTAGACCTCAAATCCTAAATCAACACTAATTTTGGTTTTTGTTCTAAACATTAAAGCAGACTTACAATTGCAACCTAAATTTTATTGTATATATAACAACATAGAATGTTGTTATTATTATTATTGAGATGGAGTCTTGCTCTGTTGCCCAGGTTGGAGTGCAGTGGCACTATCTCGGCTCACTGCAACCTCTGCCTACCGGGTTCAAGTGATTCTGGTGCCTCAGTCTCCTGAGTAACTGGGACTAAAGGCGCCTGCCACCACGCCCAGCTAATTTTTGTATTTTTAGTAGAGACAAAGTTTCACCATTTTGGCCAGGCTGGTCTGGAACTTGTGACCTCAAGTGATCTGCCTGCCTCGGCCTCCCAAAGTGGTGGGATTACAGGCATGAGCCACCAAGCCCAGCCTACATAGAATATTATTCTGATCAATTTTTTCCCTATCTTATATGAAATTTTTGTGTGAGAATCTCTTTGTCTCTTTGTGAAGTCAAACAGTGACTGAGAGAACTCGTATTCTTTGTCATGCTGTTTTGTGCTTCTGAACCTGTGTCCGTGGTGTTCCGATTGCCTGCAGGAACTCCTCTCGTTCTGCAGGAAAACACTTCTTGGCTGCTCTCAGCCTTCAATATCACCTCTTACATGAGAGTTTCCTTCAACCTTTCCTGCCCATTAGCTGTTCTCCTACTGTGTTCCTGTAACACTTGGCACACATCTCCGTAGCTGCTCCCCGCTGCATGTAATGATTAGTTGACATGCATCTTTCCCTCTGGGCTGTAACTACCTCTTCAAAAGCAAGCTCATCTCTCATCCACTCTGTCACCCAGGCTGAGTTCGGTGGTGCAATCACGGCTCACTGCAGCCATGACCCCCAGACTTAAGCCATCCTCCCACCTTAGCCTCCTCAGTAGCTGGGACTACCGGTGTGCCACCATGCCTGCCTTATTTTTTGTACTTTTTGTAAAGATGGTGTTCTGCCATGTTGCCCAGGCTTGTCTAAAACATCTGGACTCAAGAAATCCACCCACCTCAGCTTCTTTGCTGAAATTACAGGAGTGAGACACTGTACCCAGCCTGTTTTTATTTTTTAAATTAAAAAAAAATTTTTTTTAGAGACAGGGTCTCACTCTGTCACTCAGATTAGACTGCAGTGGCACAATCATGGCTTATCACAAAACCTTGAACTCCTGGGCTCAATTTATAACAATAATTATATTATTGTTTAATAATCTTTTAAGTTCCAATGGAAGTGGTACATATTCCACCCAGCCTTCCCATTTTCCTGAAGCTGCAACAAATCACTCAGAATGCTCAACCTTCATGTCTCAGGACCTTTTTTTTTTTTTTTGACAGAGGGTCTTGCTCTGTTGCCAAGTACATTTTATTGATTGAATGACTGGTACACTGATCAGATTTTTATCTTATCAAAGCTCTATGTTGGAGTGCAGTGGCACAATCTCGGCTCACTGCAGCCTCCACCTTCCAGGATCAAGAGATCCTCCCACTTCAGCCTCCTGAGTAGCTGGGACCACAGGCATGCACCACCACACCTGGCTAATTTTTTGTATTTTTTTTTTTGTAGAGATGGGGGTCTGATGGGGTGGGGGTTTCACTTTGTTGCCTGGGCTGGTGTCGAACCCCTGGGCTCAAGGGATCCTCCCACCTCAGCTTCCCAAAGTGCTGAGATTACAGGTGTGAGCCTCTGCACCCAGCCGGCTTCTCATGCCTTTTAACTGTGGTTTTTACCTCCTGTCTAGATGACTGCTTCTTGAGTTCAGAGACATATTTTGTTCATCTTTATGCCTTTCAGTGCCTTGTGTGTAGAAAGTGCTCAAGAGACTTAACACATTGTTGGTCAGCTTTGGTTGTCTTAATGACCAATCCATCACCTTACAATTTACTGCCAAAGTTATATGTTTGATTCTGACATCTCTGATTTGGTTGGAGTTTCCAGTGCCACAGCTTCTGCTTTTTTCACTGCAATGTCTGTGCCTGCTGATGACAGATTAATAAAATTGGATGTCCCAGCCATTGAAATTCCCTTTTGCCTCCCTCCCAACCCTCTTCCAGAGTCTTATTCCCATTCAGTCTCATGACAGAATTTCACAGGTAACTGCTGTCTGCAGCTCAAAGAAGCCACTCTTAGTGACAATGAGCTGACCATTAAAATGGGTTGCAATTCAGAAAGGATTGCACAGCTATCCCAATTGCTGAGGATGTTAGAATTCTGCTTAGGTTATTGATAGGTTTATGTCCAAATGCACTCTAATTGAGGAATCTCTGATGAATTCATTCAACATTCTTTTAGCAAATATTTAGCACCTAGTGTCTGCCACCTGCCATGCCACAAGCTAGAGATGGACCAGGAGACGGGACAGACACAGTTCCTGTCATCTTAAAGCTTAGTTTAGTGGGGATGAGAAGATGCAGAATGTAGGTGCTGGGAGTTATAACCGAAAAGGGCAGGGTGCTCTGGGAGGATGTTGGAGGGGTCCTTACCAGTGACAGAGGCGAGATAAGGAAATGATCGTGAAGCTAAGGCTAGAGTAGGAATTAACTAGCTGTGTGTGTTTGGGGCATGGGGCTGGGGACTGGTTTGACAAGAGAGTCCCAGGAAGAGTGACCGTGAGTGGGGATAACATGAAGGGGGACACAGGATGCTCCGGAAGAAGTACACCATGCCCTGAGATGGCTCTAATTCTGCAAAGAAATTCATGATTATTTGCATTGCATCTGTATGGAAAAACAAAAGAATATAATCTAAATGTGAATTAAGCATCAGAGGAAATAACCTCTTCTGATTATACTAGATCAGGATAATGAGAAGAGATGATGTGTCCACAGGTTTCCTATTAATTTCTTATTTTCAGTATTTATTCATTTCACACTTATCACATGTCAAGTGGTGGTAAGAATTCTATTAAGAAACCCATTGAGTGCCCCAAATAGACTAGAGATGGTACATAATGAATGGAAGTTCATGATCTTTCTATCTTCAGAAGATGTTTGTTCCAACAGAACTCACATCTTATTGATAGACATAGTAATTATGAGTAGAGTATCAGATTTTGGTTTCCAGGGCAGTGTGTCCAAAATGTGACATTTCAGAAGCCCTAGTAGTTCGTATTAAAAATGTATATCCATTACCCGCCTTCAGCTACCCAGTTGTGGGAGGCGAAGACTTGGGTGCATTTAAGATTCTGCTGCCGTGGCTGAGGGAGACATTGCTGTTGGAGGCGTCATGGGCATTAATACTGCTTTACAAGAGGTGCTGACCACTCTCATCACAATGGCCTAGCACATGTAATTCTGAAAGCTGCCAGTCTTAGACAAGTGCCACGTCCACCTCTGTGTGCTTGCATCCCACCGTGATGGCCTGTGGATGTCAAGTTGGTGGAAGCCCTCCGTGCTGAACACCAAATCCACCTAAATAAGCTGGTGACATCAAGAAACTGAGACTGGGTAGGCCTTGGTGAAACTGACAGAGAGGGAAAGCCCAGTAATGTGGTTGGTTGCAGTTCTGCGGTAGTTAAGGACTATGGCAAAGAATCTAAGGCCAAGAATGTCATCAAGGAGTACTGTACTTCCAAGGCAAGAGATGAACAAATAAAAAACTCGGCTCTTGTTTTTTTTTTTTTAAAAAAAGCAGGCTGGGCGCAAGTGGTTCACCCCTATAACCCTAGCACTTTGGGAAGGCCAGGTGGGCAGATCACTTGAGTCTAGGAGTTGGAAACCAGCCTGACCAACACGGTGAAACCCCATCTTTACAAAAAAAAGTACAAAAAGAATTAGTCGGGCATGGTGGTGTGTGCCTGTAGTCCTAGCTACTTGGGAGGCTGAGGTGGGAGGAGAGATTGAGCCCGGGAGGCGAAGGATGCAGTGAGCTGAGATTGTGCCACTGCATTCCAGGCTGGGTGACAGAATGAGACCTTGTCTTTAAAATAATAGTAATAATAAAGCATATTCACAAGCCTGCCATGGACCTACTTAATCAGAATGCCCACCATGGGATCTACAGGACTAGCAACTCTCTGGGGGTTCTATTGCACACTTAACTTTGAGAACCTCCATCCTATTGAAGGGCCTCTGAGTGCTTCATGGCAGCCTGGAGCCAAGCTGGCTACATAAGAACTGCCTGGAGTTTTGTTTCTAATTATTAACTAAACTTTACACTTTATTTGGGTTTCACTAGTTTTTCTACTAATATTCTTTTCTTGTTCCAGTGTCCCATCTGGAGTACCATAACACATTTAGTCATCATGTCCCTTTGGTCTCCTCTGATCTGTGACAGTTTCATGGATTTTTTTTTGTTTTTCATAACCTTGATAGTTTTTGTTTTGTTTTGTTTTTTGAGATGGAGTTTCACTCTTGTCACCCAAGCTGAAGTACAATGGAGCGATCTTGGTTCATTGCAATCTCTGCCTCCCAGGTTCAAGCGATTCTCCTGCCTCAGCCTTCTCAGTAGCTGGGACTACAGGCATGTGCCACCATGCCCAGCTAATTTTTTGTATTTTTAGTAGAGACAGGGGTTTTGCCATGTTGACCAGGCTGGTCTCGAACTCCCGACCTCCGGTGATGCACCTGCTTTGGCCTCCCAAAGTGCTGGGATTACAGGCGTGAGCCACTGTACCTGGCCCTTGATAGTTTTGAAAAGTACTTTTTGACCCAGGCGCAGTGGCTCACGCCTGTAATCCCAGCACTTTGGGAGGCCAAGGCGGGCGGACCACCTGAGGTTGGGAGTTCGAGACCACCCTGACCAACATGGAGAAGCCCTGTCTCTACTAAAAATACAAAATTAGCCAGGTGTGGTGGCACATGCCTGTAATCCCAGCTGCTCGGGAGGCTGAGGCAGGAGAACTGCTTGAACCCAGGAGGCGGAGGCCTTGCTGTGAGCTGGATAGTGCGCCACTGCACTCCAGCCTGGGCAACAAGAGCGAAACTCTGTCTCGAAAAATAAAAATAAAAAAAAGAAAAAGAAAAGTACTTTTTGGGTATCTTGTACAATGTCCTTCCACTTGAGTTTATCTGATGTCTTTCTCATGATCAGACTGAGGTTATGGATTTAGGGAAGAATACTGCAGAGGTGGAGGTGAAGTAGCCTTCTTATCACATCATATCAAAGGTAGACACTATCAACATAACTTATCAACTTTGATTGCCAGTCTTTGGCTAACTGGCCAGGGAAAGGATTGCCAGTTTTCTCCATTCTAAAATTATTCCCCCAGCAATCCGCTCCCACAACACTGTATTCTTTGGAAGAGAGTCACAGAGTGAAACCCACAGTCAAGGTGGAGGTGGGAATTAAGCCTTCCTTTCTGGAGAAGGGAATATCTACATAAAGTGTTTGGAATTCTTGGAATTCTTCTGTAAGGGAGATGTGCCCCTTCTTCCCCCTTTATTTATTCAATGATTTACGTATACCAATATGGGCTTACAGATATTTATTTTATATTCTGGGTTATAATTCATCACTATATTATTTATTTTATTGCTCAAAATGTCCAGCTTTGGCCATGGAAAGCTCTTTCAGATTGGCTCCTGTGTCCCTCGCACATGCCCCGTCCTTTTGGTTTTGTGATGCTTCATTCTTTTTGGCACTGTAAGATGCTCCGGGATCAACTTGTATATTCCCTTCCCAGTCCTAGAATCAACCATTTCCCCAAGTGGAGTTTTTTGTGTTTTTTTAACAAACATATATTTTTGCCTCCTACTCCCAAATGGTCTAGAAAAATCCAAGAATATGATTTTTAAATTATTATTATTCAATGAAATAACACATGCTCATGGTAAAAATAAATTCAAACAATGCAAAGGGACTATCGATGCTAAAAGTAAGAGCGTGTCAGTCTTCCTGCTCAAAGGCAACCTATTGCCATAAATGGTCTAAACATATTTCTGAATACATATATATGTACATATGTCCATATCACCCATATTTTCACAGAAATGAAAGTACACTACCAACACTGTATTGAACCTTATTTTCACTTAACAACACATCTTGGAGATTGTTACATGATCACAGATCAACATTGTCTTCGTCTGTTTGTGCTGCTATAACAAAATACTCAAGACTGTGTAATTTTTGTTTTGGTTTTTTTTTTTTTTTTTTGAGATGGAGTCTCACTCTGTTGCCCAGGTTGGAGTGCAGTGTCATGATCTTGGCTCACTGCAGCCTCTGCCTCCCGGGGTTCAAGTGATTCTCCTGCCTCAGCCTCCCGAGTAGCTGGGACTATAGGCATGCACCACCACACCCAGCTAATTTTTGTATTTTTAGTAGAGATGGGGTTTCACCATGTTGGCCAGGATGGTCTCGATTTCTCGACCTTGTGATCCACCCACCTCAGCCTCCCAAAGTACTGGGACTACAGGCATGAGCCACCGTGCCCATCCAGACTGGGTAATTTATGAAGAACAGACATTTATTTTATCACGGTTCTGGAAACTGAGAAGTCCAAGATCAAAGCACCAGCAGGCTCAGTGTCTGGTGAAGGCTGCTCTCCACTTCCAAGATGGTGCCTTGTTGCTGTGTCCCAACATGGTGGAAGAGGGAAGAGCAGAAGAGAACAAATCCACTTTCCCAAGCCCTTCTACAAGGGCCCGAGTCCCATCTATGAGAGGTCTCTGTTCTCAAGACCTCCTAGAGGCCCCCCCTTTTTTTTCTTTTTTAGATGGAGTCTCGCTCTGTCACCAGGCTGGAGTGCAGTGTCATGATCTTGGCTCACTGCAACCTCTGCCTCCCAGGTTCAAGCGATTCTCCTGTCTCAGCGTCCTGAGTAGCTGGGACTACATGCATGCACCACCACGCCCAGCTAATTTTTGTATTTTTAGTAGAGACGGGGTTTCACCATGTTGGCCAGGATGGCCGTGATCTCTTGACTTCGTGACCCACCTGCCTTAGCCTCCAAAAGTGCTAGGATTACAGGCATGAGCCACCACACCCGGCCATGGCCCCACTTCTTAATACTATTACATGAGCCCTTAAATTTCAACACATGAATTTTAGGGAATACATTTAGACCATAGCAGACATCATCCTTTTCTGCAGTGGCATAGAGATTCAGTGGCTAGCCATGGTGTAGTTTATTTCACCCCTTGCTTATTGATACACATTTAGGTTGCCTATGGGTTGTGCCATTATGAGCAATGCTGCTATGAACTTCCTGTAGATGCATTTTTATACATGCATTAGGATATCACTGCAGTGAACTCAGATCAGCGAAATCATTGGGTCAAATGGAATATGTCTGCAGCATTTTTTGTGTTTTATTGTTTTTAGTCCTTTAGCTTTCTCTGACCAAGGAATATGCCTGTAGTACTTTTTGTTTTGTTTTGTTGCTTTTATTTCTTTAGCTATCTCTGACCAAGGAAGATGCCTGTAGCATTTTGATAGATATTGATGAACTGCCATGGAAAAAGGTTATGTCAACATCTACTCCCACGTGAAGCGTGTCCTTTCTCCACATTCTTCACAACACAGTGCATAGCTGAATTTTTTTTAACTTTTGTCTGGGAGGTGAAAAATGGTACCTCAACATTTTAAATGTCTGTGACTTTAATGATGAGTGATAACTATTATATTTTTATCTGTTTATGAATATTTTGAACTTTTATGAGTATGTAAACTGCCTATTCATACCTTTTGTCCTTTTTCTTTATTGGATTAACAGACTTTTCTTGTGGATTTTATAAGCACTCTTTATGTATTAAGGAAACATATATACCCTTGCCTTCTGCATTGTACATATTTTTTCAGAATATGCATTTTAAAAATGCTTCTCATAGAGAGTGAAATAATAGACATTGGAGACTTGAAAAGTTGGGAATGGGGGGGCAGAATGAGAAATTATATAATGGACACAATGTACATTATTAGGGTGATGGTTACACAAAAGCCCAGACTTCACCACTATGCAATATATCCATGTCACAAAACTCGTGCCCCCTAAATCTATTTTAAAAAATAAATACATTTTTAAAAGTGTTTCCCAGGTGACTCTAATGACAGCCAGGCTGAGGAACCACTGCTAGGGAATTGCATGTTAATCAGGGTTAATATGTCCCATGTGTGGGCCACCTCCAGGTAAAGGGAACAGCTACTGAGCAGGTGTGGTCTGAAGATTACAAAACTCCCTGTCCGAAATCTTCATAGTTACTTGAGTAGAGATTCCCAGCATTAAACCCACCTTTGAGGGGTGAGGCAGTGCTACCAGAGAGGTTAGTAGCACTAACCCATGATTGTGCAGTGGCAGGACTGCCTCTTCTCCCATGTCCTTGAGTTTAGGTACAGAAGACTAGGATGACAGAGGGAGACTTTTGGCATAATACCATAAGACATAGCCACAGCCTTGTTAATGAGGCTGAGCGAAAGTTCCGATTCTCTTGTAAGCACCACATCCTTAGGGCAGACAAGGTAGAGGCCTCTCTTCCCCTTCTCTGTCTTTCACACCCCAGGTCCTGAAGCTTCATACTATCAAGATGGAAAGGAACAATGCACAGCTCAGCAGAAGACAGGAACCAAAAGAGAGGCTGTGTGGGGGAAAGGGACAGGACAGAATGTCCAGGGGAAAAGGCTCTTCCTCCAAAGGGAAGGAGCTGCCACCTGGATGCCAGAGGGTCACAGTGAAGCCCTTGTTAGTGAGAGAAACCCAAGAAGGGTAAGCTGCTGAGAGAGGAGCAGATGAGCAACTCCACACTCTTGGCCCCTTTGTGGTCTATCGGGTGGGAATATTCAACTGAACGTGAAAGGGCTGTTTTATACATAACTCTGGACTCCATGTATGTTTCACTGGCTAACTATAGGACCATCTGCTCCATCCCCTTCCTCCCATGATGATTGTGTAGAGAGGGTTGTGTTTGAGCCTACATTCTGGGATCTGACCCAAACTGAGGAATGAGGACATTTTAGATGAAATGCATAGACCAGTGGTTCTCCAAGTGTGGTCTTAGGACCAGCAGCATCAGCATCACCTGGGAACTCATTAGAGATGCAAATTCTGGGCCCTCACACCAGAGTGACAGAATTAGAAACTCAGGATGGGGGTGCTAGCAGTCCAGGTTTTAATAAACCCTCCAGGTGATTCTAAAGCTCAAGTTTGAGAACCACAGCTCTAGAAAGGAGTCACTGATGTCTGCCATGGCTTCCAAATTTAACAGAATGGAGCCTGTAAGCAAAATGAAGGCAAGAGAAGCATATCCACTCTGGATAGTCTCTTTGGGCTAGAGATGTTTTTACCAGAGAGCTGGCACCCAAGTGCTGTGTGCATTTGCCGCAAAGGTTTCCGAACAAGAACTCCTGCAGGAGATTCCAGGGGAGGCCCAGGAGCCAAAGCCTGTCTACAGACAAGAAATTTTTAAAGATCCACCCCCATCTGCAGAGGTGGAATTTTTAGAGAGAGTTACATTGCTATAGGAATGGAGGCGTTAATTTTTCTTATTTTGCCTGGCGCAGTGGCTCGTGCTTATAATCTCAGCATTTTGTGAGGCTGAGGTGGGAGGATTGCTTGAGCCCAGGAGTTTGAGACCAGCCTGGGCAACATAGCGAGATCCCATCTCTACAAAAAAAAAAAAAAAAAAAAAACATTAGCAGGGCATGGTGGTGCACACCTGCAGTCCCAGTTACTTGGGAGGCTGAGGTGGGAGGATTGCTTGAGCCCAGGAGTTTGAGACCAGCCTGGGCAACATAGCGAGATCCCATCTCTACAAAAAAAAAAACAAAAAAAAAACATTAGCAGGGCATGGTGGTGCACACCTGCAGTCCCAGTTACTTGGGAGGCTGAGGTGGGAGGATTGCTTGAGCCTGGGAGTTCTGGGCCACAGTGAGCTGTGATTGCGCCAGTACATTTGAGACTGGTTGACAAAGCAAGACTCTGTCTCAAAAAAATTTTTTTAAATTGTTTCAACATAAGTGGAGTGAGGGCCCTGTGTTAGTGTCCCATGGCCCCTCACTTCTCTGGATTTGAATTGAGCTCATTGTGCTTTAACGCCCCTCTGGTTACCCAATCCCCACACAATTCCCCCTGGCAAAGTTTAACAGGTTAAAAACAACAACAACAATAATTATCTATATCTATATCTTGACAACTGGATCATTATTTCAACTTTAATGAGTCAGCAAGTAACCTTAACGAGTACCATGCTGTGATTTATTGCCAAGTCACTTTTTTTCAAATATTTTTTGTATAAAATATTTTATATTGTATAAATATTATATAAATCTTGTATTATATTGTATAAATATTGTATAAAACATTTAAGGCTACATCTGACTTTGGGTCTTTGGAAGTGATTAAGTTTCCTCTAAATGTCAAATGCATCCCCTAGTGTTTTGGCCACAGCCCTGACAACAAGCATGCTTGACGAGAAGCTCAGTGCTCTGGGGATGCTGGCAGTTCATCACTCCAACTCAACAGATTTTTGCATCAACTAGAAAAGATGCAGCAGACCTAAATATTATCAGAATTGTTTTAAAATTTAAAATTAAGGCCAGGCACTGTGACTCATGCCTGTAATCCCAGCGCTTTGGGAGGCCGAGATGGGCGGATCATCTAGGTCAGGAGTTCAAGACCAGTCTGGTCAACATAGTAAAACCCCTTCTCTACTAAAAATACAAAAATTAGCTTGGCGTGGTGGCGTGCAACTGTAATCTCAGCTGCTTCGGAGGCTGAGGTAAGAGAATTGCTTGAACCCAGGAGGTGGAGGTTGCAGTGAGTTGAGATTGTGCCACTGCACTCCAGCCTGGGCCACAGAGTGAGACTCCATATAAAAAAAATTAAATGTTCTCTATTTTTCTTTATTTGACAGAAAGAAATTAGCAAACTCCAAATACCAAAATGTTTTTTCAAATGACGTATCCTGTCTCCAGACCAAAATGATTAAAAAAAAAAAAGTTTAGAGCCAGGAACGCTGGCTCACACCTGTAATCTCAGCATTTTGGGAGGCTGAGGTGGGAGGATTGCTTGAGGTTAGGAGTTTGAGACCAGTCTGGCCAACATAGTGACACGCCCCTTTTTGTTTTTTGAGACTGTGTCTGGCTCTGTTGCCCAGGTTGGAGTGCAGTGGCAACATCTCGGCTCACTGCAACCTCTTCCTCCCAGGTTCAAGCGATTCTCCTGCCTCAGCCTCCCAAGTAGCTGGGATTACAGGCACCGCCCACCAGGCCCAGATAATTTTTGTATTTTTAGGACAGACAGGGTTTCACCATGTTGGCCAGGCTGGTCTCGAACTTCTGTCCTCAGGTGATCTGCCCGCCTCGGCCTCCCAAAGTGCTGGGATTACAGGTGTGAGTCACCACGCCTGGCCAAGACCCTCATCTTTACAAAAAAAATGATCCGGGTATGGTGGTGCATGCCTGTAGTGCTAGCTACTGGGGGGGACTTCGGCAGGAGGATTGCTTGAGTCAAGGAGTTTGAGGTTGCAGTGAGCTATAATTATACTACTGTACTCCAGCCTGGCTGACAGAGTGAGACACTGTCTCTAAATAAATAAATAAATAAATAAGTGAAATTTAGTTTAAAAAACTATCTTAATCCCAGCCTAAGGTTGGCAGGGAAAAGAGGACTGCTTGGGCGCTGGATGGGAAGACTCTGTCCCCATTAGGGGGGTTGGGTGAATCCCCAAGGCCTTCCAGCAAGGAATGTTGGAGGCTGGCCGTGCCCTGAACAAGCTGCTCATCCTGACCAAAGTCTGCCCACCGCATGGTCCCTGCAGGGAGAGCAAACAGAGCAGTCCTTCTGCAAGACCAAACATGTTTCTCTAAATTTCCTGCTCCAGGCTGAGGGAAGCTCATTCCAAGGACCCGAATGCTGGCATTTACACTGGCAGAAGCTGGGCTTCCTAAGTCTAAAGTTTCCCAGAATGATCTGACTTGTTTACATTACAGTTCAGGAGGCAAACTGAGAGCTCGTGAGAAGCTGTGCTTATTTTTTTAGGGCTTCAGCAGTTACACACACACATGCGTGCGTGCGCGCGCACACACACACACACACACAGATTGAGAGTCCGAACCTTTTTCTTCCAAGATAATGTTGTATTTATATTTTATTTTAACAAGTCTTCTTGGTCTCTCAGTTATGCATTTCTACTTAACTGTTCTAAAGGTCAGAACAAGCCAACCACATGATATTCTGCAGCAATGCAGACTCTTCACCTAAGGGCTACAACACCCCTGAAATTATATGCCAAACTGTGTATGTGCATTTTCCCCCCTAGAGTCGAGAGGACACAGCTTCCATCAAAGGGTCAAAAAGGGCTGTAGGTGTTTAAAAGCCTCAGCCAACTGTTGGAATTTCAATGCCACGGCAATGATTAATTTCTGTTGTCAGCCAGAGGATGTTGCTAAAGGATCACAGCCAAAGCTTTTCACCAGTCCCTTCCTGCCCAGCACAACATACACATGTATCCCAAACCAGATCACAGAAGCCATATTTTTGTTTTCCGAGAAAAAACTACTTTTTAAGATAGAAAAGTGTCCTTATACCCCAACCATCATCCTGAATTCAATTATTAATGTATGTCCTTCAAAACTCTAAACTTGTTTGTATTTGAAAGAAAGAAAAATTACAGATAAAATTTAAGTCCTCTTGGTTCCCAAATTCCCCTTCCCAAAAGTAACTGCAATGAATTTAGCATGTATCCCTTCAGCCCGTTGTTCAAAACTTGTACAGACATGTAGTTCTGAATAATATTACAGTATTGCTTTTACATCTTATTTATTTATTTTTGAGATAGAGTCTTGCTCTGTCGCCCAGGCTGGAGTGCAGTGGCATGATATCGGCTCACTGTAGCCTCTGTTTGCTTGGTTCAAGTGATTCTTCTGCCTCAGTCTCCCAAGTAGCTGGGACTACAGGTATGTACCACCATGCCCGGTTAATTTTTGTATTTTCAGTAGAGACGAGGTTTCACCATGTTGGCCAGGCTGGTCTCAAACTCCTGATCTCAAGTGATCCACCCACCTCGGCCTCCCTAAGTGCTCAAATTATAGGCGTGAGCCACTGTGTCCTGTCGCTTTTATATCTTTAAATGGTATCATATTGATTGCATTTTTCTTCATTCAATATTATACTTTTGAAATCTGTCCATATTGATACACAAAAATCTTGCTCATGCCTTTGCATTTGCCAATTTGCATTTTAACATTTTAAATGCATCAAATTTTATTTATTCACCATTAATGGATACTCAGGTTGCTTTAATTTCTTGATTTTGTAAATAATGCAGCAATGCATTTCTTTGGACATATCTCCTTGTGAGACACAAGGAGACACATCTCCTTGTCCAGAGTAGAGACCTAGAGGTGCTGGGCCACAGGGCATATACACCTTCTGCCAAATGGGTCTCCAAGGTAGACTGTAGCAATTTTCTTTCTTTCTTTTTTTTTTTTTTTTTTGAGACGGAGTCTTGCTTTGTCACCCAGGCTAGAGTGCAGTGGCCGGATCTCAGCTCACTGCAAGCTCCGCCTCCCGGGTTCACGCCATTCTCCTGGCTCAGCCTCCCGCGTAGCTGGGACTACAGGCGCCCGCCACCTCGCCCGGTTAGTTTTTTGTATCTTTTAGTAGAGACGGCGTTTCACCATGTTAGCCAGGATGGTCTCGATCTCCTGACCTCGTGATCCGCCCGTCTCGGCCTCCCAAAGTGCTGGGATTACAGGCTTGAGCCACCGCGCCCGGCCTGACTGTAGCAATTTTCACTCCTTCAGCATCACATGGAATTCTGTCCAATCAGGCTAAGATGGGAAATTACCTAGTCCGAGACCTCCTGCCTCCTTCCACCTTTCTGTGTTCAGGAGCCTACTTCTCTGAACGTAGAGATGAGAGCTCTCCAAATAAAAGCTTTTGTGGGGAATCTAAACTGGGTTTGATCCATGAAACATGCTCACTTGCTGTGGTCTGCACCGTGGGGTTGTGCCGCAGCCCAACCCTTAAGCCTCTTAGCTTCTATTTTCTCCTGACTTGATAAACCAAGTGGAAACGCTTCACCCGCTCATACCTGTGTCCTAAGCTAACCCCTGAGCAGGGGGCCCAGTATTACATTGGTTTGATTTTAGATTCCCTAAGGTCGATGTTGCTGCTTGGTTTGGCTTGTCCGTTTATTACTTGAGTATTTATTGAGCACCTGGGTGAGGGGTTCAAAGGCGAACAAAACAATACTCATGGAGTCGTTACCATCTGTAGAGGCGGGCACTGGCAGCTGATCTCAACCAGTCCTTCCAACCTGCCTACGAAATAGGTACCATTATTAGCCCCATTTTACAGAGAGGGACACTGAGGCTTTGAGTTCAGGAAGATCTCACTCGCCTAGGCTTAGCTAGGATTCTAGCCCACATCTGTCCACAGATGCAGTCTGAGTAACTGCCTTATTCTGCCACATTGTGTTAGAAGTTAGCTGGGGTGACAGGTCACTTTGGTTAAGAGGATCAAAGGAGAAAGGAAGGGATATTTGAAATGGGCCTAGAAGGCCGTTTTCCATTTTAAGGGAAATGAGGATGAGAAGACAGAAGATGCACATGGGCATCAGGTCGGAAAGAGCAGAATACATTTGGGGAGTGGTCGGGGAATGGATGGAGTTGAGAAAATTGTAGAAGTGGAGTAGGACATACACCAGAAAAACAAGCTGGGGTCTAATCACAGAGGGCCTTGAATGACAGATAGGGAAATGGTGAGTTATCTGAGGCTTTTGAGCTGGGGAGTGATGTGATTAGAGTCAGCAGCAAGAAAGAGAATGGAATTGTCGGGGAGAGCAGGGAAGCTGAGAGGCAGGGCTGGGAGGGGAGGGAGACGTGGAGGCCAGGCATGCTCAGCATCCATTCCAGCGTATGCTAGTAGCGTCAGAAACCTGAAGACTGCAGTTCATACATTTCTTTGTAGCTAGAGTTCTGGACAAGGATTCATGTAGCCCGCATGGGTGATACAGAGGCTGCTTGGTGCTGGGGTCATTTGCTTCTTCATTCAAGGACTTCCGCATGGCAATGGTGGCTTTCCAGTTTTGTTTTGTGTCTTACAGAGGTAATAGGATTCCAAGAGTTAGATGTTGTTCCTGGAAGCTCTGCTTCAAATATCTTCCCCAGATTTTTCAACAATGTGTTAGTTACCTGAACCTGAGTTCTCCTGAAACTAGCTTGAGTGGCTGTTTCTGCAAATGAACTGAGACCATTGCAACAGAACTAGTAAGGACTTCAACTTGGATGAAAAGCATCAGGGCTGGAAAACAGGAGGAATGGAAGAGCACATTTTGGAGGTAGAAATGGGCAGGTTGAGGTAGATCTTTGAATGTGGGATGGAGGAAATCATCAGAGATGATGCTGAGGCTTTACCCAGGGACAATGCAAGGATCGACAGAGTCATTAATGGGTACAAACAGTAGATTTTGAGAAGCTGCCCTTAATCTAAAGCTCTGGGGAATCAATTGCCTGCCCAGAAGCCTCTGTGTCCTGGAAGCTAAAGCTCTATGAGGACAGCTCTTTGCCAGCTTATTCACTATCATAATCACTTTGGCTTGTGCTTGTCATGTGGTAGACACTCAAGACATATTTGTTGAGGAATGAAGTTAGGGTCCAACATGCAAAAGGAATTATGGAAGCAAAATATTTTTAGAGCAAGGGGATAGGAAATTTTGTAGGAAGGATAAAAGGGGTTGAGAAGTCAGAAAAAGACTACTAGAGGCCAGGCATGGTGGCTCATGCCTGTAATCCCAGCACTTTGGGAGGCTGAAGTGGGAGGATTGCTTGAGGCCAGGAGTTCAAGACCAACCTGGGCAACACAGTGTGACCCCATCTCTACAAAATGTATTAATACAAATGTTTTTCCAATTTTTTAAAAAGAAAAAGACTACAAGATATAACACTTAGTGACAGATAAAACAGAACTTTCTTCTTGAGACAGAGTATTACTCTATCGCCCAGGCTGGAGTGCAGTGGCATAATCTCGGCTTTCTGCAACCTCTACCTCATGGGTTCAAGCAATTCTCCTGCCTCAGCATCCCAAGTACCTGGGACTACAGGCGTGCGCCACCACACCTGGCTAATTTTTGGATTTTCAGTAGACATGGGGTTTCAACATGTTAGCCAGGCTGGTGTCGAACTCCTGACCTCAAGTGATCTGCCCACATCAGCCTCCCAAAGTGCTGGGGTTACAGGTGTGAGCCACTGTCCTTGGCAAGACAGAACATTTTAAATGCTTTTCTAAAAATAACTTTTTAAAAACAGTTGAAGTAAACATACATACAGAAAGCATATATCATACATGTATAGCATAAAGAATTATCACAGTCAAGTAACCACCTTTCTGATTAAAGAAACCAGAATATCCCTAGCATAGCTGGAATCTCTCGAATAACCCCTCTTAGCCATTAACTACCACCACCTAAAAGAAACCACTGTCCTGCTTCTAACAGCATAGATTAGTTTTGCCCATTTTGAACTTTATATAGTTATATAGCACATATTCATCTATATCTGACTTCTTTTACTCAAAATTATGCTTGTGAAATTCATCCATGTTGTTGCATGTAGCAGTAATTTATTCATTTTTCATTGCTGTATAGCATTCTGTAGTATGAAAGTACCAGATTTATTTATCTGTTCTACTGTTGATGGACATTTAGCTTGCTTCCTGGCTTTGACTTTAATTAAGTTGCCATGGGCCAGGTGTGGTGACTCATGCCTGTAATGCCAGCACTTTGGGAGGCCAAGGAAGACGGATCACCTGAGGTCAGGAATTCAAGACCAGCTTGGCCAACATGGCAAAACCCCATCTCTACTAAAAATCCAAAATTAGCCAGGCGTGGTGGCGCATGCCTGTAATCCCAGCTACTCAGGAGACTGAGGCAGGAGAATCGCTTGAACCCAGGAGGCAGAGGTTGCAGTGAGCCAAGATTGCACCACTGCACTCCAGCCTGCACTCCATTTCAAAATAATAATAATAAAGCTGCCATGAACATTTTTATTCAAGTGTTTGGTGTACCTATGTACACATTTATATTGGGTACATATTTAGAAGTGAAATAGCTGGAACATAAGGTATGGAAATATTCAACTTTAGTAAATACTGTCACACTTTTCCAAAGTAGTTGAATTAATTTATATTCCACTCAACAAACATTTTACAATTATCGTACATCTTCTACAAAAAGGCTTAGTGGTTTCTGTATTCTGTTTAGCAAACCTTATCAAACCTTAAAGTCATGGAGATCATGTCACATTTTATCTTTTAAAAGATTTATTGTTTTATTTTTCACATTTGGGTCTATAATGTCCATGATGTTCATGTTTATATATATTGTGGGGTAGGGTTCATGTTTATATATGTTGTGAGGTAGGGTTCATGTTGTAATTAGTGTATGTTCCATTTGTACATCCAGTTAGGTCAGCCACTGTTTATTTGAAATAACTTTTCTTTCTCCATTGTTCAGCAGAACCATTTCTAATATATATTACGTATCCTCATAAATGTGAATCTGATTATAGACTCTCTATTCTGAAATTTTGACCCTACCATTTACCCAGATCCTATAACTTTTCCCTCTTAATATTCTTTATTCGTTGTTTTAAGAAATAGATATTAATGATCAGTCATTTATACAATGTGCAATGAATACTGAGATTTATAATGAATGTCATGCTGGATTATTCCATTGGGAACTATGTTTCCTAGAATTTCTTTCTCTATATGATTCTGGGTCGAGTTGGCAAAAAGTGAAGTTGTGTGAGATTTAGGAAGCAGAGATGAAGCAGGCACCATTGCGATCTAAAGATTGATATTGATGAGAGGTGGTGAGACACAGACACAGACAGGCCAGCAGCTTCGTTTACCCTGGTTCTTCCCACTCTGGGTCCAACTGTCCTTTCTCCCTGCTAGCTCTGCTAACAGCAGCAACCCCAGGACTATCAGCAGATGCTGTGCTGTGAACTCAGAGGCTGCAGTCATGAAGCGCCAATAGCCTTTTGTATACTGAAGTTTGAAGCATGGGTTCCAGGCTTCCCTGCAAGCTGGGGTTAATAAGTAACTTTTCTCAAATTCTTCATCTCCTCTTTCCAGACCTTTACCTCCCAGTTCCTCCCCAAATTGTGCAAAGTCCACTTCCTATAATAAATTCCTTATTTCATAACATATAGTGGTCCTGCTTCCCTGAATGAACCCTGACTGATACACTCATGCTGAAATGAAATAGTCAACAAATGTAAAAGTGGCAAGCCCTAAAACTGCATATGGTAAAATCTGCAATTGATGAAAAATTGACAGAAGAACTGCATATGGATATTCTTGGCTGACAACATTGGCAACATCATCACGTTGTTGTTTTGAATTTAAGATCTTGAAGCTGGCTAATTTGCTTCTGTTCTAGAATCCTTCCTCTACCCCATCCCTAGCTTCCTGGGATCTTTACCTTGTCTCTACCCCCTTGTGTATATTTCCCTCCAGGTTAGGGGTTTGTCTTGTCCTATTTGTCTTTGCACTCTTTGCCAGAAGGGAAGTAAACCCTGTGCTGTAAGTATTCAAGGAAGGAGTGATTAGTTCTGGTCAGGAGAGCTCCCAAACGTCTCCATGGGGGTGCTGACATGTGACCTGGGCCTAAGTGGGCAGGAAGAGGGAAGAAGTAAGAGTAGGTAACATTTATCTCTGCGTTGTGTGTCAAGTACAGTGCTAAGGGCTTTACACATTAACTTATTATCACATCAATTATGTGAAGCAAGCACTATTATATCCTCATTTTATATATGGGGAAACTGGGAATCAGAGTAATTAGAAAACTAAACCATCATCACATTCCCCTACTAATATGCAAGCAAAGTCCAGGGGTGGGGGTTGGTTTGTCCTGGAATTTAACAGCCCTTTCTTAAGAGTGGTACTTTCAAAACTGCAATACAGGAAACTAAGCTATGAGGATGCAAAGGCATAAGAATGATACAATGAACTTTAGGCACTGGGGGAAAGGGTGGGAATGGGGTGAAGGATAAAAGACTACACACTGAGTACAGTGTACACTGCTTGGGTGATGGGTACACCGGAATCTCAGAAATCACCACTAAAGAACTTACCCATGTAACCAAACACCACCTGTTCCCCAAAAACCTATTGAAAAATAAATAAATAAATAAATAAATAAATAAATAAATAAAGGCCAGTTTGGTGGCTCATGCCTGTAATCCCAGCACTTTGGGAGGCTGAGGTGGGCAGATCACTTGAGGTCAGGAGTTCAAGGCCAGCGTGGCCAACATGGTGAAACCCCGTCTCTACTGAAAATACAAAAATTAGCTGGGCATGGGGGCAGGTACCTGTAATCTCAGCTATTTGGGAGGCTGAGGCAGGAGGATTGCTTGAACCTGGGAGGCGAGGTTGCAGTAAGCTGAGATTGCACCACTGCACTCTAGCCTGGATGACAGACTGAGGCTCCATCTCAAAACAAAAAACCAAACAAACAAAAAAGTAAAAAACAAACAAAAACAAAGATGTTTTCTCAGACATGAAAAACAAACAAACAAACTGCAATATAGTCCTTGAATATGTAAGGGATGCCTGGAAAATAGGAGGAGAGAGTGTGTGTGTGTGTGTGTGTGTGTGTGTGTGTGTGTGTGTGTGCGGTGGTACTGATGTTTTGTGTTGTTTTCTCCTGGGAGAACGGAAAAGAGGTAAGAAGAGAAAAGGAAAAAATAGGTGATTTTGTAACCTCATAAAAGGTGGTAGAAATGGCTGAGGGATGTTTTTAAGAACACGACCAAGGAGATTATAAAGTATGACTAATGTTCACTTTTAAATTGCCTGACTTTTGCTGGGTGTGGTAGCTCATGCTTATAGTGCCAGCTACTGGAGCGGCTGAGGTGGGAAGATCACTTGAGACCAGGAGTTTCAGATCAGCCTGGGCAACATAGCAAAACTGTCTCTAAAAAGCTGCCTGATTTTCTGCAGTGTAAAGCCCTCCATCTTCCTGAATTTTTAGTAAAAATAGAGTCTGCTGCACACGCAAAGACATGTCAGTGTGAATTTATGGAAAACGAGGAAATGGCTGAGGCTTGCATTTGAGTTATACAAAATAGCAAGATGAGCCCTATGCTGAACTAATTCACAGAAGCAGAAGGTCAGAACGAGAGGCAACTAGACCTCAGGTCTCCTGGGAACTTGCAGAAGTCTTACAGGAGGCACTGGGCTTTCTAGTCTGTAGAATGCTGTACTCCAGAAAATCTTCTCTGGATCTTAAGGGGCAAGAAGGCTCCAGCTGACTCTTACATTATTTAAGAAACTGGGTGTGTGTACCCAGCCTGGAGGCAGGATCTGTGAGCTTGGAGACAGGCTAGTAGCAGATGTGACTAGAGGGTGGGGGCCAAAATAGAGTGCTGTGGGGAGTTGAGAGGGGACAGATGTAGCCCTTATGCTCATGGAATTCAACAACTATTAGGAGACTCAAAAATATACAGATGAAAGGATGGGAAAGCAATGCAAGAAGGTATCTAGCTCGGCGAGGTGGCTCATACCTGTAATCCCAACACTCTGGGAAGCTGAGGTAGGAACATTGCTTGAGCCCAGGAGTATGAGACCATCGGGGCAATATAGTGAGATCCTATCTCTAAAAAAAAAAAAAAAAAAAAAGCCAGGTGTAGTGGCACACCTGTAGTCCCAGCTACATGGCAGAGTGAGGTGGGAGGATCACTTGAGCCCAGGAGACTGAGGCTGCAGTAAGCCGTGATTGCACCACTGCACTCCAGCCTGGGTGAAAAAGCAAGACACTGTCTTAGGAAAAAAAAAAAAAAGGTATTTAATTCAACATCAAAGGGAAAGATTCATGTGGCCTCCCACTTTTGTTTTTATTTTTTAAATAAAAAAAATTTTTTAGAGACAGAGTCTTACTCTGTTGCCCAGGCTGGAGTGTAGTGGTGCCATCATAGCTCACTTCAGCCTAGAACTCTCAGACTCAGGCAATCCTCCCACCTGAGCCTCCTGAGGAGCTGTGGTATGCCACTACAATGGGTTTTTTTTTTGTTTGTTTGTTTTCAATAGAGTCAGAGTAGAGTCTCTCTATGTTGCCCAGGCTTCAACTCCTAACCTCAAGCAATCCTCCTGCTTTGGCCTCCCAAAGTGCTGGGATTACAGGTGTGAGCCACCTCACCCAGCCTGGATTCCTTCCAAAATCGACTCAACATTTAGTAATTTCGAATGGCCTTTGGGAATGAAAGCTTTTGAAAATAGTCAACAGGCTGCCTAAAAACACCAACCTTCCAAGATCAGATGATATTGGGCGCATTCAGGGTTGTACAGTGTACACTAAAAACACCAGCCTTAACATACATATACAGCATGGACAAATACACCAGCCACCTGCCATCTTCCCCCACATCCCCCCAAACCCTGCCCTGGGAACTTCCCTCTTTCAAATCCTGATCAAAATTAGTAAGGAACAAGGAAATTCAGGCCCTTTTGATCAGGAACTTCATTGTGATTTCCAAAATGTTTTGACCTTTGGAAATATTCTAGAACAAGATCCTAACCTCTCTCTCAGTGTTAATGGTCTCCTATGAACGCCCAAGTCGACAAATGTTTATTGAGCACAGACCATGTCAGGCACTGGGAGTTACAGACAGAACCAAGACCCAGCCCCACCCTTGAAGAGCACAATGACTTACTAAAATCCAGAAAAGACTTTTAAATACAATGACCTGGCCTCTAAACAGTCTTGAAGAAACATTCAACATTTAAGCTTTAAAATACTCTTTCTGGCCAGGTTCGGTGGTTCATGCCTGTAATCCCAGCACTTTGGGAGGCCGAGACGGGCAGATCACCTGAGGTCAGGAGTTTGAGACCAGCCTGGCCAACATGGTGAAACCCCATCTCTACTAAAATACAAAAATTAGCTGGGCGTGATGGTGGGCACCTATAATCCCAGCTACTTGGGAGGCTGAGTCAGGAGAATCGTTTGAACCCGGGAGGCAGAGGTTGCAGTGAGCCGAGATTGCACCATTGCACTCCAGCCTGGGAAACAGTGAGACTCTGTCTCAAAAGAGAAGAGGAGAGGAGAGGAGAGGAGAGGGGAGGAGAGGAGAGGAGAGGGGAGGGGAGGGGAGGGGAGGGGAGGGGAGGGGAGGGGAGGGGAGGGGAGGGGAGGGGAGGGGAGGGGAGGGGAGGGGAGGGGAGGGGAGGGGAGAGGAGAGGAGAGAAGGGGAGGGGAGAGGAGAGGAGAGAAGGGAAGAGACTCTTCCCAGACTTAACCTTCTTTCTTTTAGTACCTTACCTTGCCCAAAGTGGGTTTTTTGTTGTTGTTGTTGTTGTTGTTGTGTTGTTAAATATGAAAATGTCAGGGATGTTCTTTCTTTTAAGAGATTGCTCAACAGGGCCTCATGTTTCTCAAAAGAGCACTTATGTACAAATTCAATAACTTCGTGGAATAGAATGAGAGGGACTATCAAGCAGGCTTGAAGTTTACTGACGTTAAATCTACTTTTCAGACTTAATTAAGCCTGAAGCCCACAAATACCCTTACTCCCAAACCACCGTTTATTATGGAAGATAAAAGCAAATGACTTGAAATAAAGAAGAAAACCTGCAAAACAACATCTTAGCGTTTTCTCAGAAAACACAGAGTCCTCCAAGGACAATTAACAACAGAATTAATGCCAAAGAGCTAATGCCGTAGAATAGCTAATCACAATTTCCTCTTGCCTGAAGGCTGTTTCTGGAAAGAACAACAGGCCCTGCCCTTCCCAGGTGAGCACTCTCAGGTGGCTTGGGACTGCTGCTAGGCCACTGTTTCTTAAGATTGCCTCCTTTTCCAGGCTCAGGGAAACACCATTGCCTTTTCCTAGATTGCTGAGAATTTCCAGGGGCCTCAGGGCCAAAGCATCTTCTTCTGTGGCATAGGTAAGTTCACGGATCGCTTGCTGCCCTCAAGTGTGGTCGCTGCTCAGCACTCTGTGAACCCAGAACTAAACCTTAGCTCCTTAGAGTGACCATTAAAAGCCTCTCGCACAAGGAATCTGTGTATCTGTGTGTGTGTGTGTGTGTGTGTGTAGAGAGAGGGAGAGAGAGCATGTGTAGCAAGCTTGATTGATGGTTTCATAAAATGGAGGAGTCTTATATTCCAGCAACACAACAGTAAATGTTTTAGCAAGCCCTGTTCTTACAAATCTTTCTGCCACCCCACTTGTGGCCAGAAAGGTGTGCTCCTACTCTCCCTCCTTGAAACTGCCTTTGCAAAAGGCAGTGAGAAACAACAGTGAGAAAATTATGACAGTGAAAGAGATCTGATCTAACCAACTCCCTCTTGCCACTAACCCTCAAACCGCACTTCGTCATTCCTGTGTGTGGCCCAAGCTAACTTTGGGAGAAATTTAATTTATAGCCTAAATAATAGTCCTTCCTAAAACTAAACTGCCTTTGTAAAAGTAATGAAAGACTACTAGGTTTGGAGGATGAGAGGGGTCTGAATTCTGCTGAAATGTAGGTACAGTTCAACAATTACCAGCCATTGTTCTGGAGGTCATAATATTTGTGACTTCCTCAATTACTTCTGTAAATAACATTACTATTGTAGAACTTAAGATTGACCTTTTGAGATGTCTTTTCAGACTTTTGCATTTCTGATGACCAGGTGACTCCACTGGGACCAGAGACTCAACCCTCAACAGGTCCTGTGGTCCCCACCTAGAAGTGGACTCAGCGTACAAGGACCATTTCCACACCCCTATGACTGCATCCCCAACCAGTCAGGAGCAGCCACTCCCTAGCCCCTCATGCCAAACTATCTTTAGAAAATTCTAGCCTCCAGTTTTTGGGGAGACCAATTTGAGTAACAATAAAATTCCAGTCTCCTGTCTAGCCAGCTTTACGTGCATTAAACTCTTTCTCTATTACAATTCTCCTGTCTTGATCAACTGGCTGTATCTGGGCAGCAGGCAAAATGAAACAATCATGCAGTTACATCCTCTCTCCTCACTCCCCTTTTTATCTTCTTCTCTTCTTTTGACCTCAAATTCAAATTCTTCCCATTGAATTGCAACACCTTGGAACAATTTAGCACTCCTCAGCCCCTGCTCCTAAACCCAGCTCCAGCCTCCCCCTGCACCACTCATAGTGGCTTGGCTAAAGAGCCTGATTCTGTTCCTGGACAAAGGCCATCTCTCCCCCATGGGTAGTGTGGTAGTTTTTAAATATGTCTACAGATTCTTTGATACTTCTTTCAAAGGGTGACACCTATGTCTCCTCCCCTTTAGTAGGGGCTATCCTTACTGACTAAATTCCAATCAATAAAGGGCCACAGAAGTGACATGTGACTTTCCAGATGAGGGCAACAAAGACATTGTGACTCCCTCCTTAGATCACTCACCCTGGGGCAAGTCAGCTGCCTTCACAAGGACTCAGAGAAACTTCTCTCTCTCTTCCTATCCTCCATTGCTAATTCTTCCCAATAAACACCACCACACATAACTCTGGGCCAATGTGCAAAATGTGGAAGGGGTAGAGGGTGAGGTGCTGGGTCACAGCAGAGAAGTATAGAGATGAGTCCAAGGCAATTGAGTGCAGCAGAGCAGTGCATGGGCTCCAAGCCACAACAACCTGTGTTGGAGCCCCAGTTCTGGCACAGATAGGCTTGGTATGAGGCTTGGCCCAATGTAAGTATTCTTGTGGTGATAGCAGTTATGGTGATTATTATTGGTTAAGCACATACGGTGTATCAAGCTCTATGCTAGCTGCATTACACATATTACCATATTATTTTCTTTCTTTCTTTTTTTCTTTTTGAGAAGTATTCTCACCCTGTTGCCCAGGCTGGAGTGCAGTGGTACAATCTTGGCTCACTGCAACCTCTGGCTACCAGGTTCAAGCAATTCTCCTTCCTCAGCCTCCTGAGTAGCTGGGATTACAGGCACCTGCCACCACACCCAGCTAATTTTTGTACTCTTAGTAGAGACAGGGTTTCACCATGTTGGCCAGGCTGGTCTTGAACTCCTGACCTCAGGTGATCCACCCGCCTTGGCCTCCCTAAGTGTTGGGATGACAGGAGTAAGCCACCGAGCCGGCTGGCTGGCTGGCTTTCCTTCTTTCTCTTTCTTTCTCTTTCTTTCCCTTCCTTTCCCCTCTTTCCCTCCTTCCCTCCCTCCCTCCCTCCTTCCTTTTGAGACGGAGTATCGCTGTGTTGCCCAGGTTGGAGTGCAGTGGTGCGATCTCGGCTCACTGCAAGTTCCGCCTCCTGGGTTCACACCATTCTCCTGCCTCAGCCTCCCGAGTAGCTGGGACTACAGGCACCCACCACCACGCCCAGCTAATTTTTTTGTATTTTTAGTAGAGATGGGCTTTCACCATGTTAGCCAGGATAGTCTTGATCTCCTGACCTCATGATCCACCCACCTTGGCCTCCCAAAGTGCTGGGATTACAGGCGTGAGCCACAGCCACAGCGCCCAGCCTCTTTAAAAAAGAAAAAAAAAAAAGAAAGAGACAGGGTCTTGCTCTGTCACTTAGGCTGGAATACAGTGGTACAATCATAGCTCACTGCAGCCTTGATCTCTCAGGCTCAAGTGATCCTCTCGACAGCCTCCCAAGTAGCTGGGACTATGGGCATGCACTACCATGCACAGCTAATTAAAAAAAATTTTTGTAGAGATGGGGTTTCACTATGTTACCCAGGCTGGTTTCAAACTCCTGCCCTCAAGCAGTCCTTCCACCTTGGCCTCCCAAAGCACTGGGATTGCAGGTATTGTCCACCATGACCGGCCTGGCATTTCATGTTAATATTCACAGAGCAACTCAATAAGATTCATATGTTGTAGTGATAGAATAGTGTTTCCCCAAAATATATGTCCAAATTGTGACTCTAGATACCTGTGAATGTGACCTTATTTGAAAATAGGGTCTTTGCAGATATAACTGAGTTATTGATTTGGGGATGAAATCATCCTGGATTTACAGTAAATCTAATGGCTGGTATCCTTACAAGACAGAGGAAAAAAAGATCTGAGACAGGAGACACACAGGAAAGAAGGCCACGTGAGGATAGAAGCAGAAGGTGAGATCTTTGTTGACACAAGCTAGAGAAGGCCAGAGCTGGAAGGATCCTCCCCTTCCAGGAATCTCTTTGGAGGGAGCTTGACCTTGCTGACATCTCAGTTCTGAGCTTCTGGCCTCTAAAACTATGAGAGAATACATTTCTATCGTTTTAAGCCACCCAGTTTGAGGTCATTTGATACAGCATCCCAGGAAACAAATACGTACACATGTATATTTTTTTAGATGGCGTCTCACTCTATTGCCCAGGCTGGAGTGCACTGGTGCAATCTCGGCTCACCTACTGTGTTCAGGTGATTCTCCTGCTTCAGCCTGGGCCTACAGGCATGCGCTACCACACCTGGCTAATTTGTGTGTTTTTAGTAGAGATAGGGTTTCGCCATGTCGGTCAGGTTGGTCTCAAACTCCTGACCTCAAGTGATCCACCCGCCTTGGCCTCCTCAGGTGTTGGGATTATAGGCATGGGCCACTACATCTGGCCTGAATACGTATGTTTTTGTCCCCACTTTACAGATAAGGAAATGAAGGCTCAGAAAGACAAATTTGCCGAGTATGTTTTTATGCAAAGAGTCAATTTATGCTAGATACACATGAAGCTACAGAGTGCTCATAAGATAAATGATCAGGAACCCAAACAGGAAAATTAGGACAAATGTGTAGCTCTAGGTCTCCACTGAAGAAAGGAAAATAGGTTCACATCATTTCAATGGGCAAATTCACGCAAATACCAGAACTCATTTAATTAGGTCAGGAGAAACCCTCTTGGAAGGAGAAAACTAGCAAAATAGAAGATAGAGGTAACATGTAAAACATCTCAGCAAAACTGTCTATGGAGGAGACCAGTCCAGACCAGACAGTCAGCCCCAAAGGCTGATGACCTAGACTCTTGGGAGACTTTGAGCAGATTAAATTAATAGAGCAATTAGGGGCAGAAGCAAGCTAAGCCTCTTAAAATCTGGGAATCCAAGGGGAAATTTTCAGAACAATTTGGCTTGTAGGAAGGAATCAAGTCATGCACTTTTAATTTCTCTTTGTTTGGTTTCTTTTCAACATGCTGAAATGGCAAGTCTGAAGAGCAATAAATAAACGCAGGTTTCTTCTGAGATGCGAACAGCAGGGAATCATTCATTTTTAAGGTCCACCCGTTTCCCAAGGAGCCCTGCCTGGTGTTTGAGCTTTAATCAACTCATGGGAACAAGTTTCTCCTAACCTACACCATTATCATCCCAGGAGGCTTCTCTTGCCTTTTGGGGGGAAGGAAAATGGGCATTTTCCATAGCTGCAAAAATAACAAATGCTCAATATACAAAATTTGGAAAATTTGAAAGGGCACAAAGAAAAGAAAAGAAAAAAATAAGCACCATAATCCCATCTCCTACTTTTGTTTTCTTTGAGACAGGGTCTCACTCTGTCCCACAGGCTGAAGTGCGACCGCGCAATCACAGCTCACTGCAGATCCTCCCATCTCAGCCTCCTGAGTAGCTGGGTGCACACCACCATGTGCAGCTAATTATTTTTTGTATTTTTTGTAGAGACAGGGTTTCACCATGTTTCCTAGCCTGGTGTTGAACTCCTGGACTCAAGTGATCCACCCCCCTCAGCCTCCCAAAGTGCTGGGATTACAGGTGTGAGAGCCACCTCGCCCAGCCCTATCTCCTACATTTTGAAATACATTCTTCTGGTAGTTTAGACACAAGGATAAACATGTAATTCAAAACCAAACTGCCTTTAGCTGCTCCTGCATGTTCATGGGAGGGCTGGTGAAACGGCCTTTGTAAAATCATGACTGAGACAGTGGAAGAGATCGTACTTAACTGACTCCATCTTGCTTCTAACCCCCAAGCTGTCCTTGTTCATTCCTGGGCATAGGCTGAACTAACTTTGGGAGATACTTAGTTTTTCTAATTTAAATAAAGACAGTAACAGCCCTTTCCCAAAGCAGACCTCCTTCTTGCCTGGGGAGTAGATTGCCTTTGTAGGACTAACATTAGCCACAAGATTAGAAATTATGGTTTAGGAGTCATGCAGCTGGAGGCTACAGGATTCTGACCCTCCCTGAACTGCTCCTAAGAGCAGTGCTTGAGATATTTTGCAGACCCTGCACTTGATGGATCAGCTGGTGCCACCCAGATCAATAAACTGGCTCATCTGATCTTGTACCCCTGGCCCCCCAGGAACTGACTCAGCACAAGACAACAGCTTCGACTTCCTATGATTTCATCCTTGACCAATCGGCACTCCTGGCTCACTGGCTTCCCCCCACCCACCAAGTTATCCTTAAAAACTCGGCTCCCTGAATGCTTGGGGAGACCGATTTGAGTAACAACAACAACAAAAATTCCGGTCTCCTGCACAGTCGGCTCTGCGTAAATTACTCTTTCTCTATTGCAATTCCCCTGTCTTGATGAATCTGCTCAGTCTAGGCAACAGCAAGGTGAACCCCTTGGGTGGTTACAGTGGCTGAGGACATAATTCATATTTGTGGAGAAAAACATAACATTGAATATTATTTACTATGTACCCAACACTAAGCACTTCATACATATTAACTCTAAGAAACTTCTCTACTGCCTGCAAAGTTCAAAGATATTCTTCTATATTTAACTCATTTAATTTTCAGCAACCCTACTAAATATTAGTGCTATCCCATTCTGTAGATAAATAAACTAAGGCAGGGAAAGAACTGTGCCCCAAATCGCACAGCTGGTAAGTGGTGGAGTCAGGACTTTCTTCAGAATCTGCTTCAGAAGCCTGCGCTGTGCTGTGCTCTCCGTGCGCTGTGTGCTTCGTGCGCTGTGTGCTCAGTGCGCACTGTGTGCTGTGCACGCTCTGTGCTCCGTGCGCACTGTGTGCTGTGCTGTGCGCTGTGTGCTCTGTGCAGTGTGCGCTGCGTGCTATGCGCTGTGTGCTCTGTGCAGTGTGCGCTGCGTGCTATGCGCTGTGTGCTCTGTGCTGTGCACGCTGTGTACTGTTCTGTGCGCTGTGTGCTGTGCGTGTGTGTTCTGTGCTGTGCTCCGTGCGCTGTGTGCTTTGTTGTGCGCTGTGCTCTACGTGCTCTGTGCTGTGCGCTGTGCTGTGTGCTGAGCTGTGCTGGCATCGTTCTCACTCCTCCTGGTGGCTGTGGGAGGATGGACTGGTAAGGCTTTCTCCTTGTTATCTTCTATCCCAGACCCGGACGTCTGTCAGTCATCAAGGGGTCTTGTCTGTAATGCCAGGAGGTGTAGCACAAGATGGGAAGGTGGGGGACACACTGAAGTGAGGAAATCCTAGAGGGAAGGCCAGCCTGGAGGGGCTAAAACACCGCCGCCCCCAGGCCCCGCCCCACCCCGGCAGCCAGAGCCCTGCAAGCAGCGGGGGCCTTCTACGCCAAGAGGCATCCACGCTGTGCTGCTCTGAACATTGAGAGAACGCTAGGCTGGGCGTGGTGCAGGCTCACGCCTGTAATCCCAGCACTTTGGGAGGCCAAGGTGGGAGGATTGCTTGAGTCCAGGAGTTCAAGACCAGCCTGGGCAAGAGAACCAGATCCGATCTCTAAAAAGAAAAAAAGGAAGAAAGAAAACATATGCCACATGGTCATTTTCCTTGCAAAGGTGGTTTTGGAGGAATCCAGAGAAATGGCTGAATCCCACCTCTGAGCTGGGGCAGAGAAGGAAAAAAGAAGTCTGGTTGGTCTGAGAATAAACCCCATAGTCCAGAGGCAGCAGTGAGCCCCTGGGAATCTGGATAAACTTGAGGAGGACACTGTTCATTGTACTTTACACCAACGTGAACTGGAGGATACAACCCGTTTTATTTCAGTCCCAGAGGACTGAGTGACCTCGGATGACACGTGGGAGAGCGCTGTACATTCATGCATGTATATACGTGTATGTGATTTGTAGCATGTATATTATGTGGTTTATATAAGCAGATACATGACATAAACATGTACCAGTAGAGATGTAGAGAATTCTTTATAAAAAGTGACATAATATAATGAATCAATAAATCTATATATAATACATTGTATATAAAATATAAATGTAATATGGTATATTATAAAACTTATATATAAAACAAACATAACATATACTGTTTTATATATAAGATATGTAAGCACATATTTATATACTCTTTATTAAAATGTAACATTATATGATTTAATGTTTTTCCCATTAAATTTTTTTAACAAAATGGGACATTATTATATATACAATTTTGTGTGTTTTTAATTTAGGAATATAGTGTGTATGCTTCATCTTTTCAGTAATATTCTTTAAGAAGATGATTGTTAATATATTTTTATATTATTTTGTTTTTGAGGTGGGGGTCTTACCATGTTTTTCAGACTAGCCTTGAACTCCTGGGTTCAAGTGATCCTCCTGCCTCAGCCTCCCAAGTAGTTAGGATTACAGGCACATGCCACTGCACCCATCTATCTTTTTATATTCTATGTGGAGGTATCATAATTTGCTTAATCAGTCTCTTATTTTGGTTATTTGTTTCTGTTTTGTTTTTGCTATTATAGGTAATGCTGCTAATGAACTTTCTTATAAATAGAACTTAGATTCTGATTTCATACATCTTGCCAACATCAGTCAGGGCCTGACAGGAAACAGGTGGCATGCTAAACCTGGGCAATTGAGGGACATCTAATAAAAGAAAAGGTACAAAGGTGTAGGCTGAGTTTAGGGAAACCAACCAGGGATGGTGCAGTGCCTCTGGGATATTACCTCCTCTAGAATATTTTGTTATTGCTTCATTTTTCATTCCTTTTATTACTCGTGAGGTCAAGCACTTTTTATATGTTTAATTTTCTTTTGTGAGTTGCTTTTGCCCATCAGGGAGTTCATTTATTCTGCTTAGTTTGTGGAGTGTTTTACATTAACTATTGGTTTGTTTCCTCAAATATTTCAGTTGGTTTGTTATTTTTTATATGTGGTTACTGTTGTTTTGATACACAGGAGTTTAAAATTTTTACATTGTCAAACTATTAATCTTTGCTTATATGTTTTAGAATGATGCCAATTTAATAAGACTCTGTAAATGGAAATTATAGTCTATTTTATAGTTTCTTTTTAACCTCTAATTCTTATCTTCTTAACCAGAGTTATAACTTTCCTTATCAAGTAACCATTTATGCTAAACCTGAAAAAACTGAATATGATTCTTCCCCCTAAAAAATCTTTACAAACATAGGTATTAACATGAATCATCATATTTCCTGACCTTGTGTTCTTCCATCACGGTTTCAAAGCAGAGAAGAGTAACTCTGCTTTTTTTTTTCTTTTTTTTTTTTAAGCAAATTCATCTTCTAGGTGCTGCAAATATGATAAACTGCTTTTTTAAGGAGAATGCTTGCCTGAGCCTTAGCAGACATGCCCTGACTTAACACATCTAAGTGAAACTAGAGTATTTTTTCAAGAATCATCTTTATGATGTTCAAGATCAATTAAATGGAGGAAAAGTAGGTTTTAAAAATAAAATTAGGCTGGGCCCAGTGGCTGGCCGGGCGTGGTGGCTCACGCCTGTAATCCCAACACTTTGGGAGGCTGAGGCAGATGGATCACTTGAGGTCAGGAATTCAAGACCAACCTGACCAAATGGTGAAACCCCATCTTTACTAAAAATATAAAGATTAGTTGGGCATGGTGGTGCATACCTGTAGTCCCAGCTACTTGGGAGGCTGAGGCAGGAGAATTGCTTGAACCTGGGAGATTGCAGTGAGCTGAGATCATACCATTGAACTTCAACCTGGGTGACAGAACAATATTCCATTTCAAAAAAATATAAATAAATAAAAATAAAATTAGGCCAGGTGTGATGGCTCACGCCTGTAATCCCAGCACTTTGGGAGGCTGAGGTGGGCAGATCACTTGAGGTCAGGAGTTCGAGACCAGCATGGCCAACATGGTGAAACCCCATCTCTACTAAAAATACAAAAAAATTAGCCAGTATGGTGGCGGGCGCCTGTAATCCCAGCTACTCGGGAGGCTAAGGCGGGAGAATTGCTTGAACCCAGGAAGGGGAGGTTGCAGTGAGCCGAGATTGCACCACTGTACTCCAGCTTGGGTGACAAAGCGAGACTCCATCTAAAAAAAAAATAAAGTAAAATAAAATAAAAAATAAAAATAAAATCAGTTCGTAGACTATGATACAAATATAAAAGATAATATTAAGCATAGGCTTGGGGCCAGTCATTCTGTGTTGCAATCCAGCTTTACTACTTACAAACTGAATAGGAAAGAAACTTTGTCCTCTCTGTGCTCACACTCACTCTCGTACTTCACTTCTGATACCAAACGTGTGGGGTTGTTTTCCTCCCACACATCCATTCTCCAGTGGACACCAGCTTGTCCTAAATTTCAATCAATTCTGACACCATCTACCTGGAGTTAGCATCAGAACTAACAAGTTAAGGGCTCAGTCCTGCAAGACCGGCTCCTACTTCAGGTCCCAGTCACAAGTACAGGCCTCCTGTGCTTCTGACCAAGGCTATAAATCAGAGGTTTCCATAAGCCCCTTCTAGGGTTTGATCATTCATTAGAATGGCTCATAGAGTTCAGGGAAACACTTGAGTTTACCAGTTTGTTATAAAGGATATTACAAAGGATACAGAAGAACAACCGGAGGAGATTCTCTAAATGCCTTCCCAGCAATAAATATGCTCAACTAAAATTATATGCTCATAAATTGCTATCAGTATTTGGTAGTACCTGTCTAAAAAGACATTTTCACAGTTGAAATACATAAATTTCATCACACATTAGTATTAACAGATGAACATTTGCAATAGATTTTGATGATAGGGAACACCAATTTTGAAACTCAATCAAAATGTTACCCTCTCTCAATGAAATTTTTTTTTTTTTTTTTTTAAGACAAGGTCTCACTCTGTCTCCCAGGCTGGAATGTAGCAGCACAATCACAGCTCACTATAACCTCTACCTTCTGGGCTCAAGCAATCCTCCCTCCTCAGCCTCCTGAGTAGCTGGGACTACAGGCACACACTGCCATGCTTGGTTAATTTTTAAATTTTTTTGTAGAAATTCCTGGATTCAAGCAATCCTCCTGCCTCCACCTCCCAAAGTACTGGAGTCCAGGCATGAGCCACTGAGTCTGGCCTAAAAATAAAGAACTTAGGCTGGGCGCGGTGGCTCACGCCTGTAATCCCAGCACTTTGGGAGGCCGAGGCGGGCGGATCACAAGGTCAGGAGATCGAGACCACGGTGAAACCCCGTCTCTACTAAAAATACAAAAAATTAGCCCGGCGCGGTGGCGGGCGCCTGTAGTCCCAGCTACTCAGGAGGCTGAGGCAGGAGAATGGCGTAAACCCAGGAGGCGGAGTTTGCAGTGAGCCGAGATCGCGCCACTGCACTCCAGCCTGGGCGACAGAGCGAGACTTCGTCTCAAAAAAAAAAAAAAAAAAAAAAAGAACTTAAATGAGGTTTAATTGGGCCTCAGCATCAAGTATTTCCTCCTGTCTGATGGTTCTGTTGCATGGAATCAATAAAACCCTGATTCCCACCTATGTGTGATTGCAAGTGGTCACAGCCTTTAACAACGTGCTGGGACTCTCAGGATATCCTTCAATTAAACTAATCTAAATGCTTGAAAAGACAGATTTTTGTTGAAAAATTGAATCTACTGCCAACGTGTCTTGTCACGAATACAAGTCCACTGAGTAGCATCCAAATCATAATAAACATTCAGATGATTAATATGTTCTGTTTACCACCCAGTGCCCTCACTCGCCAGTTACTGCACAGCTCACTATTATGCTGGGTTTGATTTTAAGTGAATGGATAAATACAGCCTGCATTTTTTTTTCCACTTCTTTTTTATATGGAACATTTCATGAATTTTCATGTCATCCTTGGGCAGCAGCCATGCTAATCTGTGTATCATTCCAACTTTAGGATGTTTGCTGCCAAAGCGAGAACCAGATCTGAGTATTTTTAAGAAATGAGGGTAGAAGCCGGGCACAGTGGCTCATGTTTGTAATCCCAGCACTTTGGGAGGCTGAGGCGGGTGGATTACTTGAGGTCAGGAGTTCGAGACCAACCTGACAAACCTGACCAACATAGTGAAACTCTGTCTCTACTAAAAATACAAAATTAGCCGGGCATGGTGGTGCTCACCTGTAATCCCACCTACTTAGGAGGCTGAGGCAGGAGATTCGCTTGAACCCAGGAGGCGGAGGTTGTAGTGAGCAACAAATGACCTGGTTTGTAGGATTTGCCAATTACCATGGTGCAAATACTTCCACTACAGCCAATTTCAAGTTATTAGTGCGATATTTCTGAATATCAGGTTAAGAAGAGATGTGTATCATTGGATGAATGAGTATTTCTGAGTATCAGGTTAAGAGATGTGTACCGTTGGTAGTGAGCTGAGATTGTGCCATTGCACTCTAGCCTGAACAACAAGAGTGAAACTCCATCTCAAAACAAAACAAAACAAAAAAGAAATGAGAGTAGAGCTATGATCTCTCTCATCCATATAGTTATAGGAAGGTCTTGGAAGCATATAATACATACTCAATAAACAGTTGTTCATTGAATGAATAGATGAATGAGGTTTTTTTTTCCCTCTAAAAAGGTTAGTCTGGTGGCACTAGTTTGTGATGTGGTGGTCTCCACCAAGTCACAGTCTGATATGGAATATCTGAATGTGCATGTTTGTATTTGCATGCATTTGTTACAGTTTTTAGAGACACCATGTGAAATAGTGACCAAGAAAGGCTCTGGAGTCAGATTCCTTGGGTTTGAACCTCAGCTCTGCCATTTACTAGCTTCACAGCCTTGGAAAAACTGCTTAATTCTCTGTGCCTTAGTTTGCTCATCTGTAAAAGGAGGATAACAATAGCACTTACTTTATAGGATAATTGTAAAGATTAAAAGAGCTATTCATGCAAATAACATCATAAATTTGCTTAATATAGTTCCTGCTGAGGCATCTATTTTTAGGCCTGACATAAGTTATTTGAAACCTAGTCATACCTCATGACCTTTGGCGTCTGGTTACATCTTCCCCTTCCAGTGTGATTATTTGTGCTATAGCCCCATTGTTCTACCCACTGATACAAAGCTCAACATAGCCCAGAACTGCTGGCCATAATAAACCTAATGGTCAATGCCAGAGTCATGGCTGTGGTGGCATGCACCTGTAGTCCCAACTGCTCAGGAGGATGAGGCAGGAGAATCACTTGAGCCTGGGAGGTTGAGGCTGCAGAGAGCCATGATCGCACCACTGCACGTCAGCCTGGGTGACAGAACTGTGTGTTTTTTTGGTCTCAACAAACACTCAAAAAAGTCTCAAACCCCTTGCTTCATCAGATGGCCGTGCTCACCGCCACCTACAGACTTCCTGTTGGCCTCCCATTGGGACCCCTAACCCTTCTGGGACCTTGTAAGTAATATGTATCGTGAATTTTGGTTTCATTTCCCCATTGTGGCCTATCTGATGCACACACCTGAACCTAATTTCACCATCACCCACCCACATACCCCCATCCCCAACTCCTACCCCAGTGCTCTCCCACAGAGTGGCTAGCTTGGCTTATGGCCACTCTCGAGAGAGAGACCCGAAGACCAAATTAGAAAAAATTACAACCTAACTTGATAAAGGTTTGCCATTTAAAGCTGGTAAAATATAAAAAAGAAATGTAAATTGAAAGCAAGCTTACAAAATTCTCCAAGGAATCCTCAGATTGCAGAGGACATAGTCTGAAAAATACCAGTTTAAGAGAAAATGAATGAGAGGGTTTGTGCAGCTCAAAGCAAAATGATCTCCTTCTTTGATTTGCTTGCTCAATTAGTCTCAGAGGATGAGTGTCCGACATGTACGGAAAGATGTTTTTAATTGGAGAATAACCTGGAAACTTCATACTACTGAGCTACGTGTCAGAAACAGTAACAAAAAGCACCGAGGACTTACTCTGTGCCAGACCCTGAGACAAAGTATGTACTTAAATTTTCTCATTTAGTTCTCAGAAAATGCCCAATGAAATTGGTATTTTAACCCCATTTCCAGATGAAAAAGTCAAGGCCGATGGCCCAGTTGAAACTCTTTTGAATGAAGTGGAGGAGGCAGGATCTGTGTGATTTGAGAGTCCAGGCTCTGAGTCAGGACTGCCTCCTGGCAACACACAGCAGCAACAAAGTGCAAGTTTGGGGGAATGCCAAGACCTTCACCTTGAGGGTCTGCATGCCCTGCTCTCCAGAACCGAGGAGGAGCCTTACCCCCACCCACGGGTACTATAGCACTAGCTCATCCGCCCGGGGTCTCTGCCCAGCGGTACCAGGTGGCTGTTCTCCTTGAATGTCAAAACACACAGCCCTTGGTTTCTGCATTTCCTTTGTCTTCGCCACCCACACCCACCCTCTCGCCTTGTACTTATTAACACCACAGGCTTACCCAGCACCTTTTATTTTTAGCATCTCAAAATGTTCGAACAAGACATTTTTCTTACTTTCATGTGCCTCTGCCTGGGAAAATCAGAATCACAAAGACTATTACCATCATAATGACTCCGATGGTTATGCAACAAACAATTCAAGATAAAAGGAGGGGAGAGGCCCTTCCAGGTTCTGGGGTTTGGGGGATGGATCCGGTTCAGAACACAGCTGCATCTCTGCTACCAAACCTGCTGACCTGGCCCTGGGACTCGGGACTTGCTGATCCGTGTGAAACAGCTTCTTCCTACCAGGGGTGTTATTGACAGGAGGGGAGGCCAGACAGCTGGGCTGCCTCGAAGTGATGCTCGCCCGTGTTAGCCATTTTAACAGTCATTTAAAATTCACTTCAAATACTAGGGATAGCAGTTTGTCACTTTCCCTGTTGTTTTTTCCCCACACACATATTAATATGGATGTGGCCAGCAGGTTCCAAGCTCTGAATTGTACTCATTAAGTCACAGCTGGCTGGGAATACGTGTCAATCCCAGACCTTTATTTCTCAAGCCGGTTTTATAATGAAATTAAAAATGGACTCCTCCAGACACCCCCTTCCCTGGAAGCAAAGCATTTGCCCCTCTGGGGAGTGGATAGTGTTCTGATATGCTCTTTTTCTCAAAAGAAATGCGTAAGTAATTTCAGTAATTAAAACATTTAATTTGATGATTACCCTCACAAAAAGAAACTGCACAAATTAACCTTGGTAGGGGAACATTCCCTCCAGCTCTTTCGACGAGGCCTTTTTTGCCCTCATCCGTGCCCTCCTTCCCTTTGAGGGAGCAGCCCACCTGTTTGGGATGCTCCCCCGTCACTCACCATATCCCAGTGTTCCCAGTGGAAGTGTGGCTGGCCAGATGGCCCCTGCTATTAGTCACTTTCCTCCGCTGAATTGCACGGCTTGACGTCTGAAACTCAGTATTTATTTGTAAAAGGAGCTAAGGAAAAAGCTGACTCATTGTTACTCCAGAGGAATTCCTTCAGGGAATATAATACCCTTAAGAAGACCAGACGTCATGAAAGACATTTTGGCTTAAGCAGAACTAGCTGCGTAAGTGAACTCACCTGGGGAGCTTGTTAAACGAAGTGGTTCCTGGACCCCACCCAGAACCTACTGAAACAGGAAGGTCCCAGGAATTTGAATTTTAACAAGCTCCCAGGTGATTAATTTGCAACCTGGATTTTGGGAGCCACTGAGATGGGAGACACCCACTCATCATCAGCGTGGGGGTGGGGTGTAACTGTGAGTCACTCAGGGAATGATGGGGGGGGGGTCTGACCTTTGATTGGGTGCAGCTGAGCTCACCTGACAGGCTGTGCTTCATTTGGAAATGACAAATTAGAAAACGATGTGCAATTAAGCTTTTCAAGAGGCAATTAATCAGTTCACCCCCTCTTGTACCTCAGAGCCAGCCTTTGCATCCCTGGGTAATCAGGAAAGTCACTGACACTCCCCATGTCATGGGGGCTGAAGGATGACAGAGCGGAAGCCCTCAGATGTTGTCTGTCTGCCCTGAACAGGAGAACAGGCTGGGTGAGTCCTGCAGCCTCAGCCAGGCTGGGTCCTAACTCTCAGGAGCTGCTGAAGAAGACCGCAACGTACTCATTTGCAGATGGTTTTGCTGTGGTTTCCAAATGCCATCCCAACCGTAGGCCTGGAGCTAGGCTGGCATACCAGAGCCACCTGGGGAGCAAACCAAAAACATAGATTTCTGTGCCACTGATTGGCTTGGAGGCTGGGCCCTGAAATCTGTATTGGTAGCGATCCTCCCTGGGATTTGGGAACCACTGTGAACAGACAGGACTGCCTGTTGGATCATGAAGTGATTAGAAATAAACCCACAGAGAAGTCGATGTAAAGAAAAGCAAAACTCCGATGGCAGGAGCTTTGAGTGATCCTGCAGCCCGTGGAGAACACCAGAGGGCCTAACAAGGGGAGGACAGTCAATGAGGACTGAAAAGAAGGACGCACCTTCAAAAGAGGCTATGTGATTCACAATTGCTTGGCTCCCATTTAGCACCGGGGAGCTTCCAGAAAATGATGGGGAGGGTGAGATGGAGAAGATTCTAATTGCACAGGCTGCTGTCTCTTGTGAGGGATTTTTAAAAAGGGGGTATTTCCAGTGCCGTGTAGTAAGTGGATGCGCCAGGGTGTGGTGAGGGGGCGGCGGACGCCCTGGTTTGTAATATTTGCTGATTTCCTTGCCACCAGCATCACTTCACTGAACGTGGAGTTGGGAGGAGACCTGCGCAGTCGGCTCTTTGTGTTGGCAGGCGCCTCCCCCAGCACACCTCTGGATGGTTCCCGTCTTCAAAGACGAGCTTCCTGCAATTATCCCGCAGTATCTGCAGTAATATCACCAAAATGTGGCCATACGGGAATCCCTGAGGCGGAGTAGCTGGACCCGAGCGCTCACTGATTGTGCGGTTGGGAGCAGGCTTCTAGCAGGCTTGCAGAGATCCGCTTTTGTTGCGCCAAGAGCTGATGCTTCATGGCCAAGCCTGCCTGAGGCAGAGCCCAGTTTCCTAAGGAAGTGGGGAGGAGCAGAGGAAGCAGGAGCTAAGAATTTCAGGTGGGGAACGGGGCTCCTTTTGGATTCAGCTAGGAATCGCTCATAAAGACGAAGAGTTCACAATAAAGGAAATGGAGATGCTGCTGGCCGCCCCCGTACACTGACAAGCAGATTCTTCACAGTTAGCTGCAGCCAGAGGCAGAGGGCAGGCTCTGCACAACCTGAGCTGGAGTGGAATGGAAAATATCCAATTAATCATTCAAATTTGTGTCTAAGGAGCCATGATGCTCAGTTATGAATTTCAAGCACTTTTAAAAACTGCTCTTGGGAGAGATATAAAACCCGTCATGGAAATAAAATTAGCAAATATTTCCCCAAGTAAGTTAAAATGTGTCAGGTAAATAATGGGAAGGAAAGAAGAGGTTTCTGGGAAATACCTCATTTGTGTAACTGAGGAAACATTGTAGGAGGTGATGGGGGAACAACACGCACAAAAATGCAGAGCCCGGCTTTGAGGGAAATATCTTTCCCCTTTTTCTTGGCCCTCATGTAGAGCGGCTTGGCTCTGAAATGGAAACCAGCCACTTTGTACAACTCAGTTCCTATGTCACGTTAATGTGCTGAGCACATTAGGTGTGAAAAGCAAGGAGTGGAAAGAGCAGAAAACATGGACTGCCGTATTATCAAGTCCCTTTCTGTCTTGAGAACCCCTGCCCAGGGTGTGTGAGTGCTTTTGGGGTGGCGGTGAAGGCATGCTAGGAAAATACCATTTTATTTTTAAAAACAAGCAAACAAGATCCTGCCATATAATGTGCTACTAAGAATATTTGCTCCTGGCATTGACTGTCAAGCAGTGGCATGCTGCAGCCAGCTTGCGTTGGCTCACAAAAGCCAACGGTACACATCTCTTCTTAACCTGATATGCAGAAATATCACACTGATAACTTGAAATTGGCCGTAGTGGAAGTATTTACACCATGGTAATTGGCAAATCCTACAAACCAGGTCATTTGTCCTTGGAGAACTGGTTGTTAAAGATCTGTCATCACAGGCGGGGCGCGGTGGCTCAAGCCTGTAATCCCAGCACTTTGGGAGGCCGAGACGGGCGGATCATGAGGTCAGGAGATCGAGACCATCCTGGCTAATACGGTGAAACCCCGTCTCTACTAAAAAATACAAAAAACTAGCCGGGCGAAGTGGCGGGTGCCTGTAGTCCCAGCTACTCGGGAGGCTGAGGCAGGAGAATGGCGTAAACCCGAGAGGAGGAGCTTGCAGTGAGCTGAGATCCGGCCACTGCACTCCAGCCTGGGTGACAGAGCAAGACTCCGTCTCAAAAAAAAAAAAAAAAAAAAAAAAAAAAAAGATCTGTCATCACACAGCTGCTGGCAGGTTATCCTACTGAGAGACTGGATCGTAACCATGTGTCTTAGTCAGCTTGGGCTGCCATAACAAAATGTCACAGCCTGGGTGGCTGAAACAACAGCCATTTATTTCTCACAGTTCTGGAGGCTGAAAGTCCAAGAGTAAGGTGTCAGGGAGTTTGGTGTCTCCTGAGGTGAGGCCTCTTTCTTTGGCTTGCAGGCAATTGTATTTTGTTTTTTTTCTTTTTTTTTTTTTTTTTGAGACAGTGTCTCACTTTGTCATCCAGGCTGGAGTGCAGTGGTATAATCTTGACTCATTGCAACCTCCGCTTCCTGGGTTCAAGCAATTCTTGTGCCTTAGCCTCTGAAGTAGCTGGGAATCACAGATTACAGGCACCTGCCACCATGCCTGGCTAATTTTTTTTTTTTTTTTTTTTGATATGAAGTCTTGCTCTGTTGCCCAGGCCAGAGTGCAGAGCGATTCTCTTGCCTTAACCTCCCAAGTAGCTGGGATTACAGGCACACCCACCATGTCCAGTTAATTTTTGTACTCCCAAAATGCTGGGATTACAGACATGAGCCACTGTGCCCGGCCTAATTTTTGTATTTTTTAGTAGAGATGGGGTTTCACCATGTTGGCCAGGCTGGTCTCGAACTCCTGACCTTAGGTGATCTGCCCACCTTGGCCTCCCAAAGTGCTAGGATTGCAGGCGTGAGCCACCATGCCCAGCCGTGGTTGTCTTCTTGATGTGTCCTGGTGTGGCCTTTCTCTGTTCACACACATCCCTGGCGTCTCCTCCTCTTCTTTTTTTTTTTTTTTTTTTCCTTGAGACAGAGTCTCGCTCTGTTGCCCAGGTTGGAGTGCAGTGGCATGATCTCGGCTCACTGCAACCTCCACCTTCCTGGTTCAAGTTATTCTCCTGCCTCAGCCTCCTTCGTAGCTGGGATTACAGGCATGCACCATCATTCCTGGCTAATTTTTGTATTTGTAGTAGAGACGAGGTTGCACCATGTTGGTCAGGCTGGTCTTGAACTCCTTACTTCAAGTGATCCACCTGCCTCGGCCTCCCAAAGTGCTGGGATTATAGGCATGAGCTACTGTACCCGGCCTCTTCCTTTTATAATGACAGCAGGCATGTTGGATTAGGGCCCTACCCTTATGACCTTATTTAACCTTAATACCTCTTTAAAAGTCTCATCTCCAAATACAGTTACATTAGGGGTTAGGACTTCAACACATTAATTTTGAGGGGACATAATTTAGTCCACAACACTATGTGACAGGCACTTGGGGAAGATGCATTTTATTTTCAGGGAAGTGGTATTTCAACTTCATAGGGAGAGAATTTCGAGGCATTTCAAGCCCTCTAGCATGGTGGAGCAGGAAGGGGGAGCTTTCTGTGAAGTAAAGGAGTGTTCTTGCTGGCAGTGGTACTGTTAGCCACGTAGCTGTTAGGCAACAGTTGTCTGCTCCCAGGGAGCCCTGGAAACCCCTGATGCCAGGTCCTGACTCTGGCAGGGAGAAAGGCAGTGGCCATTAGACTTGTTCCCAAAGATAGAACCATGAGGAAACACAGACTCTGAAATTTTCCATTTAAGTATGGGTAAATAAATTAGTAAAGACCCACTGAGCACCATAATGATAGCAATGACCTTTCCCAGCAGTAAGGAGTGAGCATGCGCAGGGTTGCAATCAGAATGAAGCTCAGGACTGTCTGATGGTTGTGGAGTGGACAGTCTCTCATCAGCTGTAACTCAGGAAGCAAGTAGCCTTGGTTGTTGGTATCAGCTGTCTATGAGCAGGAGGGAAGCAAGCCTGAGAATGAATCCAAGAGAGGAGGGTAGAGAAATGAGCTAGAGTCTCAATTAAATAATGCCTGCCTCCCTGATATACAGACAAGTGGATTTTGTTGGTTAATTATGTAAGTTAATATGTTCCTTTTATTGTCTAGCCCATTTTTCATGGAGTTTTCTGTTCCTTACAATAAAAAAGGTCTCAAGGGTGATAATCTAGGAGTGCTCTGTGTGTGTGTGTGGGAGGAGGGTGGTTTATGTAACCTGAGTGCACTGGTTCAGTGTGTCAGCGACATTATCATACATCTATTGAAATCACTCATTCTTTATCCAGCCCACCTAACAGCTCACACATCAGCATGAATAGAGAAGTAGGACTGAATGCAAGCACTGACCTAGGTCCTGCCTAGGACAGGGGTTGTCAGGCCCCTTGCGCTGTCTTCTTGAAGGTACTAGCAGTAGGAGAATCCTTGGAAACCTCCAAAAGGGTACATCCTGGCTCAGAGTCAGGAGAGCCAGGAGGGAAGCTGGTCTCATTCTGTGCAGAGCTTTGACAACTCCTGGCTCGCCAGGAGGGAACTGATGGGACAGGAGGAGGGACGGGTTCCCAGCAGAGCCCTCAGGAGCATGAGCCTTCCTTTCTGATCCTGATGGATCCTGCTGCTTGCCCTAGCTCTGCACCACCCCTCTTTGCTTCTCCCCATCAGCACAGCCTCTGACCTGTTCCCTATCAATCCATTCATCCACCCTCACTGAGCCACAGACACTATGCTGGGTACTACGGATGTGGATGTGCAGAGCAGGTCTAGGAACTGGCCAGGAGTGAGTCAGACATGTAAGTCTGAGGCCTGCTATGAGACAAAGGCCCGGGCACTTGGGGCACATTACAGGTGAACAGAAGAGGCCAACCCCAGGGAAGTGGTATTCAAGTTGAGATCTGAATGGTGAGTAGGGTTAGCTGAGTGGAGAGGGCTCAAAGTGTGGGGGATGGCAGAGAAACAGCTTTGCCAAGGCACTGAGGTGGAAAGGGCAAGGTGCATCCCACCTCTACCATCAGTACTCACTTTCCCCTTGGGAACTTCTCCCACTGTCCCCAGCCCCATCACACCCACCCTGAATCTGAATGAGCCATGAAGCCGTGGCCTGGTGGGAGGGGATGAGGAGTGAGGAAGAGCTCATAGGCTGGGAGAAGGTGAACAGGAAGTGTTAGGAGAACAGAAAGTGTTAGAAGTCCTCCCCAAGGTTTAAAAAAAAAAAATTTCAGCGTGTTATCAAGGGAATGAGGGGGTTAGAGAGTAGCAGATTGTGATCAGAGAGTAGAATTTCCAAATTTCCAAATTTAAGATTTGGGCCAGGTGCAGTGGCTCACACCTATAATCCCAGCACTTCAGGAGGATGAGACGGGTCAGGGGTTTGAGACTAACTTGGCCAACATGTGGAAACCCCGTCTCTACTAAAAACACAAAAAAATTAGCTGGGTGTGGTGGCATGTGCCTGTAGTCCCAGCTAGTTGGGAGGCTGAAGCAGGGGAATTGCTTGAACCCAGGAGGCAGAGGTTGTAGTGAGCCGAGATTGCGCCACAGCACTCCAGCCAGGCAACAGAGTGAGACTCCATCTCAAAAAAACAAAAACAAAAACAAAACAAAACAAAACAAAAAAATTTAGGAGGTGAACTGTTCCAGGAGATGATAGAAGCTGATGAGATCTGGGAGGGAGGTGCTGAGGTGACAGTAATTGAAGGCATGTAAATTAAAAAGCTGAGAACCTACCTAGATGCCAGCCTGGTAGCCGGCAGGAGTTGGTGGGGAGACAGAGAATGATCTGCAGAGGAGAGGGTAGGAGAGTTGGATGGAAAGGCCCCATCCGCCACCACAGCCCCTCCTGCCCTGGTCGTGACCATAGAAATCCACGGGAAAGCCAGGGGAGGCTTGTGCAGGCTCTGGACACGCTCCTTCCTCCTTCCCTGCGTCTGATGGTGCAGGGGGACAGAACTTTGAGAAACACAAGGAAAACAACACTCCAGTTTTATTTACATAAGAGATCAACATTTGTTTGCAAGACTAAGGGTAAAGGAAATTTTAACAGAGAAAGACAAACTCAGGCATTAGTAGTGGTCTGACTGTACCCCTGAAGGAGTAACTTGAACAGTATTGAGCACCTTTCTTTGGGTGGTGTCCACCATGGTTAAGCCCTGCAGCCTTCTGCTGGCCTCCCCAGTTATTTCTGGGAGCTCTGTGGGATGTCTCTAGAAGCTTACAACAGCCCTCGCCAGCCCTGCTAGGAGTCCATCAGTTTGCCCATCTCCTCCTCTGGCTTACTTTGTGGAGGTTCCTGGTCCTCTAGCCTAGAAATCATCCATGGATTTTTGGCCACATTCCCAGGGCAGTTCCAAGGTCTCTGACATCATTGCCAAGGGTGCCATCTCCCGGGGCTTCCAGCAGGGTTGCTGCCTCTAGCAGCTTCTCCAGAGCAGCAGTGCTCCCAGATGCCTCTGTTAGCACAACTGGTACCTCTCCCAGGTCGGCTCTGGGCAACCAGGGCCACTGCTAATGTGCCAGAGCCTTGCTCTGATCTCTGGAGCCTCCAAAGCATCAGAGCCATCCCAGGTTTCATGTCAACGTGAGAAGACTGCTTCCCTCCTCATTGTGTGTGATTCAGCAGTTAGCTGGGGCGCCTCTGGCCCTGGCAACTGATAAACTAGGCCCCATTGTGGGATCTCAAGGCAGTCGCTGAGATCTGTAGAGACTGGCATCTCACAGCCACCTCTCAGCCTGAGCTGCTGGTCACAGTTAGCTCTGCTCATGGCCCCTCCCCATCTCCCATGTGCAATCTTCTCTTCCATACCAGCTTGACGCCACCTTGAACCTTAACTCATGCTTTGATTTTTCTTGGAGAAAACTCCACTTATACAAGTGGTCTGTGAAATACGCTAGATGTTACTGAACATTTAGGAGCCAGACCTAACAAAATCCTTAAACAAACCATAACTTGGCTGAAGACAGGATCCTGCTACATACGATTTTTTCCATTTCTTTTCTTTTTTTGTGACAAAGTCTTGCTGTGTTGCCCAGACTGGTGGCTGGTCTGGACCTCTTGGGGCTCAGGTGATCCTTTTACCTCACCCTTCCAAGTAGCTGAGACTACAGGTGTGCACCGCTATACTCTAGGTACATACAGTTCCTCCTCTTGTTCTTTCCTCCTCCTCCTCCTCCTCCTCCTCCTCCTCCTCCTCCTCCTCCTCCTCCTTCTCCTTCTTCTTCTTCATCGTCATCGTCATCATTGTCATTGTCGTCATCTTGTTCTGTCACCCAGGCTAAAGTGAAGAAGCATGACCACAGTCCACTGTAACCTCCATCTCATGGCCTCAGGTGATCTTCCCACTTCAGCCTCTCAAGTATCTGGGCCTACAGGCGTGTGCTACCATGCCCAGCTAATTTTTTAATTTTTTGTAGAGGCAGGGGTCTCCCCATGTTGCCCAGGCTGGTCTCCAACTCTTGGGCTCAAGTGATCCCTCTGCCTCAGCCTCCCAAAGTGCTGGGATTACAAGCATGAGCCACTATGCCTGGCCCAGTTTTGAAATTTCACTTATAACTGGGAAACTTCTCTCCTCCTTTTTAAATTTTTATTAATTTTTATTTAGAGATGGGGTTATGCCATGTTGCCCAGGCTAGTTTTGAGCTCCTGAGCTACAGTGATCTCCCTGCCTTCGCCTCCCAAAGGGCTGGGATTAGAGGCATGAGCCACTGCACCCGGCCCCTCCTTCTTTCTTTTACACACTAACATGTGCGTGCACACACATTATTCACAACTGGATTTTGAACTTTTAATTTTGACTTCCTACTCCTTTCAGATCCACAGTTGCTAATGACCTCTGAGGTATTTACTGTAAGAATGAATGAATGGAATAATAAATTAGTGAATGGTGAAAACAGGAGCACCCTCATTGGAGAGCAGGTCCCAGAAGCTGTGAAGAGCCCAGGGCTCCACAGTTACAGACGGTGGTCCACAACGGCAGCCTTGCTTTCTGTGTTCAAGCCCCCTTGGCCCATGTCCCCCAGTGCCAGGTTCCTAGAAGAGAGGACTTGGTTGGCCCAGCTGTTGTTGGGTTCTCTCTTGGTGCAGAAACTTGCACCCAGGGCAGGGGCAGGTCATGTTTCAGAAGGATTCCTGTCAGAGTTCCTCCCAACCTTCCCCATGGGTAGGGGTTTAGTTTTTAAAGACGGGAATTGCTGGGTGGACAGATTTCCCAAAAGGTCTGTAACAAAGTTCTGCAATGTGAGACTGAATTGCTTTAGGAAAAGCAAAGTGATGGTGGCTTTGAGGTACTGTGCAGTTAGAACTCTGAATTAAAGCTGCAAGTCTCAACATGTGATCCCCAAAACCCTTTCAGGGGTCTGAGAGGTCCTTCCTTCATCAATTGCACATCTGTGTAAGGCTGGATTTTCTTCTGTATTTAAACCAAAAAAAATATTGCAACAGATTGAAGGCAGAAGATATTTCAGCTGCTCTCTGTGAAACCAGGCATTAGAAAATGTTGTAAAAATGTAAAACAATGCCCCGTTCTCAGTTTTTTTAAAAACACGATTCCCATAAAAAATGTTATTTGTGCTAACATGTAATGGGTTCACTGTTATTGATTTTTAAATGAATACATATTTTGTATATTTCTCAGTTTTAATTCCTAATATGATCCATATTGATAGATAAAACCTACGTAACAAAAAGCTCTTTGGGATCCTCGATAGTTGTTGAGGATGTCAAGTGGTCCTGACACCAAGAAATTTGAGACATTAAATGAGATGAAGAAGACAGGTTTCACACTCCCCTGTCTTCTTTTCTGTCCCCTCCTCCTCCTCGGGCCATCCAGTCCCACCACTCATAGAGACACTGGATCTTGTCGTCTCTCCAGCTTTTAGCACCAGGAGCCCCACCTTGTTCCCCTGCTGGGCTCCTGCGGGGAGTTGAGAAGGAGTCAGTGAGCAGAATGTACCGCAGCCCCTGGGAGCTTTACCTAGAAAGCTGAGTCAGACAGAACAGTAGGTAAAAAGAGGGCTTTGGACTCCATGTTCTCTGCTTAAAAGCAACCCCAGCTGGAGGTGGAAAATCCATTCCGCATGCGGAGAACCCCTGGCAGAATGGCTCTCCTCTGTGAGGATGTTTTGTTCTGAAATGTTGGTATGCATCGACAAAGACAGTTGATGCTCCTCTACAAAAGAAGCATCCACACCACGCAAGGGAAAGCATTCTTGGCGAGAAATGTTCCTTTGGAAGAGAGGAAAACGTCTACTGCCAAGAGGAGAGAGGAGCTGTGAATCACTAGCCGGGCAGGTAGGAAGCAGCCCCACCCATCACCAGGTGGCTGCAGGCAGGACGCAAGAGTGTCATGGAGCAGAAAAGCACTTTACTCCATCTGAACAAAAATGTGCAGCAAGTCCAGCTCTACGTTTGCAGATAATGATCGAAGCAGGGAAACCAAAATCCTAATGTTTGAGTTCAATTTCTCTTTCATCTTTAAGGTCAAAGTCAAGAGAAATTTTCTTCTCACGGATCATTACTCTTCCAAGACAAAGCGCTGACTGCCCACGAAGAGCCCTGGCTCTGCCACTTCCTGTGTGAATGTTCTGCCTTAATGTTCTTGGCTACAAAATGGGGATAATAACTGGCCGGGTGTGGTGGCTCAAGCTTGTAGTCCCAGCACTTTGGGAGGCCGAGGCAGGCAGATCACAAGGTCAGGAGTTTGAGACCAGCCTGGCCAACATTGTGAAACCCTGTCTCTACTAAAAATACAAAAATTAGCCGGGCTTGGTAGTGGGCGCCTGTAATCCCAGCTATTTGGGAGGCTGAGGCAGGAGAATTGCTTGAACCTGGGAGGCGGGGGTTGCAGTGAGCCGTGATTGCACCACTGCACTCCAGCCTGGGCGACAGAGTGAGACTCCATCTCAAAAAAGAAAAAAACAAAAAGGGATAATAATAGTCCTACTTCATGAGGTCATTGTGAGGATTAGCCTGGCACAGACTCAAGCACTCATTAAATGTGAAATATCATTATTAGTCAACTAAGCATCTATTAAGAGATAGACAGTTGTAGTGGTGGTAGTGGTAAGAATGTAATATTTTTTCAACTCCCTCAAGCTAATCAGGCCACCAGCTGGGAAAGAAGCAAGCCCTTCTGTTCCTAAGTAGACATGAAAATGTGCTCTTATGTTTGAATGACTCCAGTGTGAAGTTGAAAAAAAAATTTGGGGTCTCTGTTGTCATCAAGAACAATATAGACAGCCGCTAATGATTTTTCTTGGAGAATTCGTGAGACTGAAAGCAAGGAGAGGGAAACACACAAGTGCAGGTGAGAGGGCAAGAGAGAGAAGGAGCTATAGTTGTCACAAAGAATTCAGAACTTCTAATAAGACTTCCGGCCAGGCACAGTGGCTCACACCTATAATCCCAGCACTTTGGGATGCCAAGGTGGGAATATCACTTGAGGCTAGGAGTTCGAGGCCACCCTGTGCAACATAGCGAGATCCTGTTTCTAAAAAAAACAAAACAAAACATACTCCTTACTACCCTTAGAGGTTGTAAGGAAGGAATGCGAGTTTGCATCCCAGATATGGGTTCAGTCCTGGGCAAATCAGAGTGGTTGGTCAACCTAACACCCCCATCTACTCTTCAAATCTTTTTGTTTTGTTTTGCTTTTGAGGCAGAGTTTTGCTCTTGCCACCTAGGCAGGAGTGCAGTGGCGTGTTCTCGGCTCATTGCAACCTTGGCCTCCCAGGTTCAAGCAATTCTCCTGCCTCAGCCTCCAAAGTAGCTGGGATTACAGGCATGCGCCACCATACCAGACTAATTTTTGTATTTTTAGTGGAGATGGGGTTTCACCATGTTGGCTAGTCTGGTCTCAAACTCCTGACCTCAGGCAATCTGCCTGCCTTGGCCTCCCAAAGTGCTGGGATTACAGGCATGAGCCACCATGCCTGATGAGGGACTTATTCATGTATTTATTTGGTATGTAAAATTCACATGATTCTTTCTCAATATCTGAATGATCTGCTGCAGGCAAAAGGAAAGCACACTCTGAACTGCTCTAGAGCTTTTAGACCCCACCAGGCAAACGCAGCCTTTCCTCTGTAGCAACGTGGACCCTCAGGTTCACTTCTGTTGGGTGCAGCTGTAAGAGAATATATGAACACCCTCCTCCTCCTCATCCCTCACCGTACTTAGCAGGAAGATATTTGTTAAAGACCTTGTGGGCCGGGGAGAAAAGAGGGAGAAAAAATTACACTAATTGGTGTGGTTGGTCATAGGCATATTGGCTATCCACACCAATAAGAGGGCATCTCAACCCATACACAAGCCCTCATTTCTTCCATACTTATCTGCCTGGGGTGCTATAGCAGAGAATTTCTACTTGAGTAGGAAGTTGTCTGGATGACTTGGGTTTTCCGAAGCTAAAGTTCTGAGATTCTGGCACCAGCGAAGCCTCTCTGACTCCAGGGGCAGTGTTCATGTAGGGGTCTTCCTGGGGATTTCCAGCCATTTTCCCTAGTGTGGGTCTCTGTCATTGATCCATACCCACAGGGCCTTCAGGATGGTCGCTGCCCTGATGCAGCTGGATCTGGGTTAACAGGGAGGAGCTGGAATTGCTTGGGACAATATCCACTGGAGCCACAGCTGACTTGCAAGGTCAGCCTGGAATGGCCGTCTGTGGGTAGATCCAGGGGACAAACTGTCATCTCAGTTGGGTTCTTTAAATACGAGAAACAGAAACTAACTGGATAACTGACTGGGAGCTTATTGGAAAGATGTGCAGGAGATCTTAGGCCGAAAGAAAAGCCAGGGACCAACTTGAAAATGATGGAACAGGGCAGTAACTAAGGTGTAGTCTCCTAGGGTGCACTGTCAGAATGAATCAGCTCCAACCGTCTTCAGGCTTTAGGTCTCTCTGCTAAAGATCAAATTCCCAGAAGAGAGTCGGATCGGCCAGCTTTGGTTTCATGCCTGCCCTTTGGCAAGGCAACTTTACTGGTAGCACTTAAGGGTAGAGGGTGGGAGTGGGGAGTGGAGAAAGTTATTTTATCAAAAGAAGTGCATGGATGATGGACAGACTAAATTCCAGATGTCCATTCCAGGGAGACTTCCCCAATGGCCTGCTTAGGGGGATGGCAGGGGCCAAAGGTAGGCTCAGCAACTCAGTACACAGCTGATTTCTAGAGAGTTCAGTATCAGAAAGTGTTTCATTATAAAACTGGTGATATCCTCATTGAAGAAATTTGGAAATCACAGAGAAGTCTAGAAAAAATAATTTTTAAAAGGCATCTATGATTCTATTAGCCAGAGTTAACCGCAGCTAATTTTTCAGGGTGTGTCTCTCCTTTTTTTTTTTGAGACAGGATCTCACCCTGTTGCCCAGGCTGGAGTGCAGAGGTGCAATCATAACTCAATGTAGCCTAGAGCCTCTGGGCTCAAGTGATCCTCCCTCCTCAGTCTCCTCAGTAGCTGGGACCATAGGCTTGTGCCACCATACCTGGCTAATTTTTAAATATTTTTGTAGAAGATAAGGTCTCACTGTGTTGCCCAGGCTGGTCTCAAACTCCTGACCTCAAGCGATTCTATCCACCTCGGCCTCCCAAAGTGCTGGAATTACAGGTGTGAGCCACCACACCTAGCCTATGGATTCTTTTTTACAGAGTTGAGGCTACACTGTGTGCATATTTCATATTAAGCACTGTGTATTGACCTAACTGTTAGAAAAGTGTCTTTGTAACATTGGTCTAGTGACTAGACTTGAGCTGTGGCTGTGCTACCTGCTGGAAGAGGCAGAGGGGACCTTCTTTGGCTCATTATTTCACCAACACTGGGGACCAAGCAAGTGTTGCCCAACTTGGGAAAGTGCCAAGGCCTGCCTTTCATCCAGAGGAAGTTCTATCTGGACATCAGCCAAGGTGAATGGGAGCTTCCATGGACATAGTGCTGCATACGGAAGGCCCTAGTTCCATATTAGAATCCATATTAGAGTCCTTCTGATATGAATAGATCACATTTCCATCTCATTATTAAAGAAGACACTACCTTTATTTAGTCACTTAAAATGATAAGAATATACTTCATGATGAAGAGTAAAATCCCTAGGAAGGGCCAGGAGTAGTGACTCACGCCTGTAATCCCAGCACTTTGGGAGGCCAAGGTGAGCAGATGGCTTGAGCCCAGGAGCTTGAGACCAGCCTGGGCAACATGGTGAGACCCCATTTCTACAAAAAATACAAAAGTTAGGCAGGCATGTTGGTGCATGGCTGTAGCCCCAGCTACTGGGGAGGCTGAGGTGGGAGACTCACCTAAGCTCAGGAGGTCAAGGCTGCAGAGAGCACACACCACTGCAGTCCAGCCTGGGTGACAGAGTAAGACCCCATCTCAAAAAAAAAAAAAAAAAAAAAATTCACTAGGAAGGTGGGATAATGGGAGAATCCTAGTTGAAATATAGCTATACCTATCTTAATAATGTGCCATGTATACACAGATGTGTGTATTTAGACACCTGAACTTGTGTATTTAATAATATTAAACTGAGAGCTTGCCTGCTTCAATCTTTGCTGACATTTGCTAAGGGATATAATTCAAGGTGATATAAGAATTCTCTGTCACCTGGAGCTAGAGAAATCTGTACAACTCCTGCAATTAAATCTCAGGAAAGAGTAGGCCATGTTCCTATTAATAGGGTCCACCCCTCAGAATCGAATCACAGTGGGATCACTTTTGAAGAGGTCAGAATTTGTCCATAGAGGAGAATCATTCAACTTTGCTTTTTGACTCATTCCACGTGACTCAACGGGCCAGCCTCTCATTCTAATACCTCTAGGGACACTTGTTTGCTAAGACACATTATCTGCACAGAAAAGGTCCTCCTAAGTCAAGGCTGGGGAACATCGAGCCATTGGGAATGCCAGGCTTAGTCTAGTGACACCCAAGGGACTCCAGCTGAGGGGGCTCTCACCTCTCTATTACTCCTTCTATGAGCCTTTCATGGACTCCTTCACTCTCCTCATTTCTAGTTATTTTTCCCTGGGAGTCGGCTTCAGCCCTCTTTTTTCATTCTGAATTATCTTGCCTGCTTCCAGGGTTCCAACTACCTGTGGAATTGTGGCTTCCTAATTTATATCTCTAGCCCAGCCTTTCCTCAAATTCCAGACCCTCTTATCTACAGGATACCCCAGATTTCTACCTTAAAGTTGTCACTAGCACCACCTGCTCACCAAATCCCCAAACTTACTCTTCTCCCTGTGTTATTTTTATCTTGGTGGCACCAAGAGTCTGCCAAGCTTGAAAGCTGGAAGTCAGTACTGATTCCTCCCTCACTCCATCCTCACTCTGTTCACTAAATCCTGTTTAATTCACCCAGTTGGTCATTCAGTGAGTGTATTTCAAGCACCTGCTATGTGCCAGGCATTGTGTTAGGTATCTACTGTGAAGCAAAAATAGACAAGGTCCTTGCCCTCATGGCTTACAGTACAACTAGGGAAACAATGTCATGAAGGAAATGTGTCCTAAGTTATTAGTGTTTAGTCTGGGAGACAGGGAAGGCTTCCAGAAGAAAAGGGGAGATCTAAAGGGTGCCTTAAGAATTAAATGAATGAAAGTCATAGGCGGGGAGTTCAATTTCTAAGCAGACAGAACGTCCTGTGTATGAGCTCTGAATGAGGTGGAAGGAATGAGGCACGTCCTTCAAGGGACTAAGAAACGACCTCTGGAAAATGAGTGGTCTTCCAGGAAGGCCATCATGGCTGAGGGGTAATGAATTGCAGTAATACTGAGACGGGAGAGGAGAGTGGGGAAGTGGGAGAGGCCCCATTGCTCAGCACCTTGTAAAGATTTTGGTAATTTTTTTAAGAGGACAGAGGAGACTTTCAAGGTGGGTGGGATGCTGGGTGGGGAAGGTTGAGGAATGACAGATTTCTATATGAAAGTCACTCTGGCTACAATGTGGAAAGTGGATTAGATGGGGCCTGGGCAGAGGTAGGGGAAGGCGATCCCATTGGCTTCCTCCTTGCCATCCCCGTAGCCATGATCCCCAGTCCAGATTTTTGTTGTCTCTTCTTGCCTTGCAGCAGAAAACACCTCTACTACTGTCCCTAGCAACTTACGTTCAGTGTGGCTGTCTCACTTCTGCCAATAGAAAAGAAAACCGACGATCCTTCTTTGGGCTCAAAATTAAGTTCAAACTCCTTAGTCTGGCTACAGGTCCCTTCAAACCCAGCCCTTGTCTCCCTCACCAGTGTCACATCCAACCACTTTTCACCGATACCCTGTGCTCTAGTCCATTCAAGGGAGATGCGAGAGCTGTACTGTAGTTTGAGGTGGAAGGACCAGAGTAGAGGCACCGAGAACCAAATCTGAGGCTCAGTCAGAGGTCTAGAATATTAACTGAATAGAAAGTAAAGGAAACCGGCCGAAGTGGGGGTTTCAGGCAGTTGGCTTCCAGCACCTTCAGGGAGTTGGCTACGAGAGCGTCAAAGACCAATATTTGGGAAGCACTCAGGGACAAGGCATCTGGAGGCTTGGATGCAAGACCAAAGGTGTAGTCGCTGGGAGGTAGTTCCCCAGGACAGGCCCCCGAGCACTGACAGATGGGAGCTTAAGGACAGGACCCCCAACCAGTAGAGAACTGAGGTTCCCAGACAGCCATGACCACAGCTGGCAAAGAATGGGCAGGACTCAGAGACCTGTAACTCAGAAGGTCAAGGGCAATGGCTGACTTGAGGATGACTTGGTAGGAGGAGAACGATGAGAACATTCTTTATATTCTACCTGTCTGGAGCCAGAATGAATTCTAGAACAAAAGGAGCAAGGCCAAGCTTCCAGTCAAGGCTAGAGCTAGAAGTGCGTGGAGAAAGGAGTGGGCAGCTCCTGCCTTCGCCTGCACCAAGTTCAACAAACACACAGTCATAGCCATGGCTGGTCCCCAGAGCACACACAAGGCAAGGACGTTAGTGGCCGCCCCATGCACCCCGGTGAGCTGTGCTCACTTGGGAGAACCATCCTCCTTGAAGGTGAGTGAAATCTCAACATGAGTATGGTTCTGAGAGTAGCCCTGTAACTCTGAGGAGGGCCTCTGGAGACCATAACTGTGTACAGTTCACATGGTAACCAGAAGACTATGACATACTTCAGAAGGCGGTGAGGTCACAGAACACAAGCTTTAAAGTAAGTGAATCATGTGTGCCTCATTTATTTTTAAAAGCAACTTCTGAGAAGGGCTTAGAACAAATTTTTTCCCTGAGTGCCATTTCCCACAGGTACTCACAGAACAATAAGGTGTGACCATAATGGCTGCACTGAGTTGTCTCTTGGACAGTGTCAGAAGGGACATAAAGAAGGTGGACAGAGAACTAAGGCAACTGAGATGCATCGACGAATTTAGCACGCGGTGCCTGTGTGACTTGTATATGCACCCCTACTGCTGCTGTGACTTGCACCCATATCCGTACTGCTTGTGCTACTCCAAGCGATCACGCTCTTGCGGCCTGTGTGATCTCTACCCATGTTGCCTGTGTGATTACAAGCTTTACTGTCTGCGACCATCGCTCAGAAGTTTGGAGAGGAAAGCCATCAGAGCCATAGAAGATGAGAAGCGAGAGCTTGCCAAGTAAAATAACTTATTTTTAGATTTTTTTAGTCGGTATATTAGCCTTATAAGTTGGAATAAGGAAAAATATGTGACAATCAATACTTGAACAAAGATTAAAAGGGTTCAGGATAATGACCCTGGTGACTTAGGAAAGATTTAAGGAAAGAAGAGTAAATGAGTCCATGATGGGAATTGTTGGGTTCTCAAAAGACAATGTAATGATGTCGATTGGCAAGGTCGTTGGTGGTTTATAGCAAGAATGCCAGTATGATAAATAATGCGGCTTTAATGAAGGGAAGAAACGGGGTGTCATTAAAAAGCCATTGGAAGCAGCAAACTAAACATTTTTCCTGGTTATGAGTAAAGTGATTTGAGTATATTTGGACTTACAGAAATGACTATAGGAGAAGTAATAATAATTGATCAAATCCTTAATGTGTGCCAGAGGCTTTACAAGCAGGAGAGCAAATTGAACAATAGAGGCATTCCCTTGGTCTTGTGGGAATATCATTCTCCTATCCCCCCACTCCAGACAAAGACTTACCTTGTGTCTGGAATTAGGTCTATCATGTTGGTCTCCCCTCTCACTCTAGCAAAGGTCTTGCAAATAAACTATGGACTGAGTTGTAGCTTTCAGGATAGACTTGAAAGGCTTTTTAATTGAATTGGGTAATTAAAAAGAGTCAGTTTAAAAAAAATTTGTTTTAGATTATGTTTTCTTTTTACCTGGAGAAGCCTTTCCTTTTCTAACTTTTTGCATATGCCATTTAGTCTGTTACTGTTGATGAAGAAGATGGTTCAAAGTGCTGTCCCTGGTTAAAGAAATAATACATTCATACACTGAAATAATAAGTAAACGTAGAAAGGATTGATGAAACATTTTACATATTGATGTATTAAGTCAAACAAGCAAAGTGCAGAAAAACTGATAGAAGATAGATAGATAGATAGATAGATAGATAGATAGATAGATAGATAGATACATAGAGTCTCTTGATAACAGTGACAGTGATGTTTCTTTGGAAAAAGCAATAGGAGGCCAGGTGCAGTGGCTCATGCCTGTAATCCCAGCACTTTGGGAGGCCGAGGCGGGCAGATCACCTGAGGCCAAGAGTTTGAGACCAGCCTGGCTAACATGGTGAAACCCCATCTCTACTAAATACAAAAAAAAAAAAAAAAAAAAAAATTAGCCAAGCATAGTAGCAGGTGCCTGTAATCCCAGCTACTTGTGAGGCTGAGGCAGGAGAATCGCTTGAACCCAGGAGGCAGAGGTTGCAGTGAGCCAAGATCGCGCCACTGCACTCCAGTCCGGGTGACAAAGCGAGACTCTGTTTCAAAAGAAAAAAAAAAAAAAGGATAATTATTGTCTAGGTCACCAGCTACCAATGGTCATGAATGAACCTCCTTCATAGCCTGGGAGCTTTCACCTGTAAATTCATCTACACTCTTTGAACCAATGTTTGTTTTCATTTCTTAGGGTATCAAGTTACATAAATTGCTAACACTTGAGGCAGGGGCTCTTTTTAAAATATTTGGTCCAAGTTAAGGTTTCCTTGTGAGCAGATCAGTATCCAGTCTCCTCCTACTTTTGGATACTTGAATACCCTTGTCCAGGTCTTTCCAGCCTCTGTCTCCTGGCTGCTCTCCTATCCCCAGACTCTACCAATTAAAGTGCCCTCTGTCCTGTGCCATCTACTCTCTTTATGCCTCTTTCAGGAGCCTTGTTTCTTGGCATGCAGTAGAAACAGCTTCAAGCTTAATCTCGGCAGTGTAGTTTAGGCAAGAGGTAACGCTTTCTCTTGTTTGTGATGCTCTTCCTGACAGCCTCTGGGTCTTTGCCTACTTTTTCTGTGCCTGCAGGCAGTATATGAAGCTGGTGATGTCTTTACATTAATTCCTGGATCTCGGAAATGATAACTCCAAGTCCATTTTAGAAATGACCTCAGGCTTGTCCTCTTTATCTCTTCCAATTCATACCACCTTGTGAAATGTCTATGCTCCATTTCTGACAACCTGACATTTCACTCTCCAAAAGGGCTTAGTGTCGTTTGCAAACCTAAATATTCAATTTTCCTGAATATGGGTGAATATGGGTGAAAATGTTAAACCCTGATTCTAGCCTCAGTCCCAGAAGGCCCCCACTGTAGTATTTTTTCTTCTAGTGCAATGCCATTTATTCTTATCTCTAAGCTAGCGCCTGATCCATAACTAAATAGATATAGAAATACCGTGTTGATTCAATTTTTTAAAACAATCTTTGGTGTGAAAGCTTGCCCAAGGCTTTTCGAGTTTAGAATTCATATTCACATGACCTTCCTCCCTTTTAAAGAATGCAAGGGGGTTGGTTAGTTACGACATATCCTTTCAGATGGCAGGCTGTGTTGTCCAGAAGGTTCTTTGCCCAATGTGAAGTGAAGACTCTCTGGTCTGTAGTTGTGTTGGTCCCCTTGAAACTGTTCTTCTGGGTCAGAGTCAATCTGCTGTGTCTCTGGGTCCTCCTTTAATAACTGGTAAAAAGCCTCAGCCAACAGCTTCTTAATTCATCCCACAGATTACTTGAGCACTCCTGACTATAATAGTCAGTTATTTGATTGATGTATGTGTGGTGTTTTCTTAGACTGGGCATAGAAAATCCAATCTAAGCTGGGTGCACTGGTTCACACCTGTAATCCCAGCACTTTGGGAGGCTGTAATGGGAGAATTGCTAAAGTCTGGTAGTTCGAGACCAGCCTGAGCAACACAGGGAGACCCCATCTCTACAAAAAATAAAAATTAAAAAAATTAGCCAAGCGTGGTGGCACATGTTTGTGGTCCACAGTACTCAGGAGGCTGAGATGGGAGGATTGCTTGAGCCTGGAAGGTCAGGACTGCAGTCAGCCGTGATTATGGCACTGCACTCCAGCCTAGGCAATAGAAAGAGACCCTTTTTCAAAGAAAGAAAGAGAGAGAGAGAGAGAGAGAAAGAAAGAAAGAAAGAAAGAAAGAAAGAAAGAAAGAAAGAAAGAAAGAAAGAAAGAAAGAAAGAGAAAGAAAGAAAGAGAAAGAAAGCAAGCAAGAAAGAAGGAAGGAAGGAAAGAAAAAAAGAAAAAGAAAGAAAGAAAGAAAGAAAAGAAAGAAAGAAAGAAAGAAAGAAAGAAAGAAAGAAAGAAAGAAAGAAAGAAAGAAAGAAAGAAAGAAAGAGAGAGAGAGAGAGAGGGAGGGAGGGAGGGAGGGGGGAAGGGAAGGAAGGAAGGAAGGAAGGAAGGAAGGAAGGAAGGAAGGAAGGAAGGAAGGAAGGAAGGAAGGAAGGAAATCCAATCCATTTCCATCCTTTATTGGGCAGCTGCTCCAGAAGACACCATATTGGCAGTGTCTTCCTTAGTAGAGACCCAAGTAAGCACCTTTGTTTCTTTAGCTTCTTTGATATCCTCTTTTCCTCCCCTAGAGGCAGGCAGTGCCCCTGTCTCTTCCTCCCTCTTCCGGATTTAGAGGGGCTGAGGGGACTGCATTGGTTTCCTTTGTGGGAAGCCATGCCACCAGCCTAATTTAGGTTGTACCCGATTCACCACCACATTTCATGGGCTTCCCTACCCTCTGTCTTAAAGCTGGAGAAACAAAACCCAGGCCCTCCTCAATCCTGCCCTAGGAGTTTATTATCTAATTCATGGGTGCCCTGTGTAGCCAGGACACCAGGCAGTCCTCGGGAGCAAAAGAACCTTGATATACAGCTGTACTCTTTACCGGTACCTAGAAACGAATCCTGAGACCGTGTTTCTGTCCACGTACCCAAGTGTCTGTGGCTGGCACGAATCTCAGTGAAAAATTCCCTTGAAATCCCCACACCAAGGGCACTCTCAAAACTTCAAAAACCTGCCTCCTCATTTCTTGGTTCCCTCTTCATGCTCTGAGGATGAGGTTTTCACTGAATCCACTCTTGCTTGGTGAGACTGATGAGTCAGGCCTCATGGTGAGCTCTTTGTGGGTTTAGAGGTGTCTTGCCCAGGTCTAAGCCCTCAGAGAAAGCTTTCTAGTCTCCCTCATTCTCTAACCCAGAGGTCGAAGTATAAGTGAGCCCTATGGGGCTTTCTGGCTGGTGCAAGGCTGGCTCTTCCACTCCCACTGAGGGGAGCTCTCCCTTGTTTCCCTCTGTGTCCTCTGCAGAAGTGGAAGTGAGTTGGGCCTTTGCCTGCCTCTCATCATAGACTCTTCACATCCATACTTCTCACAGCTCAGTCACCCCTTGGCTGCAGGGGTAAAAGTCGCTTCCCATCTAGGCCAAATGCATTGCTATGATTTGGTTTGACCTTGTTGTTTAATGATATAAGACTTAAAGCTTCAGAGTTAGGGTAAGTCCATGTAAGGTGGGGCCTGGTGCAGCTTGATAAAGAAGACTTACACTTTATTGAGTGAAACTGTTCCTAGCACTTCATGTTCATTTAAGCCTTGTAACATGGGTGACATATTGGGTGATATTATCTTGGTCATCTTACAGACAATGAAACAGATTCAGGGGCCATGTTCTTGATCACTAGGTGGTGGCAGAGCCAAGAGTTGAAGCTGTGTGTGCCTGAGTCTGGAATCTGTGAGCCTAATCTCTAGTCAGTGGTTCTCAATGTGTGGCCCCTGAAGCTGATTAGTAGCATTACCTGCAGCATGTTAGAAATGCAGATTCTCAGATCCACCCTAGACCTGCTAGTTCTGAAACCTCTGAAACTCTAGGGGTGGGATCCAGCCACCTGTGTTTTTTTGTTGCTACTGTTGTTTTGTTTTGTTTTTCTGAGATGGAGTCTTGCTCTGCCGCCCAGGCTGGAGTACAGTGGTGTGATCTCGGCTCACTGCAACTTCTGCCTCCTGGGTTCAAGCGATTCTCCTTTCTCGGCCTCCTGAGTAACTGGGACTAGAGGTGCGGACAACCACGCCCAGCTAATCAGCCACCTGTGTTTTAACAAACCCTGCAGGAGAGTCAGATGCACTTGTGCCATGCTGCCTGGCTCCCTGCTGAGTGACATTGTCCTCAGTATCAACCCGAAAGCCTGGAGAAGAGAGAAAAGGCTGGAAAATAAGAGAAAGGGGGAAGAAAGGAGAAGAGAAAGAAAAAGATGTGTTGGAAAGAGAAGGATCAAGTTTAAATGGGACTTTGGGATGGGGCTAAATTCAGGAGAAAAAGCAAAGTACTCCAACGAAGCCTAGAGGAAGGCCTGCCCCACCTGGTTCCCTGGTAGAGGTAGATATTTTTGATATCTTCATTACTTTACTCATGACCAGGCTGAATCTGATTTATATATTTGAGAAGATGGCTGGGTATGCAGCTGGTCATTGCTGTGGGAAGCATGTTTCATATTTGGGAGTCTGGTTGTACATCCAGGTGAAATTCAGCATTAGCAGGGAGGAAAGGAGGCCGCACAGAGCAGCAGACACAGGCACTGGCTGTCTGCTAGCTTTTCCCAGCCTTCCCAAGAGGCTTCTGCAAAGGAGCTGATTTCCCTACGTTTACTGAGGCTAAGCTTCGCCCCCATGACAACAAGTATAGGAGGCAAACTCCCTTTGCGCAGAACCCCATAGAGCCATGGAAAATTCCAGGTGGGGTGATGGGGACATCACCAGGCAGGAGTCAAATTGCAAGTTCAGAGTTGAGTCTGATGAGTAAAATGTGGCTTCTGCAAGTTTCCCCTAAACCAACACATCTTCCCTGATAACCACTGACTTAGAAGCAAGAAGAAAAGGAAGCATGATCTGGCCAAGACTTTTTGGGTGACTTCCTGAAGACATTTGTGAGACTCTTGTGCAGCTGTCGCAGAGCCACAGGAATCAACGTGACAAGAATAGAGGAAAAAAAGGAACCCAAGCAACAAAATACATGAAATTGTGCCCTGGGATCCAGGTTACTTAGAGGAGATGAATCTGGGCACTGACTTGGCTTATAGACTTATAGACCTGGCTCCCAGATCCAGCTTCTGTGGAGGTCAAGAGGGCTTTGCCAAAACCAGCTATGGCCAGAGCCGGGGCCACTAGCAAGGACTCCTAGCTGGGGTCCTTGGCCCTCCTTTAGGAGGCCTGGCTGCATCGTCCTGGTGGGATTTGATGTTTCTCGTCTCATATGAGAAGATCTGAGCTGAACAGAAGTTTGATTCTCAGACCATGCACACACCGTGGGAGAGTCTTGAAAGGCCCAGAGAGTGCCCGTCTTGCTCTGTGCTTCCCTTTGGCCTTGGCTGCTCTGGCTTTAAGCCTGTAATCCATCCAGAGAGGGTACCGTGCCTGGAGTTTGGGTTGGTTCTCGGCATCTTTGTGGGCTATTTTCTGCCTATCCAGCAAGATAGAGTGCTTGTTCTCCTGCTTACCTCACAAAGATAGATTTCAAAGAGTCTAAAATTCTCCTACTTTCTCCTTAGTGTGGCATAGGGTACCCTGGCACACCCAGGGCAAGAAATATAATCATGCCTCATGCCACCCCCAGGTTCCATGGGGCAAGAGGTAGAAATGGGGCTGAGGTCGGATGTGGTGGCTCACACCTGTAATCCCAGCACTTTGGGAGGCTGAGGCAGGCAGATCACAAGGTCAGGAGATTGAGACCATCCTGGCTAACATGGTGAAACCCCCTTCTCTACTAAAAAAAAAGAAGCCAGGCATGGTGGTGGGCACCTGTACTCCCAGCTACTCAGGAGGCTGAGGCAGGAGAATGGTGTGAACCCGGGAGGTGGAAGCTTGCAGCGAGCCAATATCACGCCACTGCACTCCAGTATGAGCAACAGAGCGAGACTCCATCTCAAAAAAAAAAGAAAAAAAAAAAAGAAAAGAAAAGAAATGGGACTGAATACAGTCCTCTGGCTGTATTACACAAGTTGTTTCTGTTTGCCTCAGTGTCTTCTGGGACTGAGTTCTACTTGACCATTTTATAATTAGCCACTAAGAGTCTTGATTTGTAACTTTCAGTACAAGGTAGTGAACACTCAAACTGCTAATCTAATGATATTAGGGCTCAAGTGGAAAATACAGATGAAAATCAGTATGTATAGCATGATTTCATAAGAACACATACAAAACTCTCTCTTTCTGCATGTATATAGAACTACACACACACACACACACACACACACACACACACAAAGTCAAACACCAAAATGCTAAGAGTTATATGAGATTATAGGTATTTTTTAAAATAGTCCATATGTTTACTTATCTGTATCTTGAGTCTTCTACAATGAACTTGTATAACTTATGTAACAAAAAGAAGTAACTGCATAAACAAAATTTAACATACAAAAGTGATATGGTGATAATTACATCTGCATCACAGTTATTATTGTGAAGATTAAATGAAATATGCCTTTAACATGCTTAGCACTTTCCACAGCACACTAAAAAAAAAAAAAGACAAAAACTTAACATCCTATGTGCCAAGCATTATTGTAAATATTTTCTTGCATTAACTAATTTAAGCCTCACAGCAACCCAATGATGTAGACTATTTTTATTGCCCCAGTTTTACAGATGAGGAAACTGAGGCACAGAGAAGTAAGTTATCCACATGGCAGAGCCAAGCTTTAAACCTAGGTACACCAGTTCCAGAGTCTGTTCTTAGGCACTTTGCTTTACTACCTCTTGACGGATCATAACTGATCAATTAGTGTGAGCTGCTGTTATTGTTTTTATTAAGGATTTACACAATAGAACTACTGAATAGCAAAAGGTAGCTCTATAGGAGCCATGGTAGCTCTGCAGTGAGAACAGAGGAGAGCACTGATATGTAGCATTTTCCAATTTCCATGGTGTAAATATCCTCATCACTACTATGATTGATTTCAAGCTATCAGCGTGCAGTACTAAATGGGGAGTCGGGAAGAGATGTGCACTATGAGCTCTTGCTAGCTGATGCGATCCTGATTCAGGACACCACTGGCAGGCTGTTCTGTATCTGATCAACATGGCCCCACCCAGCTGACTGCATTTCTGCTGGTGCCAGCTGTCCAGAGCCTAGAGTGACTTCCCAGCCTGGAGGAGCCAGGCCCTGCTGGGCAGAGCCAGGCCAGGGCTCTCCTGCCATCCTTGTTTGATTGAGCTTTCAGGCTGTCTCTGTGCAATTGCCAGAGGTAGCACCTGTCCTATGAACCAGTAGGGCTGGGTTCTAAAGTTGACAGCCATCTCTAAAATGCAGATTTTAAATGGTATCTTAATAGTTACATCCCATTTTTAAATCTATATAAATACAAAATATAATTTATATATATAATTTAATTATAACTATATACACAATTTAATTATAGTAATAATGAGAGTGATAATAATTAAGCAGGATTTATAATGTACCAAGCACAGTGCTAAGTAAAATATCATAATCTCATCTAATCCTCCAATAGCCCTATATGATGCAGGCATTAATATAATTATTATCTCCATTTTGCAGATGAGGAAACTGAGGCACAGAGGGGTTAAGGAACCTACCCAAGGATGCATAACTAATAAAAGGAGGAGCTGGTATTTAAACACGAGAGAAAGATTTGGAAGGGCAGGCAGCATGCATTCATTGTGAATAGCGGTGTACTTGTGGGGCAGTGTGATTCACATGGGTGGACCACACTTTTTACTTCATGCATTTGTGTAAAGTTTATTTTCACAGTGGCTAGTGTTAACTTTGGCTATTTCAAAAGCTAGAAATCAAAATATTGCTTCTCAAGCTGTGTCTGGATTCTGAGGTCTGAGCTCTCTCCCACCCTATCCCTTTTCTCAATTCCAGACTGAGAAGAACAACAAATAGAATTCTGGCTTCCTCCTGCTGTAGCAGTAACATTTTAGGATCAGTGAATGTATGCGGTTTTGAACCTGATCAAGTCAAAGTTCGAGTGAAGGATGGAAAGGTATGTGTGTCGGCTGAGCGGGAGAACAGGTACGACTGCCTCGGATCGAAAAAGTACAGCTACATGAACATCTGCAAAGAGTTCAGCTTGCCGCCCTGTGTGGATGAGAAGGATGTAACATACTCCTACGGGCTCGGCAGTTGCGTCAAGATCGAGTCTCCTTGCTACCCTTGCACTTCTCCCTGCAACCCTTGCAACCCCTGCAACCCGTGCAGCCCCTGCAACCCCTGTAGCCCCTGCAGCCCCTGCAACCCATGTGACCCTTGCAACCCGTGTTATCCCTGTGGAAGCCGATTTTCCTGTAGGAAGATGATTTTGTAAAGTGCACATAGGAACCCATTACTTAATAGAAGTCAGCTACTCCACCCAGGCAGCTCTCTCAATGTTTCTCCTCTCCTTCCCGTGGCCCCTGTTGTTCAAGTAGGTAGGAAACTGAATACATAATTGCAATCTGCTGGTGTTGTGTGAAAGTCTTTTGGTTAAACCCACTGCAGGAGCCCTGCAGAGTTAGTGAACACTGGAATAATTAGTGGATGGGAATAGAACGATGATATATGGTGAGACCCACCCTCCCACTCCCTCCTCCATACCCAACTACCTCCAAACTCTAGGAGAAGACACTTTTCTGGTGGGCATCCCCAGACATTGTTTTCCAGATGATCCAGTGAAATGGCCTAGCCCAGAAACCAAATGGTCAAAGCAGAAACAGATTAACTAGAGTTGAAGGCAAGCACATTTTCAAAGCACTGCAGTAGGGAGTCCTGGAAAGAGACTCCTCAAGCACAATGGGGTTGTGGTTTTACTGGACAATGATCAGAATACAAAAAGTATGGGGTGGTAGGTGGGATGAGGGGCACGTTTGCTGGCCAAGGCGGGGTGGCCATACAGCTTGTCATTTTTCAACATTCCTGTGGTTTGGGGAATTGGCCAGCTCTGGTTAGCATATGCATGCTAAACAAAACGTTTTTAAAAAAAAAAAAAAAAAGCAAAACTGAAACTAAACAAACCAGCTTTGGTTTGCAACCTGCTTGAGATTTATTACAACTATCTCTTTTTCTGTTTTATTTTTCTTTTTCTTTTTTTTTTTTTTTTTTTTTTTTTTTTGACCGAGTCTTGCTCTGTCCTCCAGACTGGAGTGCAGTGGTACAATCTCAGCTCAATACAACTTCTGCCTCCCAGGTTCAAGCGATTATTCTGCCTCAGCCTCCTGAATAGCTGGGATTACAGGCGTGCAGCACCATGCTTGGCTAATTTTTTTGTATTTTTAGTAGAGACAGGGTTTCACACTGTTGGCCAGGCTGGTCTCGAACTCCTGACCTCAGGGGATCCACTGCTTTGGCCTCCCAAAGTGTTGGGATTACAGGCATGGGCCATCGTGCCCGGCCTCTTTTCTTTTCTTTTTTTTTTAGACAGGGTCTTGATCAGTCACGAAGTCTGGAGTGCAGTGGTACAATCATGGCTTACTGCAGCCTTGATCTCCTGGGCTCCAATGATCCTCCCACCTCAGCCTCCTGTGTAGCTGGGACTACAGGTGCATGTTACCAAGGCAGGCTAAGTTTTGTATTTTGGGTGGAGACAAGATTTTGCCCTGCTGCCCAAGCTGGTCTTAAACTCCTCAGCTCAAGAAATCCACTTGCTTCGGCCTCACAAAATGCTGGGATTACAGGTGTGAATCACTGCACCTGGCCTGTCTCCTTTTCTTAATTTCTGAAACTGCTTTTAGACACAGAAGCTCAATTCAAAGGTCAGGAGTGGAAAAGTACAGCTTTCACAAAACGATAGCGTAAGTCACCTGAACTTGGATCTGCCTGGAGGACACAGTCCATAAGCCAGGGTTCTTTATTACCAGGATTGAAATAAGTGTAAAGAAAGTACGAGATGATGGGGAAGAATCAGAATGAGGATACTGGCTGGTTTCCAACCTGACTCTCAGAGGGAACATAAAACCCTCCAGTTTGCACAGTAAGTCTCTTCCTGAGTTTCAGCGGCATGTGGGTGACAGCAGTAGATCTCAGCATTGGCTCCACATGGGGATCACTTGGGGTGCTTTAAACATATGGATGCCAAGCAAAACATACAAAAAAAAAAAAAAACTAAAACTAAAAACTAAAAAAGGCAAAAATTAAAACAAAAGGCAGATGTCTATGTCCTTTCTCCAGAGAACCTAATGTAATATAGGTGAGATGCAACCTGGGCATTGTGACTTTTAAAAGCTTCCCAGGTGATTTAAGAATGCAGCTAAGGTTGAGAAGCTCTGGATGGGATATTAAAGCTATCCCAGCCTTTTATTTTAAAAACTTCCTTTAGGCCAGGCACGGTGGCTCTCCTCTGTAATCCCAGCACTTTAGGAGGCTGAGGGGAGAAGATCGCTTGAGCCCAGGAGCTGGAGACCAATCTGGGGAACATAGCAAGACCTCATCTCTACTAAAACTTTATTTATTTGTTTTTATTTTTTGAGACGGAGTCTTGCTCTGTTGCTCAAGCTGGAGTGCAGTAGTGCAGTCTCGGCTCACTGCAACCTCCGTTTCCCGGATTCAAGCGATTCTCCTGCCTCAGCCTCCTGAGTAGCTGGGATTACAGGCATGCACCACCACGCCCAGCTAATTTTTTGTATTTTTAGTACAGATGGGGTTTCACCATGTTGGCCAGGCTGGTCGCTAACTCCTGACCTCATGATCCGCCCGCCTTGGCCTCCCAAAGTGCTGGGATTATAGGCGTGAGCCACTGCGCCTGGCCTCTACTAAAAATTAAAAAAAATAGTTAGGCGTGATGGCATATGCTTGTGGTCCTAGCTACTTGAGAGGCTGAGGCAGGAGGATCACTTGAAGCCTTGGATATCAAGGATGCAGTGAGCTATGATCATGCTACTGCACTCCAGCTTGGGCAACAGAGCAAGACCTTGTCTTAAAACAAACAAAAATTCACAAACAAAAAGCTTCCTTCAAGTTTAAGGCTGAAGAATACTGATGGTGGTAACAGACATATTTTGTTTTCAATTAAGGGAAGTAATGGCCCTCTAACAGAAGTGGTGAATAAAACATAATGAACATTTCAAAAATTTACCTGTATAAATATCACGCCATGTTTTGAATATATGTTTATAAATATCCTATTTTCTAAGGTATAAATTTTTGGAAAATGAATTTGAAGAAATTTCACCCTAGAGAGTCAATGGGATGTCACTGGGGTCTTTTGGCAGCCACCACTACTTCTTAAATGTGGAAAATAAACACTAAAAACATATTTTTACAAACTTGAAGCATTTATCATTAATTTTATTTTGTCTTATATAAAGCCACTGAGGTCCTAACCCGTTGGATAAGCAGGAACTTCTGTCCTCTGGTGGGTGCCATTCTAGGACACTCTTAGGAACAGTTCATTCTTTGATTCACTCACACACTGACCCACCCTCCTTTTTGTTGGTCCCGCAGCTCATCCATTCATCCATCAACCTGCCAGCCAGACTTTATCATTTTGAATGCCAGATACTGTGCTCTGCAACAGGGATGGAGAGAGAAAGCACCCTTTTCACAAATGCCTCACATTAGATTCAAGGAGGGATGCTATAAAGGGGCTCAGGGTGGAGGGTGGAGAGAGCCAAAGAAACTGAATGTGCAAGAACTAGAGAGGACAAAGGGGCCTTCCAGACTGGCCCTGGGCATTCCCAAGGTTTATTGTCGACATCCCTGTCTTGAAGGAAGCTTCAGGTAAGCCTGAGTCTGACCTGCAGGGAATTGGTGGCCTTGGTGTGCTCACCACCCCTAATAGGGAAAGACTTGCTAGAAAGACAAGGATGTATCTACTGAGTCCACTGCTCTGAGTAATTCAGAGTGCCAGGAGCTTCTATATTTTAAGGCAAGACTAAGCTCCGTGATATACTGTCAGCGCACTTGACAGTGTGGAATCAAGAAGTAAATCATACAGTGTGGGAGGGAAGTGCCCTCCAATCTCAGAGAAGGTGTGGGGAGGGGAAGCAGGCCTGAGTGGGAGGCAGAGCCTGGCTGTGGGCCCTGTCTGAGGCCTGCAGGAAAGGCACAGAGCAGGGCTTAGTCCATGAACTAACTGGGTTCCTGGGGATGCGGAGGAAGTTGATACAAAGGAGAAGAGAGAAGAAACATTTGCTGCTTTCAAAATTGCCCTTGGCTGGTCGGATGAACCCCAGGGCTCCGACAGCTCGGCTGTGGCCTTTAATGCAATTTTGTAGGTCCGGGTCCAGTCGTAAACACCCGACTCCATCTACCTGGGTAGGAGATGGGAATGGGGGTGACTCTTGAAGGGGCAGAAGAGAGAAATCAGCCCACATGGCAACTGAAAGACGAGAGGCTCTGAGCTACTTCACTGCCCAGCACATGTGTGATGAATGAACATATAAATTAGGCAAATGTGCCACCTTCTAATAAATGTGTTTGGTAATACTGTAGAACTAAGGGCAATGAAGATAATGATACTTCTTTAGTATTATTATTATTATTTTTGAAACAGGGTCTTGCTCTGTCACCCAGGCTGAAGTGCAGTGGCACAATCTTGGCTCACTGCAGCCTCAAATTCTGGGCTCAAGCAATCCTCCCACCTCAGCCTCCTAAGTAGCTGGGACTACAGGCACATGCCACCATGCCTGGCAAATTTTATCTATTATTTTGTAGAGATGGGGTCTTGATACATTGCCCAGACTGTCCTCGAACTCCTGGCTTCAAATGATCCTCCCACCTCAGCCTCTCAAAGTGCTGGTATTACACCTGTGAGCCACCACACCTGACCTGACCGTTACACTTCTTAGTGTTCATGGAATAGATTTTAGAGCCAAAGATCTATTTTACCACGTTAGGAATTTAAAATTTCTTGGGTATAGGACCAGGGAGAATCCATATCCAATGACTATCTTGTATTATTTGATTTCTTTTAAAGCTCATGTAGTGAATTATTTTATAAAATGATATTGTTGGGACGGGCATTGTGGCTCACGCCTGTAATCCCAGAACTTTGGGAGGTTGAAGTGGGTGGATCACCTGAAGTCAGGAGTTCGAGACCAGCCTGGCCAACATGGAGAAACCCCGTCTCTGCTAAAAATACAAAAATTAGCTGGGTGTGGTGGTGGGTACCTGTCATCCCAGCTATTTGGGAGGCTGAGGAAGAAGCTCTTGAACCTGGCAGGCGGAGGTTGCAGTGAGCCGAGATCACGCCGTTGCACTCCAGCCTGGGCCACAAGAGTGAGACTTCATCTCAAAAAAAAGAGAAGAAAATAAAATGATATTATGAAAGATCCTCAGGTGACTGTTCTTAAGTCATTGTAAATAGTTTTATTTAGTGAGTTCTTCATGTCCCCAGAACTAATGGAATAAGTAAGTTTTAAAATTATTTCAACTTCTCTTCCGTGCACAAAAATTCCTTCTTCTCTCTCTGTGTCTATCTCTGTCCCTCTCTGTTGCTTTCTTTATCTCACTTTGTCTTCCTCTCCCATTTAAGTGCCTATGAGTGTCACAGGTTGGAAAAGTTTGGGACACTCTCATTTAGCTCTTTGGCTGAGGATATTATGCTAAAAGTTAAGCTAAAATGGATACTGAAACCAGAAGATGGTGGGTTTGTAAAACAAGTAAGGGGAGAGGGTGTTGCTGGGTGACCCAGATGAATTCCAGTAAAGTTTGTAGGGTTTTTGGCCTTTACGCAGCACAATTATCAACCAAGGCCTGGATGAGTCACATGGTTTGTGATCCTGGGTGGAAGATGGACTCAGAATTTATCCTCAGGGAGCAACTGCTTTTATTACTAACCTGGAAGTGCTTTCTTCCTGTCTAGAGCTGCAGTAAGTATTTGCTCTTGTCCCTAAAGGTATACAAAAACAAAACACACCCCTTGCTTAGGCCTCTGGATCCTGATGAGTGTAGAGCATTTGAAAATCAGACTTGAATACCCTTCTCCCTGAGCCACACCAAGACCTGTGACTTGTAGCCACACAGACATCAGCAACGCGGTGGATGTAAACCTGGCCTTGGACAGATGACAAAGGTAATGATTCCAGGCCCTCAAGTGTGCCTCAGAGAATGTGTCAGTGACAGGAAGAGTCCTTGAGCCAGGACACCAGGCAGGGTGCTTGAAATCCAGCCGTCACTGTTCTTGGGCAACTGGTCCACCATTTAGAAGCTCTTGCAGTCAGCAGGTCATGTTTCTCTTCACACAGTACAGAGTACCTGCAAGGGGACGAGATAACCCCAGGTGGTTGAAATAACTTCTGCTTTTAGTGGGATGGGGGCCACCGAGCATCAGAATGCCTAGAATTTCCAGTCTAAAAGGCTCAGAGGAAAGATAGCCTTTCTTTTCAACTCAAATTTTAGTGATAACTGCATTTTTATTCACCAAACTAAGGAAAGTGGTCTCGAAAGAGTTTTACTCTGGTTTGTGAATTTAGGGGTGGGAGTTATAAACTATTTTGTTATGCTCATGAATTCTGTAGGTCAGAAATTCAGATGGGACATGGCAGGGATGCTTGGTCCCTCCCATCTGGGAAGATCCGAATGGCTAGAATCTTCCGGAGGCTTCCTCATTCCCTGACACCTGGGCTGGAATGACTCCAGGGCTGAGCTGAGCTGAGCTGACGCTGTCCTCTGGTTTGTGATTTTAGATGAAAAGTCTTAACAGCGGTGTAGAACATCATACTTTATTATACACACAACTGCTTTTATTGAAAACAACATAACATCAAAAGAATCACAATATTTAGCATTTAAAATGTTCCCCTAATAGAACCTTTGGGATTAATACTGCTTTAGAAGGAATATGGTCACCTCATCTGTGGAAACAACTACAGTCAGACACACTTCAATAACCTTTCTTCATTGTTTTTTTTTTTCTAATTATATTTCTGTTTCTTTTTCTTTTTCTTTTTCTTTTTTTGAGACAGAATTTCCCTCTCGTTGCCCAGATTGGAGTGCAATAGCACGATCTCAGCTCACTGCAACCTCCACCTCCTAGGTTCAAGCGATTCTTCTGCCTCAGCCTCCTGAGTAGCTGGGGTTACAGGCATGCACCATCATGCCTGGCTAATTTTTGTATTTTTAGTAGAGATGGGATTTTGCCATGTTGGCCAGGCTGGTTTCAAACTCTTGTCCTCGGGCTATCCACCCATCTCGGCCTCCCAAAGTGCCGGGATTACAGGTATGAGCCACTGCCCCGGCCTTATTTCTGGTTATTAAAACCATTTTAATTAAAATGGATCAAGGCTTAGTGTTGGCATATAAATATAATGAGCATGTATTCCAGATTTTCTGGGACAGCCCAGACTTCTAATGAGCATCTCTTGGTTTGGGGATGGGAGGATGTGGTCCCCTCATGTTTCCTGTGTGGTCAGGGTCTCCTAGCGAGGTCTTTAGGAGCTAGCACAGATCCTTCAGATTACACCAGAGACGGTAACAGAAATAAGGGTACAGGGACAAAAATGGTGATTGAGACAAGCACCTTGGGGAGCCGTGTGAAGGTGGCAGGAAAGCACGAGGCCAGGATTTGTCAGAGTAAGACTACTTGATCATAGATGAGGCGACAATCCTGGAAGAGGAAGTCGGTTTTCTTGAGTCAGCAGCTTAGTCACCTTCCGGTAGCATCAGTGTCAAATGGGTTTTAGCCTTTAGGGACTGGCCATGGGCTTCGGAGGTAGAACCCCATGTGGTTGGAATCACTTCTGCTTTTAGTGGGACGGGGCCGCTGAGTGGGATGGCTCTACTGCCTAGAAAGGGGGTGGATTCTAGAATGGTGTACCTAGGAGTTCATTTGTGGTTGAAGCCTCTATTCCTTCTTCATGTGAACCCACATGAGGACTTACTCTGTGCAGGGCAGCCTGCAAGAAGCTGGGCAGGATGCAGAATGGCCATGACCGGAAATGGCTTTTAGGAGTTTTTAATCTAGTGTGGAAGACAGACATATAAACTGATAAGTGGCCGGAAGTGGTGGCTCATGCCTGTAATCCCAGTACTTTGGGAGGCCGAGGTGGGGAGATCACTTGAGGTCAGGAGTTTGAGACCAGCCTGGCCAACATGGTGAAACTGTCTCTACTAAAAATACAAAATCAGTTAGGCATGGTGGTGTGTGCCTGTAATCCTAGCTACTTGGGAGGCTGAGGCATGAGAATTGTTTGAACCCAGGAGGCGGAGGTTGCAGTGAGCTGAGATCATGCCACTGCACTCCAGCTTGGATGACAGAGTGAGACCCTGTTTCCAAAAAAAAAAAAAAAAAAAAAAAAAAATTTAAATTTAAATTTAAAAATAAATAAACTGGTAAGTGACAATGCCACCTTATCAAGGATACCTATTGAGATAGAACCAAGCACTGAGGGGCACAGGAAGGACAGAGCCACTAACCATGGAGTGACAGGAGTAACTCAAGCCACATCGTGTGGGTCACACACAAGTCCTTTCTATGCCTTCTTCTCCCCTCAGTGAAACATGAGAGAAATAACAAGAACTTGCTCCCCAGGTCTTGGGGGGTTTAATTCTCCTGGGAAGTAAGGTGAGTGAGTGTCTTCTGAGAAGCCCCCTTGTCCTTCCAGGCTCTCTTTGCTTCTCTCCCTGTATTCTCCGCTTAGGCACCTGTCAGAGTCCAGGCAGGAAACAGAGGACACTCCGCTGGGATTCTGACAGGCTTTAATAAAGTGGTTTTACAGAGGCGAGGGTGGCTCCACGTGAGTAACAAGGGATGCTGTGCACACAGCAGCTACTAGCAAACGGAAGCTGTCCTTGCACTGAGCCTAGAGAGGAGGGAAACAGTGGTGTTACTGGTGCCCAGAAAAAAGCTAGAACTCTGAACCCAGGGCTGCTTCACAGGAGCTGGGCTGTAGAAGGATGCTGCTGCTGCTGCCAGAAGGACTGCCCAGCGGGTGGGGAGAGAGAGGAATAAATACTCCCACCTCTCTTTGCTCCCAAACTCCAGCTCACCCATAGTGCATCCCCCTTGGCCAACTCCAGTGGGATACCCAAAGGCAAGGGACTCTGGTGATGGCATTCACGGGGTTAGCCACCCAGGCCCACAGCAGAGCAGAGGAGAACTTGAAGTGGAGTTTTAGGGTTAATGGAAAATAATCAGCTTGCTTGCTTTCTTTCTTCCTTTCATTTCTTTCCTCCTTTCTCCTCTCCTCTCCTCTCCTCTCCCTTCCTCCCCCCTCCCCCTCCCTCTCTCTTTCTTTCTTGTTCTTTCTCTTTCCTTTTTTTCTTCCTCCCTCCTTCCCTTTCTTCCTTCTTCCTCCCTCCCTTTCTCTCTTCCTTCCTTCCTTGCTTCTTTCACTCTTTTCTTTCATTTCTTCCTCCTTATCTGCTTTTCTGCTTGCCCACAGGCCATCATGCCAGACATTGAGGAATCAGGTATCGAAAACCAGACCTGCTCCCCAACTTTATGGTGCTTATGGTCTAGCAGGGAGAGAAATACAGAGCACAAAATAAAGGAGAGCAGGAATGGGATGGGTGGGCTCAGGAAACAACTCTGGGGTCTGATTTTTCTTTTCCAACGTCAGGCCACATAGCTCCTTACTCCTAGAACTGCAGTGTCCAAAGCCCCCATGAAAACCGTCACTCAGAGCTGATCCTAGAAAGCCCAAGGGACAAACTACTCAGAATTCACAGGCAAAACCCTGTGCTACCCCAAGGAACAATCCCTCCATCCCCTCTGCTATTCTGCAGCATTTCTCTCTCTCTTGCCTGAGTCTATGCACTCGCCCATAATATGTAAGGAAGGAGAAGTTCAGAAGAACAGCTTTTAAACTTAGGATGGAGGAAATCAATCTAAGGCAGACTGAGTGCCCAGAAGTCATAGCTGAAATACAGACATAGTCGATTTCTAAATAAAGCCAATAGAGAAAGAATAGGTCAGGAAAAACTAGTTAAAATTTGATAAAATTTACATCCTTTGTAGTCAATTTGAAAAGCAGAGGACAAACAATTTTAAAATGGGCAAGAAGAATGTTTGCAGCAGCTTTATTCATAATCTCTAAAAACTAGAAGCAAACAAGACATCTCTCAATAGGTGAATGAATAAACTGTGGTATATCCATCCAATGGAGTATTATTCTATGATGAAAAGAAATGAGCTATCAGGGAAAACACATAAAGGAAACTTGAATGCATATTATTAAATTTAAAAAGTCAGTCTGAAAGGCTGTATACTCCATTATTTTAATGATATGGCATTCTAGAAAAAAAAAAAACTATAAAGAGGCTAGGCATGGTGGTTCACGCCTGTAATCCCAGCATTTGAGCCTGGGATTTGAGTTCAAGACCAGCCTGGGTGACACGGAAAACTCCATCTCTACAAACAATACAAAACTTAGCTAGGTGTGGTAACACACAGCTGTAGTCCCAGCTACTTGGGAGGCTGAGGTGGGAGGATCACCTGAGCCTGGGAGGTCAAGGCTGCCGTGAGCCGTGTTCCTGCCACTGCACTCCAGCCTGGGTAACAGAGTGAGAGATCTAGTCTCAAAAGCAAAACAAAACAAAAAGACTATAAAGATAGTGAAAAAAAAAATCAGCAATTGCCAGGGGTATGGTGGGAGGGGGATAGAGGGTTGAATAAAGCATGGGGGATATTTTTAGGGTGATGAAACTATTCTGTATGATACTGTGATGGTAGGAACAGGAAGCTGTGCATTTGTCAAAACCCAAAGAACTTTACAGCACAAAGAGTGGTCCAACGTACGCAAGTTTTAAAAAAATCATTTAGGAGGTAGGGTGATTTCAGCATAGACTTCAGACTGTGACAAAAGAATCTAACTGTATTACAAATGTACCAAAACATCTCACTGAAGAGGGTGAGGGAAAAGATGCTGACCTAAGTAACTTTTGGAACGAGTAAAGTCCCTAAGACTAAAGGCAAAAAGAACCGCACGTAAGCACTGTACTCTAGTAGATAACATTTTTCCCCATCAGGTTACAGGTTAACATTCTGATGCTGCCGTACATGTATACCAAGTTGAACAACTAATAGATATTGCTGGATGGTGAGAGCAGGTTTCTCACTGTTGGGTTGGGAATTTACAAATACACAAGCGGAGGTGGCAAGCATGATCCATGTTGTAATGGATTACAGTTGCAGACACAAATGAGCTCATGTTCACATAGAAATTTAGATATGTGTCTGTCTGTCTATCTATCTGTCTATCTATCTATCTATCTATCTATCTATCTATCTATCTATCTGTCAGTCATCTGGCTTCCTATCTTGACTACCTTATTTTGCATACATATATATGCAATTGTCAGGGGTATGGTGGGACATACCCCTGGTTACTGGTTAGTATGCCCACATATATTTCCTTGCTCTGTCAGCTGAGAGAGCCTAAAAACAATGACACCCTAGTAGCAGAAGGCCAGATCTTGTGCCCAGAACTTGGTTTTTCATGCTATTCTCCAATTCAAGAAATCAGGACTCCTTGGAGAAATGGTCGATTCTAGGACTGAGGCAGGAAATACACAGGGGAACCTGGAGCATCTTGTAGTACCAGAGAGTAAGGAAGTGCTTTAAAAACAGTCCATATCACTGGGGCCGTGTCAAAAGGACATGGGGGCAAACTAAAAGAACTCCCACTGGTCAAATCTGAAACAACACAATTGGATTATAATCCAAAGTATACTGTTATGAATGAATAATTGAAAAAAATATTAAATGGGAGAGACGAGACAAGGCTCTCATACAGATGAATTCTAAATAATTTATGAAGATACTCCACCTTCAAGTAGGTGCAGCCCAAGTCTCCACTCCTTAAGTGGGGGCCGCACTTAGTGACCTCCTTCCAAAGAGCACAGTATGCAAAGTGAGGCAAGGGTAACTTCACAGTGAAGACACCTGACACACACACCGCAGCCAGGTGATCGAGGTCAATACCAACAGCAGTAAGTCCTGTGGGGGCAGGCACCCTCACACCAGTCCAGCCACCAGGAAAACACCAGACACAGCACAAGACAGGAACATCCTGCAGAATGCCTGACTAGTACTCTGCAGATTGTCGAGGTCAACAAAAACAAGGAAAGCCTGAGAAACTATCACAGCCAAGAGGAGCCAAAGGAGATGTGATAACTAAATGCAATGTGGCATGGGATCTTGAAACAGAAAAGTGATGTTATGTAAAATCTAAGAACTAAGGAAATCTCCATAAAATATGGACTTTAGTCAATAATAACAAATTAATATTTGCTCATTAACGATAACAAATGTACCATAAGATGTCATGTAAGATGATACTGTTAGAGGAAACGGCGTTGGGTATATGGAAACACTACTATCTTTGTAATTTTTCTGTAAATCTGAAATTTAAAAAAAGTATACCTTAAAATAATAAAATAAACAATGGGTAAGAATACAAACAGGCAATTAAATCAAAGAAGAGGAAATACAAGTCAATAAACATTAAAAATATCCTTAACCCCTGAGGTCTTCATGGAAGTGTGAATTAAAACAACAGCATACTCTTTTTTCACATGTGAAATTAACAGACTATAAACAGCTTTACTGTTTCACTCTGGCTGGGAGGCTATTTTTGCAGTAAAGAGGATACACATTTCTTGCTGGTAAGAGTGTAAAAATTACTAAAATTTTGGAAAATAATCTGGCATTATCTACTAAAATACATACATAGAGATATTTTTGAATGATGCATTCTACTGTAAGGAATCTTTCTGAAATAAGAGATCTGGTGAATACAAGCAAAAGAATGTGTTTGGAAGCTTTATTTCAAGGGGTGGAAAATGGGAAACCATCCAAATATCTCCCTATAAGGGAATAGCTGAATCAATTCAGTTTACCCATCCTGTGGAAATTCGTCCTGCTAATAAATATAATGGGCGAGATCCCTATGGATTGGTTTGGAGGGATTCCATAAAACATTAAGAGGAAAAAGTTGCAGATTAATGTATGTGATCCTGATTCTGTAAAACAACAACCACACAACACAAAAACATCTAGATTTGCATGTGTGAGGATGGTAGTGGACAGACAGTCTGAGTCAAACTGTTGACATTGTTTACTTGTCAAAAGGAGTTACTAGGGGAGAGTGGACTGAATCATCACCTTTTTCTTTTATATCTCTGTTTTGTTTGTAACAAAATAAGTTTGTGCTACTTTTTAACTTTAAAAAACCTACTGAAAGACTAGATGCTAAAAAAAAAAAAAAGGCTAGGGGTGTGGCTTACACCTGTAATCCCAGCACTTTGGGAGAGAGTCAGGAGGATCATTTGAGATCAGGAGTTCAAGAGCATCCTGGCCAACATGGTGAAACCCTGTCTCTAGTAAAAATACAAAAATTAGCTAAGTGTCATGGTGCGCACCTGTAATCGCAATACTTGGGAGGCTGAGACACGAGAATCACTTGAACCCAGGAGGCAGAAGCTGAAGTGAGCTGAGATTGTGCCACTACCCTCCAGCCTGGGCAGTGGAGTGAGGCTCTGTCTCAAAACAACAACAACGAACCTAATTAAGTTGAAATGAAAAAATTCAATGGTCATGTGATAGGCAGAATAACGTCCTTCTTTCCCAAGATATCCTTGTCTTTACCCTTGGAACCAGTGGATATCTTATTTTACATGGCAATAAGTATTAAGTCAAATTTGCATGTGTGATCAAGTTGAAAATGTCTAAGATGGGTAGTTTATCCTGGATTATCCAGGTGGGCTTAACATTATCACCAGAGTCCTTAGAAGAGGGAGACAGGAGGGTCACCTCCAAAGTAGAGAGGCAAGGACAAGCAGAGGTTAGAGGGATGCCAGCCAAGGGGTCACAAGGAATGCAGGTGGCCTCATGGAGCCAAAAGAGGCAAGCAAATGGATTCTCCCCTTGAGTCTGCAAAAGGAACTCAGTCCCATTGACACCTCAATTTTAGGACTTCCGACCTCCAGAATTGAAAGAAAATAATTTGTGTTGTTTTAAGCCACTAAGTTTGAGGTCACGGCAACATAGGAAACGAATACAGGCTCATATTTAAGATGTGATTTATCACTTCTGCTTTAGTATTTTGAGTTCCTTGGAGATTTTTTGTTTGTTTTATGTTTTTTGGGTCTTTTTTGAGATGGAGTTTTACTCTTGTTGGCCAGGCTGCAGTGCAATGGCACGATCTTGGCTCACTGCAGCTTCCACCTCCTGGGTTCAAGCGATTCTCCTGCCTCAGCCTCCCGAGTAGCTGGGATTACAGGCGTGCGCCACCATGCCTGGCTAATTTTTTGTATTTTTAGTAGAGATGGGGTTTCACCATGTTGGCCAGGCTGGTCTCGAACTCCTGACCTCAAGTGATTTGCCCGCGTCAGCCTCCCAAAATGCTGGGATTGCAGGCATAAGCCACCACGCCCAGCTGAAAGGAGATTTTTAAAAGTAAAAAAAAAAAAAAAAAAAAAATATGAGACTTTAGCTGGGAAGGAGCCAGTCCTGCAGGAGAGAAGTGTGAAGTAGGCCTTAAAAGATGATTAAACTTGTTGAGGGATGCTAGTGTCCGCAACTTGATTATGCATCTGAGTCAGCTGAGGACTACTAGAATCCTCCTCTATCCCGAGCAATTCTCACAGGCTCCCAAGGGACAGGAGGATGCTCACCACAGAGCTGTCATGGCTAGAGGAGAGCTAAAGGCCACATGGGCAGACACCTCCAGGGTCATGGAAAGTAGGAAGTGAAGGACCCTGTGCAGAATTCATACTTGAATCAAGACAGAATCTTCAAACACAGTGTGAGGGAGAACAGGTAAGAAACAATGAAATTTACAGAATGGACATTTAGAAAGCATACACCCATACATTACATATTTATAAGAATTGATTCCCATTTAAGAACATAATCCCAGGCTGGGTACGGGGGCTCACACCTGTAATCCCAGCATTTTGGGAGGCCGAGGTGGGCGGATCACCTGAGGTCTGGAGTTTGAGACTAGCCTGGCCAACATGGTGAAACCCTGTCTCTACTAAAACTACAAAAATTAGCCAGGTATAGTGGCAAGCGCCTGTAATCCCAGCTACTCAGGAGGCTGAGGAAGGAGAAGAGCTTGAACCTGGGAGGCGGAGGTTGCAGTGAGCCAAGATTGCGTCACGGCACTCCAGCCTGGGCGACAGAGCAAGACTCCGTTTCAAAAAAAAAAAAGCAAAAAAAATTGTATACTGCCCAGCACAGTATCTGACATAAATGTGATGCTCAGCATTCAATAGTTGTGCGTTTCCTTCCCTCGTCTCCTCTCTCCTTTCCTATTTACCTCCCTCTCTCAGTTGCAGTCTGCTGTTCTACATGTACCTATGTGATTTTGAAATTTCTTTTCTCAAGCAGGCGTGCGTGACCCAGCTTTGAACAGCACATGGAAAAGGCTTCAACACAATGTAGTTAATAATGTAACTTTACACCTCCATGTCCTTATCCAGAGGACCAGGTGGATGGAGAGCCACCACCTCCTAAGGTTTGGCCTAATGCTTTAAATGGTGAACCTGTTAGCTTAGTACAGTTAAGTGCTGTATGACGATGTCTCAGTCAATGATAGACCATGTGTATGATGGTGGTTCCATAAAATTATCATGGAGTTAAAACATTCCTGTTTCCTAGTGTCATCACAGCTATTGTAATATCACCACAGCAATTACATGTTTGTTGTGATGCTGGTGTAAATAAACTCAGTCACATACAAGAATAACATACAATGACGTACGGTACATAACACTTGACAATGATAAAAAATGACTGTGTTACCGGTTTATGTGTTTAATACGCTACACTTTTTATTCTTAGAGTGTACTCCTTCTTCTACTCATCTGTATATTTAAAAGTTGACAGTAAAACAGCCTCAGGCAGGTGCTTCAGGAGGGATTCCAGAAGAAGGCATTGTTATCACAGGAGATGGCAGCTCCATGCATGTTGTTGCACGTGAAGACCTTCCAGTGGGACAAAATTTGGAGGTGGAAGACCGTGATATTGATGATCCTGACCCCGTGTAAGCCTAGGCTAATGTACATATTTGTGTCTTAGTTTTTAACAAAAATTTCCAAAAGTTAAAAAAAAAAAAAGAATAGATAAAGGCTTATAGAATAAGGATATAAAGAAAGAAAAAATATTTTTGTACAGTTATCCAATGTGTGTTTTAAGCTAAGTGTTATTTTAAAAGAGTCAAAAAAAATTTTTAAATTACAGCTTATAGGCTGGGCACGGTGACTAATGCCTATAATCCTAGCACTTGGGGATGCCAAGGTAGGTGGATCACCTGAGGTCAGGAGTTCAAGATCAGCCTGGCCAACATAGTGAAATCCTGTCTCTACTAAAAATACAAAAATTAGGTGGGCGTGGTGGTGTTTGCCTTTAATCCCAGGTACTTGTGAGGCTGAGGCAGGAGGATCACTTGAACCCAGGAGGTGGAGGTTACAGTGAGCTGAGAACACACCACTGCACTCCAGTCTGGGCAACAGAGCGAGACTCTGTCTCAAAAAAAAAAAATATTGCAACACTATTCAGAATAACAAAGACTTGGAACCAACCCAAATGCCCATCAATGTTAGACGGGATAAAGAAAATGTGGCACATATACACCATGGAATACTATGCAGCCATAAAAAAGAATGTGTTCATGTCCTTTGCAGGGACATGGATGAAGCTGGAAACCATCATTCTCAGCAAACTAACACAGGAACAGAAAACCAAACACCACATGTTCTCACTCATAAGTGGGAGTTCAACAGTGAGAACATATGGGTACAGGGAGGGGAACATCACATACCAAGGCTTGTCAGGAGGTGGGGGGCAAGGGGAGGGATAGCATTAGGAGAAATATCTAATGTAGATGACGGGTTGATGGGTGCAGCAAACCACCATGGCACATGTCTACCTATGTAACAAACCTGCATGTTCTGCACATGTATCCCAGAAGTATATATATAAAAAAAAATTGGCCGAGCACCATGGCTCATGCATGTAATCTCAGCACTTTGGGAGGCTGAGACACGCAGATCACCTGAGGTCAGGAGTTCGAGACCAGCCTGCCCAACATAGTGAAACCCCGTCTGTACTAAAAATACAAAAAAAAACTCAGTCAGATGTGGTGGCAGGTGCCTTTAATCCCTGCTGCTTGGGAGGCCGAGGCAAGAGAATAGCTTGAACCTGGGAGTTGGCGGTTGCATTCAGCCTAGATTGCACAACTGCACTCCAGCCTGGGCAACAGAGTGGGACTCTATCTCAAAAAAAAAAAAAAAATTACAGTTTATAAAGTAAAAAGTTAGTGTAATTTTTTTTTACCAGGAGTGTGTGTGTGAGTGTGTGTGAGTTTGAGAGTGTGTGTGTGTGAGGGTGTGTGTGTGAGTGTGTGTGTGTGAGTTTGTGTGTCAGTGTGTGTGACGGGTGTGTGTGAGTGTGAGTTTGTGTGAGTGTGTGTGAGTATAAGTGTGTGAGTGTGTGAGTGTGTGTGTGTGAGAGTGTGTGTCAGTGTGTCAGTGTGTGTTTGAGTGTGTGTGAGAGAGTGTGTGTGTGAGTCTGAGTGTATGTGTGTGTGAGTGTATGTGTGAGTGTGTAGTGTGAGTGAGTGTAAATGTGTGAGTGTGTGTGAGTGTGTGAGTGTATGTGTCTGAGTGTGTGAGAGTGTGTGTGTGTGTGTGTGTCTGAGTGTGTGAGAGTGTGAGAGTGAGTGAAAGTGTGTGTGTGAGAGAGTGAATGTGTCAGTGTGTTTGTGAGTGTGTGTGAGTGTGAGTGTGTGTGTGTGAGTGTGAGAGTGAAAGTGTGTGAGTGTGAGTGTGAGTGTGTGTGTGAGTGTGAGAGTGTGAGTCAGCGTGAGTTTGTGTGAGTGTGTGTGTGAGTGTGTCAGTGTGTGTGTGTTTGTGTGTGTCTGTGTCTGAGTGTGTGAGTATGTGTGTGTGAGTGTGAGAGTCTGTGAGTGTGTGACTATATGTGTGAGTGTGAGTGTGTGAGTGTATGTGTGTCAGTGTGTGTGTGAGAGTGAGTGTGAGTGTGTGAATGTGAGTCTGAGTCTGTGTGTGTGAATGTGTCTGTGTGTGAGTGTGTGAGTGTGTCTGTGAGTGTGAGAGTGTGAGTGTGTGTCTGTGAGAGTGTGTGTGTGTCAGTGTGTGTGAGTGTGTGAGAGTGTGTGTGTGAGTGTGTGAATGTGAGTCTGAGTCTGTGTGTGTGTGAGAGTGAGTGTGTGTGAGTGTGTGTGAGTGTGAGAGTCTGAGTGTGTGTGTGAGTGAGTCTGCGAGTGTGTGTGAGTGTGAGTGTGTGTGTCTGTGAGTGTGTGTGAGTGTGAGAGTCTGAGTGTGTGTGACTGTATGTGTGTGTGTCTGTGTGTGAGTGTGAGTGTGTGCGAGTGTGTCTGTGTGTGTGAGACTGTGAGTGTGTGTGAGTGTGAGTGTGAGTGTGTGTCTGTGAGTGTGTGTGAGTGTGAGAGTCTGAGTGTGTGTGACTGTATGTGTGAGTGTGTGTCTGTGTGTGTGACTGTGTGTGTGCGAGTGTGTCTGTGTGTGTGAGACTGTGAGTGTGTGTGTTTGTGTGAGAGTGTGTGTGAGAGTATGTGTGTGTGAATGTGAGTGTGTGAGTGTGAGTGTGTGAGTGTGAGTGTATGTGTGTGTGAGTGTATGAGTGTGTGAGTGTGTGTGAGTGTATGAGTGTGTGAGTGTGTGTGAGTGTGAGAGTGTGTTAGTGTGTGTGAGTGTGTGTGTGTCTGTCAGTGTATATGTGTGTGTGTGTGTCAGTGTGAGTGTGTGAGAGTGTGTGTGTCTGAGAGTGTGTGTGTGAGTGTATGTGTGAGAGAGCGTGAGTGTGTGTATGTGTGAGTGTGAGTGTGTTTGTGAGTGGGTGTGTTAGTGTGAGTGTGAGTGTGTGTGTGTGAGTGTGAGAGTGTGTGTGTTTGGATGTGAGTGTACGAGTGTGTGTGAGTGTGAGTGTGTGAGTGTGAGTATGTGTCTCAGAGTGTGTGTGTGAGTGTATGTGTGTGAGTGTGAGTGTGAGTGTATGTGTGTGAGTGTGTGTGAGTGTATGAATGTATGTGTGTGAGTGTATGAGTGTGTGAGTGTGTGAGTGTGAGAGTGAGTCTGTCAGTGTGTGTGTGTCAGAGTGTCTGTGTGAGAGTGAGTGTGTGTCTGAGAGTGTGTGTGAATGTGTGAGTGTATGTGTGTGTGAGAGCATGTGTGTGTGTGAGTGTGTGTTTGTGAGTGTGTGTGTTAGTGTGAGTGTGTGTGTTTGGATGTGAGTGTACGTGTGTGTGTGTGAGTGTGTGAGTGTGTGTGTGTGTGAGTGTATGTGTCTCAGTGTGTGTTTGTGAGTGTATGTGTGTGTGAGAGCGTGTGTATGTGTGAGTGTGTGTGTTTGTGAGTGTGTGTGTTAGTGTGTGAGAGTGTGAGTGTAAGTGTGTGAGTGTGTGTGTTTGAATGTGAGTGTACGTGTGAGTGTGTGTGAGTGTAAGTGTGTGAGTGTGAGTGTTTATGAGTGTGTGAGTGTGAGTGTGTGAGTGTGAGTGTGCGTGAGTGTGAGTGTGAGTGTGTCAGTGTGTGTGTGAGTTTGAGTGTATCTTAGTGTGTGAGTGTGTGAGTGTGAGTGTGTGTGTCTGAATGTGAGTGTGTGTGAGTGTGAGTGTGCGAATGTGAGTCTGAGTGTATTTGTGAGTGTGTGTGAGTGTATGTGTGTGTGTCAGTGTGTCAGTGTGAGAGCGTGTGTCTGAGTGTGTGAGCGTGAGTGAGTGTGTGTGTGTCAGAGTGTGAGTGTGAGTGTGTGTGAGTGCGAGTGTGTCAGAATGTGTGTGAGTGAGCGTGTGTGTGTCAGTGAGAGTGTGTGTGAGTGTGTGTGTCTGTGAGTGTGTGGGTGTGAGTGTGAGTGTGTAAGTGAGTGAGTGTGAGTGAGTGTGAGTGTGAATGTGTGAGTGTGTGTTTGAGTGTGAGTCTGTGAATGTATGTGTGTCTGAGTGTGTGTGTGTGAGTGTAAGTGTGCGAGTGTGTGTGTCTGAGTGTGTGTGAGTGAATGTGTGTGAGTGTGAGTGTGTGTGTGTCTGTATGTGTGTGTGAATGTGTGAGTGTGTGAGTGTGTGAGTGTGTGTGAGAGTCTGAGTGTATGTGTGTGTGTGAGTGTGTGTGTGACTGCGTGTGAGTGTGTGTGAGTGTGAGTGAGTGTATGTGTGAGTGTGTGTGTGTGTGAATGTGAGTGTGTCAGTATGTGTGTGTGAGTGTGAGTGTGAATGTGCATCAGTATGTGTGTGAGTGTGAATGTGTCAGTATGTATGTAAGTGTGTGAGTGTGTGTGTGAATATGAGTGTGTCAGTATGTATGTGTGAGTGTGAATGTGAGTGTGTCAGTATGTGAGTGTGTATGTGAGAGTGTGTCTGAGTGTGTGTGTGTCTGAGTGTGTGTGTGTCTGAGTGTGTGTGTTTGAGTGTCTGTGTGTGTGTGTGAGAGTGTGAGTGTGTGTGAGTGTGTGTGAGTGTGTGTGTGAGAATGTGTGAGTGTGTGTGTGTGTGTGAATGTGTGAGTGTGTGTGTGAGTGTGTCAGTGAGTGTGTGTGAGTTTGAGTGTGTGTCTACTAAAAACACAAAAATTAGCTGGGCTTGGTGGCACCTATGATCCCAGCTACTCAGGAGGCTGAAACAGGAGAATCACTTGAACCCAGGAGGTGGAGGTTGTAGTGAGCCAAGATTGCACCACTGCACTCCAGCCTGGGTGACACAACAAGACTCCCATTTCAAAAAGACGAACATATTGCAAACCTATGGGTTACCCATAGCTGGGGGCTGGGAGTGGAGGGATGAAGAGGTCAAAAATAATATAGAAAATAAAAAGATGGTCACTAGGAATGCACTGGTGATGGTAAGATGCTATATATTGACAGGTCTGATCAAGTCACTTCTGCATCTAGACTCTAAAAAGGAAGAAAACATGCAGGTTAGAGAAGATCCAGCTCAGGGCCAGGCCTCAGTGATTTTCAGGTGATTCTGATGTGCGTCTAGGGCTGAGAGCCGGTGGCCCATGCCTAACACAGGCAGGTCTGCAGATAACCCTCTAGAAAAAAAGGGGTTCTGGAAAGTGCAGAAAGTGAGAGGGGACGGACATGAATGTGCCCCCGAAATGGCAGCTCTTGTGTCAGAACAATGGTATTATGGGAATTATCTTCCTGTATTTTCCAAATTACTTTTAACGTCATTACATTGCTGATGTATTTTTTTTTAATGCCATTGTTGTTTTGTTCCTAAGTAGTTCAGAGTTTCTAGGGAGAATTAAGAGCCATAACGGAACTCAGCAGCCACTTGAGAGTTTAAAAGCTCAGCCTGAATGGTAGCAGGTGGCAAATTCAGGGAAAAAATAGTTACACTGCAGTTAAAACAAGAGTTAACGCTTTCCGTTAGGGAGAAGTCTTAACAGTTACACTTAAAACATTTATCCTTATATGTTGCATTTCACAGCTTAAATACAGGAAGTGAGTTGAACTAATATTTGCTATCTAAATGACACGCTATGAAAAGTGAGCCCATTGAAAGGGAGAGTTGACCGGGTCTTCCCAGAAGCAGATGCAAGACAAGACGAAATAGGCAAGAAATTAGCAGAAACATCTGTGAGAGGAGCCTGGGAGGGAGCCAGAAGACACACTGGGAGAGCGTGCCTCCAGGCCAGATCTGATGCCGGGTGAAGGAGAGAGGGAGGAAAGGCAGGCCCCCCAGCCTATGGCAGGTTTGGCAAGGCTGTCAGGGAGTTCTCCAGCCAGACACCTGTCAGAGGGGGCCACGCCCCCAAAATAGGTCCGCCCCCAAACCCCTGCTGAGCCCTGTCATTGGCCGGAAGTAGCCTATGGGAGGTGTAGCCTATGGGAGGCATGGCCTCGGTGTGAACAGGCGAGGGATTTCAGGGCCGGGCTGCTGGGGCTGTGGGTCAATGCTGCTCCCTGCAGTTGGAGAAGAGGGATGCTTTCTAATGACCGCCACAGTTTTGCCAAGTGTTTATAAACTAAGCCTAATGTCTGCTCCTGGACTGCGATATTTACAGCTCTCATGGAGTGGTGGTGGCGCTGGATTTTTTTGTGTGTGTGTGGGGTGGGGGGGTTGGGTTTTTGTTTTTGTTGTTGTTGTTGTTGTTGTTTTTGAGACAAAGTCTCGTTCTGTCATCCACACCTGGATTGCAGTGGCGTGATCATGGCTCACTGTAACCTCGACCTCCTGGCCTCAAGAGGTCCTCTCTCCTCAGCCTCTCAAAGTGCTGGGATTACAGGCATAAGACACCACGCCCTAAGTGGCACTTCTTCATTGGGTGAGGACAGTAACTAACTGGAAGGAATTTTAAATTTTTCTAGGATTTGCCTGAAACTTTCCTGAAACTTCTTTCTTGTGGTGTAAGAAACATGGAAGGTAGAGGACAAAGGTCATCCACTTGAAAAGGTTTTCCACGAGTAACCATGACCAAGAACTAGCTCTATGCCAGGCCGAAACTGGCAGTGTGGCATTCTTTCTCTTTTCTCATCTTCACAGTAGCCCTCAGAGGTTGATGCTATTATTATCCCTGGAACCGGATCAGTGAGATGGTCATTTGTGTTTGGCTCTCCCTGAATTTCACACTCTTCACCCTCTGCCTTGGGGAAGGTTTGTGGCGCTGAAGTAGAAAGCAAAAGCCATCCACATAACCTGCCCTTCTGGCTTTTTCAGAAGTATGAATTGCTCAAGGGGAAAAGGGTGGTGATGGAGAGGGACAAAGACAGGATCCTGGGCCACAGAAAGGGGTAGAGGGAGATTCCTGAGGCTGGTGGCTTCCTCAAGTAGGTAGAGGACCTGGCCCTATTCTTAACATGGTCCAGAATATATAGCAGGACTGCAGAGGACCCCAGGTGCTCCTCCTAAATTGAAGATGATAGGCCTTTCCTCATTTGGGGCACTATGTTGGCCTCCTGGGTACTATGTAACATTGGGAAGGCGGAGGGATCACCAATAATGCTTGGAACTTGGAAGGGTGGAGGGGAGGCTTGGAGGCTAAATTTGATGGGCGTTTATGGAGTACAAGCTACAGCCATTTCAAACTTGTTCTGTGTGTGTGGTGGGAAGTCCAGTTTCAGGCACTTGTCAGGGCATGCTCTTCGTAGGGTTGTTCAAGGGTCTTGGGGTAAGAAGTCTTTTGGCCTGCACCCACTGCGTGTAGCTCTGCCCTCCTCTGCCCATCTCTGGCTATGGAGCTACATGCAGTGGGTCACCCTTGTCTGGTGTCCTGTCCAGGCCAGTGAGGCTCTTCAGAGGATGGGCTGCTCCATGATTGGCATCTGCTCCCTCTATGCCTACTCATCAGGCATTTCATATGGCTTCTCAAGCCTCAAACCTACAAACCTGGATTTATTAGGAAAATACTATCTGTTGCACCAATCAAATCCCAAATTTCCCGTGGCTTGAAAAATAAATGTTTGATTCTTGCTCACATAAAAAGTCCAGCACAGGTATTCTCGGTTGGCAGGTGGCTTCCAGGGGCCCAGGTGCCTTTTATCTCATGGCCCCTCCCTCCTAGATCCTTGAATTCTCTGTACCCAGCAGTTTGGTATAAGAAAGAGAAGACAGAGAAAGGCATGCCTGCTTCTTACCTCCCTAGCCAGGAAATGCCACAAATTGCTCTACTCCCAGTCTATGGGCAGAAGTAGTCACATGGTCCCACCTCAACACTGGGGAGTGTGGGAAACAGTTCCTGGCTGGGCAGCTCTGTAACATATGAGCGGAATATGAGGGAACAGGATTCTTTGCTGTCCCACTGGCCATCTTTGTCAGTCCCTCCATGATCCCCAGTTCCAGCCAAAGACCACACTTCACACTTTACTAGCAGGTAGAACCACTCAGGCATTTTCTTATCTTCCTGCCACCAAATCCACCAGGATATGTACCCACACTCTCTGTCTTCTCTCCTGTTACAAAAAAAATGCCATAGGTGCTAAGTACCCCTGAAGTAGAGTGTGGGGCCACTGTGGTAGGCAGCCCCTGAGATAGCTCCCAGTGCTCTTCCCCTCGTGGTATTCATGCATTTGTGTGATTTCCTGCCCTTGAGTATGGGCTGGGTTGATGACTCACTTCTTTTTTTTTTTTTTTTTTTTTTTTTTGAGACGGAGTCTCGCTCTGTCACCCGGGCTGGAGTGCTGTGGCACTATCTTGGCTCATTGCAACCTCTGCCTCCCGGGTTCAAGTGATTCACCTGCCTCAGTCTCCCAAGAAGCTGGGACTACATGCACCTGCCACCACGCCCAGCTAATTTTTGTATTTTTAGTAGAGATGAGATTTCACCATATTGGCCAGGCTGGTCTTGAACTCCTGACCTTGTGATCCACCCCCCTCAGCCTCCCAAAGTGCTGGGATTACAGGCGTGAGCCACCTCGCCCAGCCATGACTCACTTCTAATAAACAGCATGTTGCAAAAGTGTTGGATGCCACTCTGAGATTAGGTTATAAAGACTGTGCTTCTGTTAGGACCCCCCTCACCCCACTCCTCACTCTCCCCAAGGGCAGCTGGCTGCCATGCTGTGAACTGCCCTATGGAGATGCCCACATGGCAAAGGGTTGATGTCTCCAGCCAACAGTCAGTGAGGACCTGAGGCCTGCCCACAGCCACAAGAGAGAGCTTAGAAGCAGATCCTTCCCCCGTGGAGCCTTGAGATGACTGCAGCCCAGGAGACATTGTGACTGCAGCTTTGGGAGAGAGCCTGAGCCTAAGGTGCCCAGCTCAGCTGTGCCTGGATTGCTTTGCTGTCTCACAGTGTATTCCTTTGCTAGGGCTGCCATAACAAAATACCACAGACTTGGTGGCTTAAACAACAGACATTTGTATTTTTTTTTTTGAGACAGAGTCTTGCTCTGTCACCCAGGCTAGAGTGAAGTGGTGTGATCTTGGCTCACTGTAAGCTCCTCCTCCGGGTTCCCGCCATTCTCCTGCCTCAGCCTCCTGAGTAGCTGGGACTACAGGCGCCCACCACCGCACCCGGCTAATTTTTTGTATTTTTAGGAGAGATGGGGCTTCACCATGTTGGCCAGGCTGATCTCAAACTCCTAAGCTGAAGCAGTCCGCCTGCCTTGGCCTCCCAAAGTGCCAGACCTTTATTTTCTCACAGTTCTGTAGGCTGAGTTCCAAGATCAAGGTGTCAGGGAGTTTGGTGTCTCCTGGGGCCTCTCTGCTTGGCTGGCGGGTGGCTGTCTTCTTGCTGTGTCCTCATGTGGGCTTTTCTCCGTGCACATTCCTGATGTCTCTGTACCTTCTCATAAGGACACCAGTCCTATTGGATTAGGGGCCTGCCCTTATGACCTGATTTAACCTTAATCATCTCTTTCAAGGCGGAATCCCCAAATACAATCGCTTTCTAAGGTTCTGGAGGATTAGGGCTTTAGCATAGGAATTTGGGAGGGGGCACAATTCAGTTCATAGCACACAAGAACTGGGAGATAATACATATTTGCCATTTTATGTTTTACTTTTTTTTTTTTTAAAGAGACAGGGTCTGGCTATGTTGCCCAGGCTGGCCTCGAAACCCTGGGCTCAAGTGATCCTCCCATCTCAGCTTCCCAAATAGCTGCACTACAGACAGGCGCCACCATACCCAGCTATAGATGTTTGTTGTTTTAAGCACTAAGACTGGGGTAGTTTGGTATACAGCAATCAACAACCCAAACAAGCACCTAGTCAAGACTCTGAGAGACTGTGAAATCGTCTCATCCTCCATGGCTGGGGCATGAGAAGGCTGTGGCTTCCCCAGACCACAGAAGCAGCCAATAGTAAGGATTGCTTTGAAAAAAGATGTGGGTGTGCTGAGCTAGGCTCCTCCTGCCCCACCGCCCCCACCCCATACCGCACTGGACTGGAAGGAGTGCTTCCACATCGCCTCAACTAGCGCGGGAAGCTTTGAGGGAACACGTGGAGCATCTGAGGTGTGTTCCCTGAGGTTTGGAGGAACAGGACTGGTATCCATCTCCCCGGGAAGCTCTGAAAGGGAGAGGTTCTGCCTCAGGGTGACTCCATCAGGCAGCAGAGCCCGATGAGAGTGAGAGGGCGAGGGACAAGCCTATTTCCCAGGATCCAGGTGGACACTGGCAGAGTGAGGCTGGATTTGGGGGCCCTTGAAAGGGACATGGGTGAAAGAGCTTTCTGGAGCCGTTTGACCCAGCGAAGAGGGACACTCAAGTGTTTCTCCCATCCCAACCTCCTGAGTAGCTGGGACTACAGGCACGTGCCACCACACCCACTAACTCTTGTATTGTTTTTGTAGAGATGAGGTCTCCCTATGCTGCCCAGGTCGATCTTGAACTTCTCAATTCAAACGATCCTCCAACCTCACCTCCCAGAGTGTTGGGATTACAGGCATGAGCCATCACCCCCCAGTCAATATCACTATCTTTTTTTTATATTTATGTATTTTTTACAACTTTTTAAATAAAATATTATATAATACGTAAAAATATTTTTCTATCTTACCCCTTCAAGATGCAGGCGGGCTGCTGGCTGGACTGGGCTTCCGGACGTCAGCCTTACTTGCCCTTTGCCTTTTGGTGACTCTCTGTCTTGTTAGGGTGCAGCACAGCCTGGATGTTAACAATCACTATGTTTCACAAGGTTCTATTTATTCCACTGTATGCAGAGCTATGTAAGTTGAGTCTTTCGTGTGTGGCTGTAAGGCTCTGGCTCTGGGAGTGTGAGGCAGAGCTTTAGACCTGTGTGTCACACTCCTGGGGAGCTTGTGGAAATGCAACAGGGGTGGGTGAGCCTAAGAGTCTCCATTTGTTTGCTGTTTTTATTTTGAGATGGGGTCTTGCTATGTCGCCCAGACTGGTCTTGAACTCTGGGCTCAAGCCATCCTTCTGCCTCAGCCTCCCCAGTAGCTGGGACTACGGGTACATGCCGCCGCACCTGGCATCTCCATTCCGACAAGTGATGCGATGCTGCTGGTCCATGGCTCACACTTGACTTGTATGATGGTGAGCAAGAAACTGGGGACCAATGCCCAGCGATGGGAGGCTCTGAAGCACTAGCCCAAATGGTTCTTGAAGAATCAAGGATGGTGTATCTGCCCCATGCCAAGTAAGGACTGTGGGATTCAAGGAATGCCTTTCCTGCCAGTCAGCCACCTCCCTGCCACCCGCACAGCCCCGAGCCAGCAGCTAGTGGATGGGAGAGGGGAGCAAAGGGAAAGAGAGAGGTAGCCACATTTCCTCTTTCACTGTGTACAAGGCCAGTCCAAACTGAGGAGGGAAGAGCTTTCAAATTGAACCAGGATTCAGGATTTCCTTGTCAGTCTGGACTGGACATTTTTGTGTGTTTGCTTTCACCCAAAATAAGCTGAAAAGCTGTAGAACCTGCCTTAGACCTCATTCAGACAAGGCCGGGCGCGGTGGCTGACTCCTGTAATCCCAGCACTTTGGGAGGCCAAGGCGGGTAGATCACGAGGTCAGGAGATTGAGAGCATCCTGGCTAACACGGTGAAACTCCGTCTCAACTAAAAATACAAAAAATGAGCCCAGTGTGGTGGTGGGCGCCTGTAGTCCCAACTACTCAGGAGGCTGAGGCAGGAGAATGGCCTGAATCCGGGAGGCGGAGCTTGCAGTAAGCTGAGATTGTGCCACTGCACCCAGCCTGGGTGACATAGCAAGACTCCGTCTCAAAAAAAAAAAAAAAAAAAAAAGAATCTGGGAGGCGGAGGTTGCAGTGAGCCGAGATTGCGCCACTGCACTTCAGCCTGGGCGACAGAGCAAGACTGTGTCTCAAAAAAACAAAACAAAACAAAAAACAGAAAGACTTCGCTCAGCCAGAGAGGAAGCAGCCCACACCATGGGTGAAGAGGCAGTGGGGAGGAAGAAAAAGTCGGCTTCCTGCAAGCCCCTGCATTCCACTGGCTTCACGGGAAGGGCCCCTGATGCCCTCAGCCTTGCCAAGGCCTCTGTTCTATCTCCTCTGTTTCTCCCAGGGCTACAGGCCCTAAGGCTGCCCTCCCTCTCCTGTCTCATCATTTTCTCTCTCTCTCTCTGTTAGAGCATTCCCAGCACCATGAAAACATGAGGCTTCCTTCCTTTACCAAGCAAAACCAAAACAAGACAAATCCTTCCTCAACCCCTTGCTGCATTCAGCCACAGTTCTCAGTAAAACTCCACAGGAAGTCCCCACGTTCTCCAGCTCTTTCCTTCTCATTCACTTAAAAATACATATATATATTTAAAATTGGGAAATATGTTTATAAAAGGGGGCTAAAAAAAGATTTTCTTGCTCCTTGGATGAGTAACAAACATCTCCGAGGCTTCCTTTTCTTAACTATAGCAAAGGATGTGGCCTTGCTGTGTTTTGAGAGCATGAAATAAAATAATTGTGTCAACCTCCACAGACAAAAGTAGGCACGGACTCAATCATACCTACGATGATATACTATATCCTGGTAAGTCCCTGGATTACCTTCTCCTCCCTCGCTGCTCCCACCCCGTCTCAGCTCCTTGCAGGCTTCAATCTCTGGGACTGGGCCTGAGGTAAGAATTGCAAAATAAAAATGTTACTGAGCAAATGGGCTTGCTGCCAATGCTCATCGTAGCCCGTACTGTGGCCACAGCTTTTAAGAAAAGAAAGGCTTTATCGTGTAACCAGGCAGCAAAGAGATATGCTCAAGTCAGTCTCCTTGATTTGGGATCTGGGGAAAGTTTTAAGGGGTTGGAGGGTGAAGGAAAAGATTTGGGAATGATGGCTTTGCAGGGTCTGATTGGAGGGCTTCAGATTGGACCATTTACAATAAGGTATGTTGGGGTGGATTTTAGTCCTGAATCTTCCTTCCAACAGACCCCTTGCTTCTGAAAGAGTTCCTGTGGTCAAGTTCCACTCATGTCCCAGTCTTCTTGATTCCACAGGCAGGAGTCATTAGTTCCAGGTGTTGTTGGAGGTCAAAGATTTTTCTTTTGTGCATGCCTGGGCTGCATGACTTGCAGTCTTGGCTCTGTTATGCCTACAAGGTAACCTGACATTCTGTTATCAACAGAGTAGGCCCAATTTGGGCTGGTCCTGCAGCTACAAAACCAGCAGTCAAAAGGGCAGTAGCGATCCCATAGACCATGAATTCTATCCATCAGCCCGCAGTGCACTCACAGGGCTCTGGGGATTTCTACATCTTTCTCCCTGTTTCCATGTGGTCACACCCTCTTCTCTCAGACTCGGCAGGTTCTGAGGGCCTTTGATGTGCTCACCAGGTGCTGTGGGGTTTTAGAGACTTACTCAACACCTTCCGTTCTCAGGAGTTTACCAGAGGGGAGAGCAACGCAATCCGGACTTCACCCGGGAATAGTTGTGTGGCTTTGGCCAAGGTATTTCTCCTGCCTGAGCGCCCATTTCTTCATCTACAAAATAGGAAGAATAATAAATACCTGGCAGGACTGTTGTGAAAATGTCACAGTGAAACCTAGCTACTGGGATTCACGCAACACAGAAATTGTTTTGTTTTGCCTGTTGATTAAAAATGGATCAACGTCATAAAAAGAAATGGAATTTACTTCTCTCTAAAGACACGTAAACACATTGGAGATGAAAAATAATGTATGGGAACACATAGTAACAGCGGAGAGGCTGACAGGAAAGCAGTTGGGGGAGGTTTCAGTTCTGTTGATAAATAAACCCCAACTTGCCATGTGAAAGCTGAAAGGTTACGTCAACCTCTCAGCTTTGGTGCCACCGCTAGGGAGCGTCAGTTTGCATGGCTCCAGCTTGACTGCAAAGTGATTCTGCTTTCCCTGAGGAAGGGCAGAGACAACATAGATAATTGTCAAGAACTAAGCTCAGGCAGGAATTGCGTTTTCATTTTCATTTCATTTCTAAATTTACTTCTTAATCCATGTGACAAATATAATAAAAGAGACTGCTGAGTGCCAAGGGAGCGGGAGAAACCTGCATTTTGGTCTTTCCTTTGTAAAATACCTCCTTGAGAACAAACAGTATTACATCACAATGTAATTAGATTGCCGGGGCTCTGGAGAGTACATTATTAGAGGAATTTAATAATATAAATCCCATGATAATGAATGGACACCGAATATCTTGCTTTGAGAGGTTTCTTGTTTGATTTCCTGGGGGATTTATTTTAATTCATATCCATCTGGAAATGCATGTAAAACATGAAAATATAGTTTGTGTTAATTTCTCTCTGAAACGTTTTCTGTTTTGTTTTTGCTTCTGCGGGGATGGGGTGCAGCGAGCACCCTCAGAGCTGTACTTCTCACGCACTTTATTCAGGATTAAAAGGAGGGTGTTCGCTACCCTCTAGTGGCTGACTCTGGTCTCCTTGCCAGGTAGAAACTGCTGGGCCAACACCCCGCAGAACCGGCATCTACCTGCCTCCAGAGTCAGTAGAAGAGGCGAGAAGTCTCCAGGCCGGGCAGGAGAGTGAGACAGGAAAATTACTTCCCATGGGGCAGTTCCTTCTGCTCCCCAACCCCACGCCAAGGCAGAACAGGCAGGTTACCAGCAGCTGCAGGAGACCCCCTGACTTGAGGCAGCACCCAGGAGGCCCCAGCAGGGATGGGAGGAGGGCCGGCCCCTCACGGAAAGCTAACATGGAAGCCACTCTTGCCTTGTGTCTGGGTACTGAGAGAGGAAGGAAGGGGGCCTGCGGCTCAAGACTGCCCCTCACCTTGCTGTACCAACATGGGCATGCCATGAGGGCTGAATGTCCTTGGTGGTCTCATGTCCCATGTTCACTGTGCCACCCAGATGGGGTGCTGACAAGCCCTCCATGTGTGAGTCTGTATCTGCTGCCTATCATGGTGGGAGTAAGAAGGGCTGGGGGAGACTCTAGGTAGAGGGGCTGTTCCCTTTTGTGGGAGTGTCCCCAGGGACCCTGAATCCAGCCACAGGCTGCCCTCACCACTTCCACCCCCTTTCAGGGAAAGGGCTATGGTTATCTGTGTCTATACTTCTTATGATTTTTTTTTTTTTTGAGACGGAGTCTCGCTCTGTCGCCCAGGCTGGGGTGCAGTGGCCGGATCTCAGCTCACCGCAAGCTCCGCCTCCCGGGTTTACGCCATTCCCCTGCCTCAGCCTCCCGAGTAGCTGGGACTACAGGCTCCCGCCACCTCGCCCGGCTAGTTTTTTTTTTTTTTTGTATTTTTTAGTAGAGACGGGGTTTCACCGGGTTAGCCAGGATGGTCTCAATCTCCTGACCTCGTGATCCGCCCGTCTCCGCCTCCCAAAGTGCTGGGATTACAGGCTTGAGCCACCACGCCCGGCCCATGATTTTTTTTTTAAGAGAGAGGTGTTTTTTCCATGATCAGTACAGACCAAATGCATATGCACCGTAAGAAAGTCAAACCAGTCAGGGACTCCAGAGTTTGCCCAACACCGAGGCACCAGTGTCGTGATGTAGAGTGGGTTCTCACGGCATGTATAACCTCACCAACTTATCATGATTTGAATGTAGAGAGGGGCAGTGCTATCAGGCATGGTGGCATATGCCTATAGTCCCAGCTACTTGGGATGGAAGGCAGACATGGGAAGATCTCTTGAGATCAGGAGTTTGAGATCAGCTTGGGTGACATACGGATACACTGTCTCTAAAAACTAAAAAATAAAAAATAAAAATTAAGGAAAAAAAAAAAAGAGAAAGTCAGTGCTGCCTCCCAACTCTTTAAGGAACACTTTTTGCCTTCAGAGAAGAAGACACTGAAGTGCAGAGCCCCGCAGTGAGCTCTGCCAGGACACCAAGTAAGCAGGCGGAGGAGAGCCCAGGTCTGGGTTTGGAGGCTCTAGCTCAGCACTGCGAAATAGAATTTTCTGCCATGGTGGAAATGTCCTATATCTGTCCATCCAACACGGTAGTCATTCATGGCCACTGAGCACTTCTTGAGACTCTGGAGGTCCACGGATGCCTGTCCTACATGGTTGTTGGCTAGTACAGCTAAGAAACTGAATTTTAAATTATGTTTAGTTGCAGTTAATTTGAATTTAAATGGCCACGTGTAGCCAGGGGCTGTGGTACTGGACAGTGCAGTTCTAGAGACAATGTGAGAGGGAGACCTTTGTAACCCTAGAGCTGTGTATGAGGGTAGTCTCAGAATGAGATCCATCAGCAACATTTTAAGGGTAAAATTGGTTATTAATGGTGCAAGTTTGCTAGTGAAGGTAGGCATCAGATGGGGTGCACACATTCGTTTATCCACCATCCAACACATCTCTTCCACCCTACCTTGGCACAATGTTCAATTAGGATTTATTGGGTCATGTGGCTGGCCTCCCAGCTGGACAGATGCTGAGGGCTGAGACCCTGCTGCATTCCTCTTGGTATCCCTGGCACCACACACTGTACCTGATGTGTTGTAGAATCTCAAAATTTGTTTGCATTGAATGAATGGAACTGGGCCAGGCCTTTGGGGAGATGCACAGATCAATTAGACAGAGATCCTGCCCCCAACGACCTATGGTTCGATCAAAATATTTAAAATACTAGACAAGAAAACTCGCGTGAAGGCACTGCATTGCGCTGGACACGTAGTAGGCCCACAATAAATGTTAGTTCCCTTCCTCCCTTCCTCTCTTACACTCCCTCTAGGATTCACCCTCCAAAAATTTCTATAAAAGGGATAAAATGCTGGAGGGTTTAGAGGAGGCTAAGGTTAATTTTGTCTGGAGAACCAATGAGGGCTTCCTGGAGGAGGTAGCATCAGATCTAGCTCATCCAGATCTCTGAGCAGCATGAACAAAGACATAGAGGGATGGGGATAAGTTCAATTTAGTTTGAGGAAGGGTATATGAAGAGAAGCAGTAGAAACCAAGCTGAGAAAATCCTTTGATTCTTAGGCTACGGAAGGCTCTTGAGCATGGTATTATAAATCTGGATTTTAGTACCAGAGAGACAGACATCCCTGCACTCTCTGCAGACTCAGTTATCTAACTACCGACTATGTGATGACCCAAGCACATGACTTCACTCCTCTGAGCCTCACTTTCTTCATCTGTTAAAATCGGAGTTATATTACTTATTCATTTAAAATACAAACACAAATGCATGGTACCTATACACTGCTCTCATGTTTTTCCACTTGGTAAGCTTTTTTATATTATCACATAGAAGGTTAACCTTGTATTTATTTTATGGTGTTATCCTAATTTAATTAACTAATCCTCTATTCATGGATATTTAAGTTGCTTCTAATCATTGCGAAAAATTGTATGTATCTACAGGATAAATTCCTAAAGTGGCATTGCTAACCAAAGGGTATACGAGATTTAGATTTTTTTTTTTTTTTTTGAGGCAGTCTCACTCTGTTGCCTGGGCTGTAGTGTAGTGCAGCGATCATAGCTCACTGCAGCCTCAACTTCCCGAGCTCCAGTGATCCTCCCACCTCAGCCTCCCAAGTAGCTGGGTCTACAGGTGTGTGACACCACACCCGGCTAATTTTTTGTATTTTTGGTAGAGACAGGGTATTGCCATGTTGCCCAGGCTGGTCTTGAACTCCTGGGCTCAAGTGATCTGCCCACCTCAGCCTCCTGAAGTACTGGGATTACAGGCATGAGCCACCCGCACCCGGCCTGAAATTCAGATTTTGACAGAATTATCAAATTGCTTTCTAGAAAGAGTGAATCAATTTCAACTCTCATCAACAATATGTGAAAGGATCTGTTTTCTCTGCCTTCACTTAAGTCTTACCAGATTTTTTGGTCTTTACCAATCTGAAAGATTTTAAATTGCTATCTAACTGTAGTTTTAATTTGCATTTATTTTATTCTGAGCAAGTTTGGGCATCTTTTCAATGTTTAAAAGCCATTGGTATTTTCTGCCCTGGGAACTGCCTATTTGTAGCCTTTGGTCATTTCAATTTGGTTGTTAGCTTTTTTCTTATTGATTGATAGAAATTTCTTATTTATTAAACAAATTAGCCCTTAGGATACGGTTGCAAATGTTTTTCCTAAATTGCCATTTATCTCTTACTTTGTCTATTTCTCTCCCAGATATTTTTAATCTGTAGGTATCAGATTGACCATTCTTTTCCTTCACAGTTTCTGGATTTCAAATCATGCTCAGGAAGGCCTTCCTTACTCCAAGAAAATAAGTGAAATCTTTGATCTGTCTGTATTTATTCGGGAGGGAGGAGACAGGGAATTCTGCTTTACTTTTTTTCCACAGGGCAGTCGCCCTAACACCACTTCTCAGGATTCCTTTGAACGGTAAGTGCCATTCAAGAGTCAGTCTGGGGGCCCTGCTTAGCGGAAGAGCAGGTATTGATCAGATGCCTGATGTATTTGGAGTGTCATTTTATTTAATCCTCAGCACAGCTCTGTGAGCTCTTGATATCCTTGTTGTTCAAATGAAGGAACTGAGGTTCAGAGGGATGGAGTAAGTGGCCCACAGTCACACAGCCAGGAAGTGGCAGTGCTGGGATTTGAACGCAGTTCGGTCTGACTGCAGTCCGTGCTCCTTCTGCGTGCCACAATCATGATTCAAAGGGAGACGCAGGGCTTGACGGAAGTATCGAAGGAGTGGCTTTTCAGACTTCTCATCCTCTTCACTCCTTCGCTCCAAAGCCCTCCTGTATTGTGTTAGGAGAACTGTAAAGCACAATGACCCCTTTTTGTTGGTGCCTGAGCCACTTGGGATAATTATCAGTGCCCTTGGCCAGAAGAGAGATGTCTATCCCAGAAAAGCTGCCTACTAATCAGGAACACTGACAATGAGCTGTTACAAAAGCAAGGAATCAACTTTTATTGTGCTCGCTGAAAGGTCGTGGTTGATTTGTAACAGCAGCTAGGCAGCATTAACCTAAGTATGGTCACGAGCTGCATGACAACATTTTGGTCAATGAGGGAACGATGTAGATGATGGTGGTCCCATAAGATTATATAGTACCGTGTTTTATTGCACCTTTTCTATGTTTAGACATGCTTAGATACACAAATACCTATGACTGTGTGAGGTTTGCCCGCAGTATTCAGTACAGTAACATGCTGCACAGGCTCGTAGCCTGGGAGCAGTAGGCTCTACCATCTAGCCTGGGTGTGTAGTAGGCAATACCATCTAGATTTGTGTAACTATACTCTGTGATGTTTGCACAACAATGAAATTGCCTAATGACACATTTCTCATAACCCGTCCCATTGTTAAGTGACGAATAACTGTACTACAATTGTTCCCCAAGAATGGATCACACAGAGGGAACCAGATTAAGGGTAGTTCATCTCTGAGATCATTTCCTTTGTCCCTGGGTCCTAGAAGCAGGGAGTCCTCCCTCCCACCTCGGTAGCCCCAGGCCCTTCATCCCTTCCTGCCCCTTCCCTTCTTCCTCTCCTTTTTCCTAGCTCTAGTCTTAACCACTCTTTGAGAGCTGAGAAGGTCACGTGCCGACCATGCATCTGAATATATTCTGTCTCATGCTCAGGCCAGAGGTTGGTAAAAAATCTCGATTCCTCCTTTGGGTAGACTAGAGGAAAAGATAAGGGTCCTAGAGCAGTAGTGAGGGGCCGAGGGGAGGGAAATTCACAGGAAATGCTCTGAGTGGACCGTTCCACCTGCACAGTCCTGACTGGGCCTGCCGCAGGCTGTGTGGGCTGTACGTGACTAATTCCCCACCAGTCCCTCCAGGCCGGACACAGACCCAGCAGGGAATCTGTCTTGGCTTGATTATGACATCCAGCTTTTGTTACTGTTCTTTCTATATCTTATCAGTGGTGAAAAGGGTACAGGCTTTAGGCATGTGTCCAAAGACAAGAGCCAGGCCTCACAGCAGTTATCTTTGGCCCAACATACATAAGTTATACTTTGAGAGATCAAATTTAACAAGAGAAAGGTGAGGTTACCTTGTAGATGGTGGGTGGAGGTAGCAGGGGCAATGGAGAAAGAGGATGGGAAGATTATCAGCAAGGGCAAGACCCCAGAGGCCATTGGGAGGAGGCGGTCTCAGTAGAAAATTTAAAAATGCCTCAGTTTCCTAAAAAGTAAGAACTAGGATTGAAATTACTTAGACTGTTTGTTTTCTTTTGTTTTTAGAGATGGGGTCTTGCTATCTTGCCCAGGCTGGCCTGGAACTCCCGAGTAGCAGAGACAACAGGTGAAGGTTGCCACACCCGGCTCTTAAGACTGTTTGCTTTCTGATAATGGTGCCCCCTGTCCTTCCAGATGACAGGAGCTATTCTGTGCTGACCACTCATTGACCTTGTTGAGAAACAACTAGAAAGTATTTTTGCCTCAAATTCTTTCTATTTTAGACTGATTACAGCCAGCCGAGGTGGGTGCATCCGTTGAGCTCAGAGGTTTAAGACCAGCCTGGGCAACATGGTGAAACCCTGTCTCTACCAAAAATACAAAAATTAGCTGGGCGCGGTGGCACATGCCTGTGGTCTCAGGTACTCAGGAGGCTGAGGTGGGAGGATGGCTTGAGTCTGCAGAAGTTGAGGCTGCAGTGAACTGTGATTACACCACTGCAGTCCAGTCTGGGCAACAAAACAAGACACTGTCTCAAAAAAACTTTTTTGAAATAAATAAATAAACTGATTACTGTCACTCCCTAAGCACTGCCCGTGATGCTGCAAGGATGAAAGTTCATTTGTACCTTCCCAGTTCTGGCTAACTGACTTTTTCTACACAACTCAGCTTGGGTGTCACCTCTCCCAGGAAACCTTCTCAGATTCCCAGGTCGGATCTCAACTCCCATCCCTGTGCTCTTGGCTCTCTGCACGTACTTTTCACATACCCTCCCGCTCTGCTCCTCCAAGGCCCTCTCATCAGGTGGTAAGCCTCTCGAAGGCAGAGAATGTTCCTTACCCAGTTCTGTACCCTGCCTCATCTCAGTGCTGGCAGAAAGTGAGTGTTCAGTGTGTTCAACTAAATTCAACCTTTTTAGCTAAAGTGGAATACTTTTCAATAGATGGTGCTAGAAAAACAAGTATTACATGGTATGAATGGAATCTCAGGACTTTAACATTGTGTGGACCTAACCCGCCATAAGGGGAAACTGAGGCCCTGGAGATGAAATGGCATGCCCAGAGCGGAGTGGTGTGACAGAAGTCAGGCCAAGCTGTGATCACCTTTGCTGTTAGCACGCTTGTTAGTGACAACACAAACCATCTGGACTCAGGTTTGTCGGTATATAAAACAGCTGGAAACATGCTCGTCCACCACGGTGGTCTTCGTCCCTCAAAGTCTAAAAAATTCATTGTCTCTGGATTTTCTGTCTTTTTCACTTCTACTACTTATCTCTCTTTTTGAAATTTGCCTTTTATTAAATTTTGATTATAAAAGTATACCTGCTTATTATAAAGATTCTGGAATATGCTGAAAAGGAAAAGAAAGAAAGAATTTTTTTTTTTTTTGAGAGAGAAGATCTCACTCTGTTGCCCAGGCTGGAGTGCAATGGTGCGATCACTGCTCACTGCAGTGATCTGGAGGTGGAGGAGCCACAGCTGCCCACCTCAGCCTCTCAAGTAGCTGGGACTACAGGTGCAAGCCACCACACCCTCACTAAGTTTTGTATTTTTGGTAGAAACAAGGTCTTGCCATGTTGCCCAGGCTGGCCTCGAAGTCCTAGACTCAAACAATCCATCTGCCTCGGCCTCCCAAAGTGCTGGGACTACAGGCATGAGCCACTATGCCTGGACTGAGAAAATTTAAAATACTTGAATTCCACCAACCAGAGGCAGCCTGTTATTTCTATAGCAAATTGCCACAAATAAATATGGATAACTGACTGGAGCGGGGGAAGGAGGGAGGAGTTGCTCATCTCTACAAAAATATAAAAATTAGCCTGGTGTGGTGGCTCGTGCCTGTAGTCCCAGCCACTTGGGAGGCTGAGGCTGGAGGATTGCTTGAGCCTGGGAGGCAGAGGTTGTGGTGAGCTGAGATCATGCTACTGCACTCCAGCCTGGGTGACAGAGGGAGATTCTGTCTCAAAAAAAAAAAAAAAGTAAAAGATGTATATGATATGGACAGGAGACAGGGAAACGCTAGGTAGGAAAGGGTGGTTCCTCCAGCAAAGGCCTCACTCTCAAGCCTGAAGATCCAGCGGCCTTAAATGAGGGCAGGCATTCCTGTTCTTACACCCAAAAACTTGTCTTTTGGCCCGCCACGCCCCTATCCCATACCCATATAAACCCCGAACCCCAGGCTCCAGAAGCAGATGAGCGGGCGAGGAGATGTGACAAGCAGATGGACAGTGGAAGCATGTGGCAGAGAGAGAGAAGAGGAGGAACGTCTGAATGCCAAGAGGAGTTTGGCTAGGGGCGGTGGAAGAGGGGTTCAGCTATTGGACGGCCAGGCTCCAGGGGAAAATCATCTTCCCACTCCATCCCCCACTTCGGCTCCCCATCCATCCCACTGAGAGCCACCTCCACCCCTCAATAAAACTCCTGCCTTCATCCTTCGAGTCCGTGTGTGAGCCGATTTTTCCTGGATGCTGGACAAGAGCTCGGGATACAGAAAGCTGTCACGCTGGCCCTCTGCCCTTCCAGAAAGGCAGAGGGTTCACTGAGCTGTTTAACACTCAAGCTGTCCGAGGATGGCAAGGCTAAAAAGGCACACTATGATACACGCCCACTTGGGCTCCTGCAACTCTCTGCGTGCTCCCCATCCCGTAAGGGGTTTGAGCAGCCGTGGCAACTGAACAGGTGAGCCACACCCCTGTCCAATGTCCTGCAAGGGGCATCAGGGAACTCTCCTGTTTCATATACATGTATTTTATATGTAAATATATAACATATATTTAATACATATAACATATGGCATATGTTATATATTATTATATCATATAGCATATGTTGTATATAATAGACAATGTATTATATATGTTATATATTATTACATATTATATGTTATGATATAATTAATACAACCAAGATCGAGCTCTATGTTGAATTAATGTTTTTCTTCTTTCAGTAATTGTTGGATTGTGAGCATTTCTCTAAGTCCTTAAAAATAGGGTATTTTCTTTGTAGCCTTTGTGCTGTGAAGCTTTTCAATGAGTGCACTTTGTAATTAGTTAATTTATAAATAAAAAGAATCTAATAATAAAAATAAAAAGGAAAAATGCTGCATAATCTATTATTTATAATAGCTCCACTTTAATCTACATAGATATACTGTATTTTACCTAACATCTAGGTGGTTTGCAATTTTTCATTATAATAAATGTAAAATATGTTTATTTCATCATCTCACTGTGATGAGGCAATATTGTTCAATGAAATATCTGCCTGTATTTCTGATTATTGCCTTGGGAGTAACATATTGTTTATGCTCTCAACTTTGAGGAAACCATTTCTCAGAGGAGAACTATTTTGAAATTCAGCATCAGCCCAAGAGATAACACTATTTTTCAGGTTATCTTAAAAGCATTGATTACTTTTCAATCAGAAAAAGGAAAGATTATTTTTAGTAAACAGAAAAGATATAATATAGTGAAATGATGGGAAAACCCTGCAACATGAGACCTGGCCCTTAACATTTGAGGGAGGAATTGATTTATCTTTCTACCTAGAGGTGTGAATTAGGTGTTGATTACCATTAGGTAATGCTGAAGAAGACATGTTACTTTTTGAACTATTTTCTCCTTTTGTATAAAAGTTAAATAGTTTGAGTTCAAAGGTAAAGTAGAAAGAATATTGTGGTTCATAGAACATGGATGCCTCCTTGTTAGCAAAGTAGTGAGGAAAAAAATAAAACAGAACATGGATGCCATGGATACCAGTTACTAGGTTTAAGTTAGTAGCCACAGAAAATGCCGAACTGAAATAAAAACTATTTCCAAATAATATGATCACAGGAAAGACTTTCATCTTAATCCCCAAAATATGAATTTTAAACATCTGTAGCATCATCAAATATGTTATAAACAAAGTAAAAACTAAAATGAAATTCAGGTTTGACAGATTAAAAATGCAAGCAAGTAATAAAATAGCACCCCTAAATGATTCTATATTTAGGTTCTAAAAATATAGGGAAATCATAGAGATATTGGATTATGGTGATTATACTTTTATTTCACAGACTTTTAATCTATTTTTATCATAGGAACATAGGCAGAATGTGAAATCTTAGGTTACTATGAAATGCACAACATAAATAATTTTTTAAAAGGTAAACCTTTACCTTGAAGCAGCTTTCAAAGTGGGATGTTTTCCAATTTGCCCTTGCATCATTTTTTTTTTAATCACTAGAGAAAACTTTAAAAACAGGATTAATGACGGGCAAACAAGATTGCTATGGATGTGATTTTGAGACTACAAAACAATATTGAACTCACACAGGACTAAACCACTGAGGCTCTCTTCAAAACACAGACTCATGTTTCAGGAGAGAACTCCCCAGGGAGAAAAGCTGTAACAAGGCGAGCCCTCCACACACATCTTTCACAGATTTCTGAAAATAAAATAATTGCCCACGTTTATTGACTCGTTACTATGCACCAGGAACTGTGCGGGGCACTTTGCAAACATTATCCCAGTCAACCCCCCGGGGCACAGCCCATGAAGTGATTACTGTGAGGGTCCCCATTTGACAGCAGGGGAAGTGGATTCTCGGGGAGGTCCAGCTTCTTGGGCTGGGGTGTGGCTGGGATTCAGTCCAGATCTGTGTGATGACAAAGCCCCAGCTTTTCAATCCTACCTCCTCCCTGCTCATTAGGCAAGTTTTTGAGAGAAAATAGAAAACTGAGAGAAAATAGAAAACAGACTGGACATAAAAGCAGGAAGGAAGACAAAGTCCCCCAAAACTGGATCTCTAAACTGAAATTCAAGGAAAATGCAGTGCTTCAGCAAAAGAATAATGTAGGTTCTCTGAGGACGCTCCACGGATATGTGGGTCAAGGGTGAGAGCTAAAAATACAGCTGAGTGAGACACTTAGGTCAGACACTTGAGACACAGATCCTCCTCTCCCTACCCTTGGCCTCCCTCGGGGAGGGGGCTGCTCCCACTGGCCTTCAGTCCCAAGACCCCATTAGTCCTGCTTCCAGGGTCGCCTCAGAGTCCAGACAGGTCTACCTGCCCCTAGCTTGGTGCCACAGATCCTCGAGGCACTCGTGGTGGCTGGAGTCAGGGTATGACAACTGCCCTGAGGGAGAAGTTCCATTGTCCCCCAAGCCCCCACCCCGCAAATGTTCCCTGAATTCTTTAGTCTAGGTTTCCTAGTAATAAAACTGATGCTTTACTTTGCCATGTTGTGAGGTTACTTGAGTCCCTTTTCTCTTAAGTCCTGAAGGAGCTGGGCTGAGTGTGCACTCTTAGATCTCTTTGGGCCCTAAATTCTATGCAATGTATTCAAAGAAAAAAAAAAAGCTATGGCCGCGTGCGGTGGCTCACGCCTGTAATCCCAGCACTTTGGGAGGCTGAGGTGGGTGGATCACTTGAGGTCAGGAGTTCAAGACCTGCCTGGCCAACATGGCGAAACCCTGTCTCTACTAAAAACACAAAAAGTAGTTGGGCATGGTGACGTTTGCCTGTAATCCCAGCTACTCAGGAGGCTGAGGCAGGAGAATCGCTTGAATCAGGGAGGCAGAGGTTGCAGTGAGCCGAGATCATGCCACTGTACTCCAGCCTAGACAACAGAGCAAGACTCCATTCTCCATCTCACAAAAAAAGGCGGGGTTGGGGGGGTCTAGAAAAAGAGTAAGAGAGTAGTCACTGGCGTACACACACACTCTCACACACACACACATTTGAAGCTCTGGCTTTGGACTATTTAAAACCTAAAATATTTATATTTACAACCTAGACTAACAATCTTTGAAAATACCATTTTTGGCAGAAAATTCAGCCCAGCTGAGTTGATAAAGGTGTCCAGGGATTGTAACAGATAAAATTTTGAATATCCTGGCATTGTAGATGTGTCTACTTCAACTTGACTTCAGCCACCCAACACATAGCCTCTCTTGAATTCTTTTCATCATAGAATTGCAACATAATCAGTGTATTAGTCCAATTTCATGCAGCTACAAAGAAATACTCGAGACTGGGTAATTTATAGAGAAAAGAGGTTTAATTGACTCACAGTCCCACAGGGCTGGGGAGGCCTCATGAAACTTACAATTGTGGTGGAAGGGGAAGAGGCATGGAGTGTGAGCAAGAGCAGGGAAAACTGCCTTATAAAACCATCAGATCTCATGAGAACTCATTCACTATCATGAAAACAGTGTGGGGGAAACTGCTCCCATGATCCAGTTGCCTCCCACCTGGTCGCCCTCCCCACAACGTGGGGAATGTGGGGATTGCAATTTGAGGTACGATTTGGGTGGGGGACCCAGAGCCAAATTATATCAATCATTAAGGCTTCCTGAAATTCACCTCTCTGGTCATAATCCCATCTCCTCTTCTCAAATCCATTCTTCCACTTCATTTAAACTTGAGTTCTTGTATTTCTGTTTTCTAGAATTCTAGAGAACATGAGTCACTTGCCAACCGGGGGTCCATTTCTCCTTTGTTCCATACCAACTATTCCTTTCCCATACAATCGCTGTGTGGCCCAAGTGGATAGAAGTGGGAGATTTGTGACTCAGGCCTGTCCAACATATCTGTTCAACAAATATTTATATGGTGCTTACTCTGAGTGAGGCACTGTTCTAAGCACTTTATAAATGTTAGCTTGTGTAACCCTCATAACAACTCTATTAGATAAGTCCTATTTATCATTTGCACTTTAAAATGAGAAAACTAAGGCACAGAGAGGTGACATGATTTGCCCAGGGCACCCAGTTAGTAAGCTTTGCTTTCTCTCAACTGGCCTGATTGCTTCAGGGATGAATATGTGACCTACAAGCCAACAAGACCCAATTACTGGGGCTTCTTGGCAAGAGACTTTAGGTTTTCTTCCCTGGACATGAAGCTGGGGTGGCTGTGAAAAGCAGTGCAGCCACCTGGTGATAACAGTGAGAAAGCTTTTTTGAGGATGGAGCCATCGTAGAACTGAGAGAAAGGGAGAGACCAAAACAGTCCCAGTGACAAAATGGGAGTTCCTGAGCAGACTGCTGGTAACCAGCCTACTCCTGGCTGCTTCAGTTTGGTGAGTCAGTGAATTCTCTTTCTCCTTAAAGCAGTTTGGGCTGAATTATCTTTCACTGGAAATCAAAAGATTCCTCATGGATACAGTTCAGTTCACCAGTCTCTCAATTCAGCATACGTATCTTTTACTATTATAAGGTCATTTGATGAAAAAATCAGTATGCTTTGATGAACATAAACACTTAAATATTTAAATGTTTCATTTTGGTAGCACTGTATTACACAGAAAAATCATAATTCACACAGATAAGCATCAGTATACACATAATTTCATAAGCACAAGCACAAATGAGCCTGATTCGTTTTTCTCAAAAGGCCAATGCAGAACTGTAAATGTCCAAATCAGTGACACACTTACAAAAAGTATGCACAGAGATGGCAGAAACTGTATTCTTACCTCCATTCTGGTGTAAACTCCTTTGCCCGATTTAAGTCCCCCTTGATCTGCTGAAATACTGGCCAAATCAGAGTCTCTTGATAATCTTTGTTTATGTAGACTTTTCTGGTCCTTCAGCACTGTTTGCCTTCTGGTTTCCTTGCCGTCTTGCTTTGGATTCTCTGATAGTTCACTTCTTTGGCTTTTCTCTTTTCCTTTTGTGTTTCCACTTTT